>NC_056729.1:1110645321-1110985321 GCF_019279795.1 Protopterus annectens | reverse complement strand
CACCAGTTTTGGACATTGTGGATGATGTCTATTTAGAATCCAGTTTGAACCCAGACTCTCTACCTCCTGCTCCGGCTAAGCCTGACAGATACTATAGAGTGCCTGATTCCCACAAATTTCTTTACAAAAGCCCTGTAGCTGACCCAGAGACTATCTCCCAGGGTCCCAAGGGGGCTAAGGCTTCTATGGCTAAAAACCCAGTACCTTCTGAGAGGGATTCCAGAGCACTAGACAGGTGGGGGAAAAAGGTTTACACCTCAGCCACACTAGCTATGAGGGCACTGAATTGTCAATTTCACATGCTTAAGTATCAGCAATTCCTAATCTCTCAGTTAAAGCAAAGACTAACCACTCTCCCTCAACAAACTGAATTGAAAGAAGTACAGGATCTGTTGCACGCCACTGAGCAGGTGGGCAAACATACCTTACAATGTGGGTTTGATTCTTTGGAGGCCTCCTGCAGAGCAGCTGTCACTGGGTCCGTTATACGTAGGCAGGCTTGGTTAAAGGAACAAACTCTGCCTGATCATGTTAAAGCAAAACTACTAGATGCTCCCTTACAGCAGGATGTTCTTTTTGGAGTTAAAACAGAAGAAGTTTTAAAGAAAATGGAGGATAAGGCAAAATCTATGCAGACAGTCAAAGATTTCCTACAGGTACAACCCCCTCGCTTCAGCAGAAACTGGCCAACAAAAAATTGTTCCTTTCCAGCTACTGACAGACCACAGAGGAGTAAATACAGACGCCCAAGGGGCAGAGGACAACCACAAGCCCAGTATAAACCTCGCCAATGGGGGCACTACAACACAGAAGGGAGGAGAAGACCGGTCTCAATCCACCAGAAGGCAAACTCAATGACTTGCACCTCATCTGGCCAAGCAATACTCTCTTGGCAGCCCCCTTGGGGGGATAACTCGCACTTTTTGCAGACAACTGGCACATTGTCACAAAGGACAAATGGGTCCTAGACATAATTTTACGAGGATACAGATTCCACTTTCACACCTTGCCAATGAAAAGAGGAATGCCAAACCTGCCACAAAATCAATGGGCAGAGGCACAAAAACATATTACAGCTCTCATGGACATGAGAGCCATTCATCTGGTACTTACTCGAGAGCAAGGCCAAGGATTTTACTCAAGACTTTTTCCTAGCGCCCAGAAAGGACAATGCCTGGAGACCAATTCTGGACCTTTCAATTCTAAACACTTACTTACAAGTACCCAAATTCAAGATGCTAACACTACAGCAGCTACTTCCCATGTTGGGCAAGGAAGCATGGCTAGTAATGGTGGACCTCAAGGAGGCATACCTGCATGTCCCTATCAGACAAAGTTGCAGAAGATACCTCCGTTTCATTGCAGGTTCAACCCATTACCAAATGTTCATCGTGCATACAGCTGCAGTCCTTACATATGGGTTCTCCTGCCGTCAGGCGGGTCCTCGGTCGGCCGAATTCCAAAGTCTAGGTCCGGCGTCGGTTGTTGTCGCCTTCTTCCCTGACGTCAGTGCGACAGGGGTGTATAAGACACGGCCGACGCCATTTTCTTCAGTCTTTTTTGCCGCGCGGTGCCCGAAGCAGAAGCAGTTCGCAAGTGCCGGTCGGCCAGCTCCTGAAATTACAAAAATTTGGAAACCGAAGTCTTCTTTAAAGCTAAGTACCCCGTTGGGGAAACTTTTCTTGCCTCAGCCCGATGTCAGACAAAGTTAACAATTGTATTTCTTGTGGGAAGCAAATACCGCATAAGGATTTCCATTCCCTCTGTATACCTTGTTTAAGCCCAGACCACGACGTCTCGGGCTGTCGCTTTTGTGCTACCTTTAATAAACGCACTATTAAGCATCGGGCGGAGTTCGCCCAGCACTTTTTCGGTAAAGCTTTTAACTATAAAATGTTGTCGGATACTCAGACTACCGTTTTGTCCAAAAAACGCAAGGACAAAGACCGACACGCGAGGTCCGCGGTCTCAACCGACACCACGCCAAGACCAGCTACACGTGGTCCGGTTCTCAGTGAGGCGCCTACGCAGCCCCTGACTACCGATGACGCTTCTCTGGCGGTGTCCTCTGTACCCGAGACCGCAGGTTCCTCGGCCCACACCCTGACTACAGCTACCGAAACCACGGAGAGTGTTGAACCTCTTAATGTGGACAGATCTACTTCCACCCATGGTGTCTTCAGACCTTCTTCTTCCTTTTCCATCAAGGCCTTTACTAAGTCTAAATCAGCCATGCACTCCCAGAGGCCTGTTGCACAGGGCCCATCTACAGGCCCCATGCCTAAAAAGCAGATGCTCAAAATGGCTGAGGATTTAATTACTCTTATCAGGGGTTCACAACCCCCACCGGACAAGAGACCCAGAGTGGAGGAAGAATCTCCCTCTTCTGACCAGGGCTCCATTATTTCAGAACATTCTGATGAAGATGAATGGCAGTGGAACCTTTTGAAGATTCTGATGCAGAACAGTCCATTCCTTCTGTATCCCCCCCAGAGGATTTCTCATTCGGGGAAACCTTGCATACCTTGAGGGAACACTTCCATTGGGAAGGCCAGGATTTTTCAGATTCAAAGAAAAAGCTTAGGGAATTTCTTCTACTACCCCAGCACAGGCCTCTGGTGATACCTCCTGTCTTGGACATACTTGATGATGTTTATTCGGAGGCTTGCCTTAATCCGGATTCCCTGCCTCCAGCCCCAGTCAAGCCTGATAGGTACTACAGAGTTCCTAACTCACACCAATTTCTTTACAAAAGCCATAATGCTGACCCAGAAACCATTTCTCAGGGTCCCAAGGGAATGAAGGCCTCTACTGCTAAGAATCCATTACCCTCCGAAAGAGAGTCTAGATCCTTAGAAAGGTGGTGAAAAAAGGTATATACCTCGGCCACTCTAGCCATGAGGGCCTTAAATTGTCAGTTCCATATGCTTAAATATCAGCAGTTTCTGTTATCACAATTAAAGAATAAAATGTCACAACCTGAACAACCAGATCTGAAGGAGTTGCAAGATATGATGCATAGTGCAGAACAAGTGGGTAAGCACACCTTGCAATGTGGTTATGATGCTCTAGAGGCCTCAAGTAGAGCTTCAGTTACAGGTTCAGTCATTCGTAGACATGCTTGGCTTAGGGAACAAACCCTGCCTGATCATGCCAAGGCTAAATTACTGGATGCTCCTTTACAAAAGGATGTGTTATTTGGTACTAATGCTGAGGAAATACTAAGGAAAATGGAAGAAAAAGCTAAATCTATGCAAACTGTTAAGGCTTTTCTGCAGGTACAACATGATTTAGTAGAAATTGGCCTACAAAAAACTGGTCCTTTCCAGCCACGGACAAGCCCCAAAGAGGTAGATACAGGCCAAGGGGCAGAGGACAATCTCAAGGATCATATAGAGGCAGACAATGGCAACCTCCAGCATCAAGAGGTGGCGAAGACAATGCACAGCAATACAGAAAACAAACCCAATGACTTTCCCCTTTGCATGCCAAACAAGGCTCAAGTGGCAGCACCCTTGGGAGGAAAGCTGGCATTATTTTCAAAAATTGGCATATTGTCACAAAAGACAAATGGATCCTGGACATTATAAACAGAGGTTACAGATTTCATTTTCACACTCTTCCAAAAATGAGAGGCCTGCCAGACCTGCCGCACAATCAAAGGGCAGAGGCTCAAATACAAATTTCAAAGCTCATGGACATGAAAGCTATTCAAGAGGTACCTACTCACGAGCAAGGTCAAGGTTTTTATTCCAGACTATTCCTGGTACCAAGGAAGGGAACCGATTGGAGACCCATTTTGGACTTATCCATCCTGAACACATTTCTACTAGTACCAAAATTCAAGATGCTCACCTTACAGCAGCTTCTTCCCATGCTGGGCAAGGGGTCTTGGCTGGTAACATTGGACCTCAAGGAGGCATACCTGCATGTCCCAATCAGACAAAGCTGCAGAAGATACCTCAGATTTCTTGCAGGTTCAATCCACTATCAATTCTCTGCATTGCCCTTTGGCTTATCTACTGCGCCCAGAGTATTCACGAAATGCCTGGCATCAGTAATTGCCTACTGCAGACTTCAAGGGATACAAATATACCCTTATTTGGACGACTGCCTGATCCAAGCGGACAGCAAGCACACACTTCTGGAGCATCTGGCTTATGTAATACAGTTATTGAATTCTCTGGGATACACAGCCAACAAAGAGAAATCCAGGCTAACACCATCTCAGAAAATAATTTTTCTGGGTGCCAACTTGGACACAAACACCCAGATGGCCTATCTTATGCCAGAAAAACAGGGGCAACTAACTCAGTACTTCAAGATACTAGCAAATTGTACCAGGCTAACTGCAAGGAAAATCCTGCAGGCGCTGGGATTCATGGCATCTTGCATTCTTCTAATCCCATGTGCAAAGTTGCATATGAGGAAACTTCAGTGGTACCTAAAAAACCTATGGTCTCAACACAGCCACAGTTTGGAGACAATAATACCACTAATTCCATGTTTACAAAAGGAATTTCTATGGTGGGCTCAAGCATGCCAAACAAACACAGGTCTACCATTCAGCAAGCCTCAAGCAAATCAAGTCATCACAACAGACGCCTCAGACTACGCCTGGGGGGCACACATGACAGACAGGTGCATTCAGGGCAAATGGTCCCAAAAGGAAAAGCACCTTCACATCAATCAAAAGGAAATGCTAGCAGTGATAAATGCAATTACAGCTTTTAAGTACCTCCTGCATCCTGGGCGATTATTAATAAGAACAGACAACACCACAGTAATGTGGTACATAAACAAACAGGGAGGAACACATTCATACCCCCTGTGCAGGCTGGCCATGTCACTTTGGAACAGGGCTCTGGAATGGCAAATCGAGCTTCAAGCACAGTACTTGCCAGGTATGGAAAACACGCTGGCAGACAATCTAAGCAGAAATATGACAGACCCTCACGAATGGAAGTTTCATCCTCAAGTGTTTACAAAGATAATCCAAGCCTGGGGAAGGCCAGACATAGATCTCTTTGCCTCCCACAAAAATCACCAATTGACAAAGTTCTGCTCAAGGACATTTCATCCAAAGGCCTGGAGAGTGGACGCCCTTTCTTTCAGTTGGACAGCAAGGACAGTTTACGCCTTTCCACCTCTTCCTCTACTGACCAAGGTGCTTTTGAAAACAAGAACAGACAGACCAAAGATGATACTGATTGCTCCAGACTGGCCAAGACAACACTGGTATACACTCCTGAGAAGCCTAACACATTCTCCTCCCTGGACCCTACCTCTAATGCCTCTCCTTCTGACTCAGCACAGCTACAAAACTCTTCACAGTCAGCTAAAAACACTCAATCTGGCTGCATGGAAAATTCCTTAATACCACAACAGACCCTACTCTCCAAGGAGGTACAGGATGTCATTTTGGAAGCCAGAAGGCCATCTACTAGAAAAGCTTACTCCAAAATGGAAACGGTTTTGCTTGGAATGAGAAAAAGGACCAGGATCCTAGAAAACTGAATTTGCCTCAGATATTACAGTATCTAACTGAGCTGCTGAACAGTGGACTGTCATTCTCTTCCATTAAAATCCATGCCTCAGCCATTTCTGCAGAATACAACACTGATCCACCCTTATTCTCTCACCCACTCTTAAGACAGTTCCTCAGAGGGGCTAAGAATATAAGACCTCCAAGGAAACAACCAATCCCAGCCTGGGATCTTAATTACATACTGGAAAAATTGACATTGCCTCCCTTTGAACCAGCTGCCTCAACAGATTTACAATATTTGTCCTGGAAAACAGCTTTCCTTCTGGCTATTACCTTAGCTCGTAGGGTCTCGGAATTACAAGCCCTCATGGTTGTGCAGCCCTTTCTCATCTTCCATCAGGACAGGGTTTCCCTACGAACCAACCCGTCATTTATGCCTAAGGTAGTATCCAGGGTAGCTTTAAATCAGGCCATACACTTACCTACCTTTTACCCCAATCCTCAAAACAAAGGGGAAAGGCTGCTACATTCCTTAGACATCCATAGACAGCTGCGTTACTATTTGGACAGAACAAAGCTGTTCAGGAAATCAGAACAACTCTTTGTGTCCTATGCTGTAGGAGCTCAAGGGAAGCCAATTTCCAAACAGACAATTTCAAAATGGATAGGCCACTGCATATGTTTTGTTACTCCTTTCATGGTAAATCTGTGCCTACAGGCATCCGATCCCACTCCACAAGGGCCACAGCTACCTCTACAGCCTTCCTTAGAGGAGTTCCTACCAAAGATATTTTGGAGGCAGCCACTTGGAGTTCGGTGCATACCTTCACTAAACACTACCACCTACCTTTATACTCCAAAACAAGAGCAGGCTTTGCCACTGCTGTGTTGCAGGGCATTCTGGCTCCTCCTAATTCCACCTAGTGCCTACCACCCTGGGCGTAGCTTTGGGATTCTACCCATATGTAAGGACTGCAGCTGTATGCACGATGAACATAGTACAGTTTTGTACCTACCATAAATGTAGATGTTCGAGTGCTAATACAGCTGCAGTCATTCCTCCCTCCTTCCCCTCTTGGCACAGGCCTAGTGGCTAACTCCTCCACAAACAACCTGTTTGGGTTATCCTTCTATGGTGTATTTGCTTGCAACTACTGAATTTTGATTATATTGCATTGCATGACTATACATAGATATATAAATTATGTATTGCCTTCCTTCTGGGGGCACCTGACATCTGGGGCAAGAAAGACTGAAGAAAATGGCGTCGGCCGTGTCTTATATACCTCTGTCGCACTGACGTCAGGGAAGAAGGTGACAACAACCGACGCCGGACCTAGACTTTGGAATTCGGCCGACCGAGGACCCGCCTGACGGCAGGAGAACCCATATGTAAGGACTGCAGCTGTATTAGCACTCGAACATCTACATTTATGGTAGGTACAAAACTGTACTTTCTCTGCACTGCCCTTTGGCTTATCTACTGCGCCCAGAGTTTTCACAAAGTGCCTGGCACCAGTAATTGCATACTGCAGACAAAGAGGAATTCAAATATATCCATACCTGGACGACTGCCTCATCCAAGCAGAAAGCAAAGACATTCTCTTACATCATCTGGCCTTTGTAAAGCATCTACTAAACTGCCTGGGGTACACAGTAAACGAAAAGAAGTCAAAACTAGTACCCTCACAAAAAATGACATTCCTGGGTGCCAGCTTGAATACAACGGCCCAGAAGTCTTATCTTACGCCAGACAAGCAACTACAACTGACTCAATATTTCAAGACAATGGCAACAAAGACCCAATTAACTGCAAGAAAAATTCTGCAGGCCTTGGGCTTCATGGCATCTTGCATACTAATAATACTATTTGCAAAGCTGCATATGAGGAAATTACAGTGGTACCTAAAAAGCGTATGGTCTCAACACAGCCACAGCTTGGACACAATGATATCTCTCATTCCCTGCCTACAACAGGAATTTCTATGGTGGTCACAGGCATGTCACCTCAACAAGGGTCAGCTTTTCACCTTGCCCCCAGCCAGGCAAACTATCACAACAGATGCTTCAGACTACACCTGGGGGGCACACATGGCAGGACAATGCATTCAAGGCCTATGGACTGCAGATCAAAGAAATCTGCACATAAATCAAAAAGAGATGCTAGCTGTACAGAAAGCTCTGACAGCCTTCAAGGATCTATTACATCCAGGACAACTTGCAATAAAGACGGACAACACCACAGTAATGTGGTACATAAACAAACAAGGGGGTACACATTCCTACCCTCTGTGCAAGCAAGCAATGATCTTATGGAACACAGCTCTGGCTTACCAAGTTCAGTTACAAGCTCAATTCCTGCCAGGACAGAAGAACACATTGGCAGACGACCTCAGCAGAAACATCAAGGATCCCCACGAGTGGAAACTAGATCCTCAAATATTTGCAATGATAACTCAAAAATGGGGCCTTCTAGACATAGACCTGTTTGCCAGTCCTCAAAACTATCAACTAACAAAATTTTGTACAAGGACATTTTACCATCAAGCTTGGAAAGTGGACGCACTCTCTTTCGTTTGGAAAAACCTGACAGTATATGCCTTCCCTCCATTGCCTCTCCTCACAAAGGTTCTTCTGAAAGTCAAAAAGGAGAGACCACGACTGATTCTCATAGCCCCAGACTGGCCACGCCAGCACTGGTACCCGCTATTGAGAAATATGGCCCACAGCCCACCATGGATATTGCCTCAAATCCTCCATTTGCCCACACAACAAAACAATCAGATTTTTCACAGCCAGCTAAAAACTTTAAATCTGGCTGCATGGCTAATCAACTAAACATCCAACCAGCTCCTCTTTCACAAGCAGTTCTGGATGTTATTCTGGAAGCCAGGAGGCCAAGCACCAGGAAGGCTTATTCGGACAAATGGAAAAGGTTTTGTGCCTGGAACCAAGCTAAAGGCCAAGACACAATTCACCCTCACATGCCTCACAATCTACAGTATTTAGCTGAGATGTTGCACAAAGGACTTTCTTTTTCCTCCATTAAAATCCATGCTTCAGCTATTTCAGCTCACTACAACACGGATCCACCTTTATTTTCACATCCTCTTCTAAGGCAGTTCCTCAGAGGGGCAAAAAACATTAGACCACCCAGGAGAGCTCCTACACCAACATGGGACCTCAATTTTGTTCTGGAAAAACTAACGCTACCTCCCTTTGAACCAGCTTTCTCTGCAGATCTTCGGTTCCTATCATGGAAGACTGCCCTGCTCCTAGCAATAACTTCAGCTAGAAGAGTCTCAGAGCTACAGGCACTAATGGCAGTGGAACCTTTCCTCATTTTTCATCAAGACAGAGTTTCTCTACAAACTAATCCTTCCTTTATGCCTAAGGTGGTTTCCATTGTGGCTTTAAATCAAACCATCCACTTACCCACCTTCTTCCCAAATCCGCAGAACAAAGGTGAGAGTCTCCTGCATTCCTTGGACATTCACAGGCAACTTCGTTACTACTTGGACAAAACTAAGGCTTTCAGAAAATCTGACCAGCTCTTTGTATCCTATGCTACAGCTTCTCAAGGGAAGGCTATATCAAAGCAAACCATTTCTAAATGGATAGGTCATTGCATACGTTTCTGCTATACCCATCATGGGAAACCAGTTCCTGCTACCATTAGGTCCCACTCTACCAGGGCAACAGCTACCTCTACAGCCTTTCTCAGGGGGGTTCCAACCAAGGAGATTTTAGAAGCTGCAACTTGGAGTTCAGTACACACCTTTACCAAACACTATCACTTACCTCTTTACTCTAAGACCAAGGCGGGCTTCGCCACTGCAGTTCTGCAGGGCCTTATAGCCTCCACTAACCCTCTATGATACCTCCCCCCTATCTTAGCTTTGTGATGACTGCAGCAGGGTAACACGATGAACATAGTACAGTTTTGTACCTACCATAAATGTAGATGTTCGAGTGTTCACCCTGCTGCAGTCCAGGTTACCCTCCCTCCATCCCCTCTGATCTACTGGCTAAATCTCTTCAATACCTTACTGATGTATTTGCTTATAATTGAAGGGATTTTGTGTTTGTGCAGAGGTTACTCCATTTGGTACTAATTTCTGACCACCTTTTTTGGGGGGCACCTGACATCTGGGGCAAGAAAAACTGAAGAAAATGGCGTCGGTTGCATTATATATACCCCTGGCGCACTGACGTCAGGGAAGAGGCGACAGCAACCGACACTGGACCAAGACTTTGGAATTCCGGCTGACTACGGGACCGCCTGACGACAGGATAACCCAAGTGTGATGACTGCAGCAGGGTGAACACTCGAACATCTACATTTATGGTAGGTACAAAACTGTACTTTACTTGCCTCTTCGGATTCAGGGGTTCCTTCTCATCAGAGCCGGGGGGCTTTCGATACCATGAGGAGCGTATTGTCCCCTCGGGACTCCACATCACCAGGACCAGTAACCTCCTCCCCTAAAGCACCTGTGTCTACCTCTGCTTCACAGATCTCACAAAAGCGTAGAGACCCCTGAGCCTCAGGATGCCCCATTGGCTGAACCCTGCTCTTCTGGGACCTCACCAAAAGCCACCACTGATGAGGTTCCCAGGAAGAGGTTATGCAAGAGGAAGCATCTGGATTCCCCGCAGGAATCCGTCACTTCAGACACTGACTTAGATGAGTCAGAAGGGTCCCCACGGTCCCCCTCGGATATCTCTTTCACAGATATCTTGGAAATTCTTAGAAGGGTGTTTGGAAGTCCATTAACCATACTGATGATGAGTCAGTCCTCCTGAAAGCTTTCAGGTCTCAGCCCTCCACCACTTGGGTGTCTCCGCCTTTTTCTGAGCTGATGGAACTGGTCTCTCGAAAGGCGTGGGAGTCCCGGATACCATGGAACCTGTCCCTTGGAGGCCTAATAAATTTATAACTTCTCCCCAGGACAAGGCTGTTTCAACCAAAGGAGTACCTGTTGATGCCATGGTGGTGGTGGCGGTAGCCACCAAGATGGAATTGTCAAACTTCTGCGTCTGTCCTTCCTCCTAATAAGGATTCTAGGATCATGGACAGATATGGAAAGTGCATGTTTAGTTCAGCGGACTTTGGTTTCCAATTGCTGAACTATCTCACACATTTTACTAGACTACAAAAAGATCTCCTAAAAGAGCTGGGAGATGCTCTACAGGGTTCAGTAGCTGCGGGGGTATCGGATAAAGTAACTTCCCAGCTTGATACCCTCAGTTCCCTTGTAAACTCTTCCATGTGTCTGGTCTTGTACGTAACTGATGGAATGAGCAGGGCAGCAGGTACAGGAATTGCTCTTAGGAAACATTCCTGGATGCTCTTATGTTCCTTTGCGGACTCTGTCTGCCATCAGAGTCCATTTTTCCACCCCTACCAGACCTTACCCCAAAGGTCAGAAGGGAGGGAAGATGTGGTTCCGTAAAACTCAAGGAGTTTTCCAGGACACACTTGGTGAACCCCCCTCTAGAGGTAAAGGAGGGGATAATAATGGAAGATGCCGTCCATGTGGCAGAGGGGTTCCACAAATCAGGGTGACAGAGATCAGTTCTTTGGAAAGCCCTATTAGCACTCCTGAAAGGAGGCCCACTTGTCCATCTCTGGAGGCAGTCAGGGGATGCTTATCTTTGTACCCAGACGCCTGGCTAAAAATAACAAAAGATCGCTGGATACAAAGCATTATATCTAGAGGATACTCCATTCCCTTTGCCACCCCACCCCCTCTTGTACAGAAAATTCCGAACATTCCACCCAGTCAAAGGGAGCAAGCAACTATAGAAATTCAAATGTTGCTGGAAAAAAGTCATCCAACCAGTCCCAGCAGACCAGAGAGGATACGGAACTTACTCAAGGTTCTTTTTAGTTCCAAAGAAAACAGGGGACTGGAGACCCATCTTGGATCTCAGCAGACTAAACAAATCTGTCAAAAAGATAAAGTTCCAGATGGTCATGCTACAGTCAATACTTCCCTTTCTCAGAAAAGACAATTGGATGTGCTCGATAGATCTCCAGGATGCGTACTACCACATCAAAATGGCCAGACCATCCAGAGATCATCAGCATTTTCGGCTGGGAGCCACTCACTACCAGTTTCGAGCTCTGCCCTTTGGTCTCACTGCAGCCCCCAGAGTGTTCACCAAATACATGGCAGTAGTCAGGGGTCACCTGAGACGTTTAGAATTCCAGGTGTTTCCATACCTAGACAACTGGCTCCTCACCGCCACAACCAGGCATCAATTCATACAAGCAAGGGACACAACCTTAAACCTCTGCAGTCACTTGGGGATTACCATAAATTCAGAAAAATGTGCCTTGTCGCCATCCAGACAAACCGTTTTTATAGGAGCAGATATAGATACCATTTCCATGACCGTAAAACTTCCACCAGAAATGTGTTTGTGTCCTACGAAAACAGGTCCTGAATCTTCTATCAAAAGAAAAAGCCCCAGCTTCAATGGTGCTCAAATTATTGAGGACAATGGCGGCAGCAGTCATTTTGATTCCTTCACTCAATGGTCCTTTCAAGAACTTCCAATGTCTCATCAAATTGTGATAACGAACTCCTGCAAGAATGGCCTTCGCTGGTGGCTGACATCTTAACAAATAACAATAGGTTGCCCCTTTGTTCTACCCACTCCCATTGCCAGTGTGACCATGGACGCCTCTCTGATAGGGTGGGGAGGGGGGCATTATCAGGGAAGAACAGCCCAAGGCATGTGGAAGGAACACGAGGCTCACCTGCATATATCAATGTCCTAGAGATGAGAGTGGTGCTTCTAGCACTGCAGTCCTTTCAAGACTCCCATCCTCTAGGGACATGTCAGTGTTCTGGTACATAAACAAACAAGGAGTAACCAGATCTTACCCCCTATGTCGAGAGGCCTTGAGAGTATGGCAGTGGAAAACTTCCACCCAGCTCTTTCTGATAGCAGTTCACATCCCGGGGAAGTCCAATGTGATAGCAGACAAATTGAGCAGAGGAATTCTATTGTCTCATGAGTGGTCCCTGAAACAAGATGTGGCGGAAAGGATATTCTGCAGATGAGGCCAGTCTTGCTGTGACCTCTTTGGAACTCAAACGAGGACGAAATGCTGTGGCTATTTTGCCCTAATCCTCCCTACGGGAGATTCCTCAAGGGACGGCGCTTGAATGCAGTTGGCTCCCAGGTCTCCTTTATGCCTTTCCACCATTTCCACTGACACCCAAAATTTTACAGAAAGCAAAGACTCTGGGAAGGACCATCATTCTAATAGCCCCTTACTGGCCTCATCAGATTTGGTTTTGCCCTTCTTCAGCCTCATCTATTGGAAGAACCTTGGATCCTCGACCCAGTTCCAGATCTTTTGATTCATTCATCAGGGGCTCTTCATGCCCTCAAATTGACAGCTTAGCTGCTCCAATTCCAAGAATAGCCAGGTTTCAGAACCTCTCAGCTGCAACACAGCACATTCTAACATCCTTTCATAAAGCATCTACCAGGAAGTTATACCTTAATAAATGGAAAAGATTTTTGATATGGGGGTGTCACAACAATATTGACCTGTAGCTGGCTTCAGTTTCATCCATCTTAGAGTTTTTGAGCAAACTTTTCAATGAGGGGGCAGCTGCAGCAATTTCTAACTTTCATCTGAGTGATCAGGGGTCTAGTATCATGTCCCACAGGCTCTCTAAAGCATTTCTTAAAGCTACTGTTCATTTGAGATCCCCATTAAATCCCTGGCTACACCATGGAATCTACATTTTGTTCTTTCACAAATCATCCTACCCCCATTTGAACCTGCCGCATCTTGTGACCTGAAATATCTATCATGGAAAACCATTTTTCTAGTAGCTATTACTTCTGCTCGGTGGGTTTCAGAGTTACAGGCCTTGTCCATAAAACCCCCATATTTGATTTTTCATAATGACATAGTTTCACTTGGGACAAACACGTCATTTTTACTTAAGGTTTGTTCAGAGACAAATCTCAAACAGACTATAGAATTACCTGTTTTTTTCCCAAATTATACTAACAAGATGGAACGTATGCTGCGTAATTTTGATGTCCACAGGCAGCTTTGATTCTATTTACACAGGACCAAGGAATTTAGAAAATCAGAACAGCTCTTTGTTTCATTCTGAGATTCAAAGAAAGGTGCTCCAGTGGTGGTAAAAAACATCTGCTCAAAATGGCTATCAGACTGCATCTCCCTTACATATAGTTCTGTTCACACACCATTACATCAAAAAGTAAAGGCCCACTCAACTAAAGCTGTCTCCACATCTTCAGCCTTTCTGACTAAACTACCAATAGATTCCATTTGTGCAGCAGTCACATGGTCTAGGCCTCATACATTCATCACTCATTACAAGGTGAACAGGGCATCCTTTGGTTCCACTGTCCTGAGGAATATACTCCCTTGAGCCACCCGACAATGTTATCGCGCAAAACCTTACAATGTCTTTTAGCACCACCTTTACCGAGGCCCTTTCCTCCTTTGCCACGACCAGACATGATTCTCCAAACTGAATGCTAACACGACTGGTAAAGATGGTACTTGGGACGCTAACCCATCAGTAAGAATGAAGGTGAGATTGAACAACTTCACATAAAGAAGTTATGTACTCACCATAACGTTACATGTGAGTTGTTCATCTCACCTTCATTCTTACTTCCCACCCTTCTAACCCCTTCCTGTTTTTTCTTTGGGACCAAGAAGTTGGACAACTCATGGCGGTGTTGGTCTTTGTCTGGTTTATTCTTGATATTTTACTGTTACAAATTTTTATATGTTATTCTTACATTAGCTGGCAGCAAACAAGATCTGAGGGAAGCACCAGTGCATCAATGGATAGGGAGTAGGCCACGAGATGGTTGAAAACCTCGAGCTTTTGCATTTTGGCAGAGTCGGAGCCGTGGATTGGCTCCGAACCCATCAGTAAGAATGAAGGTGAGATGAACAACTCACATGGAACGTTATGGT
Organism: Protopterus annectens; assembly: GCF_019279795.1. Classification (NCBI taxonomy): domain Eukaryota; kingdom Metazoa; phylum Chordata; order Ceratodontiformes; family Protopteridae; genus Protopterus; species Protopterus annectens. The sequence continues at coordinate 1,110,970,838 of NC_056729.1, read as the reverse complement.
GAGTACATAACTTCTTTTTTGTCTTTTATATGGGGGCTGTGAAATGTCAGCCTGCTTGTAAACAACTATGAAATGTCAACCTGCCTCTAAACAAACTATTGCAGTATGGATGGATGTCCTCTTCTGTTATTTTCTGTCACTCTCACCATGGTAAATCTCTTTCAGGCAAGGTTTAGGCTCAATCAACTAGGACCTTATGCTTGTCAATAGCATATTGGAAAGAAGGGGTGGACTTTTTTTTAACAGGTTGGCAATTAATTTTTCACACGTATTTACTAATGCTAATCCACAGTTATACTGGTCCAGAAAGTGACATGTACACCTCCTTCTGCCATATTAATATCGATATGCCATAAGTATGGCATGACTAGTTTATTCTTCCATGTTTGGAAGGTTTTTTAAATGTCAATTTACTGAAAAAAGTGGTTTGAACAGTTTTATTTTTACATGTGCAATCTAGGAACAATGTCTGGTTAAGTGACTTGCTCTGAGTCACCTGTTAGGTAAATGGAGGTGGAAAGAATCAAAACCTCTGCCGTGGGCTACAGGAAACAGGTCATTAACAGCTCAGAGATGCCTTAATCCTTTGTGCTAACTGCTAGAGCAATTTAAAATACTTTTGAAGATTTTTTTTGTTTTGCATGTTTGCTAAAGGGATTATCTTATTCTAGTATTCCACAACTGTTATTACAATCATCCCTTCATTGTTATTGTATTTATAGTATATTTTGGGCATTATAGTGTTTTTCCATAAGCTTAACAGTTTTTATGAGTATGTTGTGAAGGAATTAAGGTTTCATATTGACCAAAATTAAATTGCTCCCCTCTCCATATAAAATTTGAATCTTGTATGAAGGCAAGACCAACTTTTAAATTTTAAATGCTTGAGTATTTTATGGCCAGTGTGTAGTTTACTGATATTTATAAAAAATGTATTTAACTATTTTGCTATAATATCAGTTTTGATTTACTATTATAGTTATAAATGTAGTTCACTGATGGCTCACTGTTGCTATTAAGAAATCATTTAATAATGGAGTGGAGAACATATTTCAGCTGAACGTATTAAAACAGAATATTTCAAATAGCCTAGTAAAACTAACGTGGAGTCCGTTAACCATAGATTCATTGCTGTATACTAAGCTAGCGATTATTGGCACCTTTGTAAGCTTAGCCATGCAACCCAAATGTATCCCAAGAGTTATTGTGCCTTAGACATTATTTTAAAGGGTGTATGTAGGGCATAATTTAACTGCCTCTGTCCATCACAGACAGATGTCACATCAGGGGTGCATTTCCAATTTTCCCATCTACTGGTACATGCTGCGCTTAAATAGACTTGGGGAAGGGCTCTGCTTCACATGGCTGGGTAGCCTATTCCATAGAATGTGTATTCTTTGAGTTACATTCCTGTCCCTGCAACATGTGCTGTTTAAGTTGCAAATAAAGTTTAAATCCTTAGATCTAATACTTCTGGTGGTGTTCTTTTTGTGGACATGCAAAAGGTCAACTAGAGCGGGATCCAAGGATACAATGCATCCCAGGCACAAATCACTCCTCAGCAATCTGTAGGAAACAGTTTAGACATAGGACTTTGAGACAGTCTGCATAGGACATTGTGTTTATGCTTTGTATTTTCTTTTTACGGAACCTTTGTGGATGTTCCAGTTATTGCATATGGCTGGTCAGGTACATACAGAAGGTGGCTTTATACTCGATAGGTCTGATATCTGAGTACAGTGGAAAGATGATTTACCAGGCCCTAGATGCCATGCCCTTACTTATAAGTTGAGTGACATGGAATGCTTTTCTTACAACCTTAGACACATGTTTGCCAAAAGCCAGGTTACCATCTACATGAGTCCCCAAATTCCTGACTACTTTGTCTACTTTTTGGGATGTTTTATCTATGAGGTAGTTTCTCTGGGTAGATGACTTCCCAAAAGGTACTACTATGCATTTCTTGACATTAACTTTGGAAGGGTCGTGTAATGGTTAATTTGTTTACCTCATAAACACAAGGTGCAGGGTTTGATCCTCACAAAAGGAAAACTGGCTAGGCATAAAATGGTCCACAAGGTCAGGTAGCCTACTATTTGACTATGAACCCATGGTGTTGGCACCAATCATTTGCTGTGTTAGAACTTCCTATAAGATTTTGGTATCTTGGGGGGCGGGGGTTCTATGATTTCTCTTAGTTTGCAGTCTTCTGCATACTTGGTATGCCAGAGGTCTTTGACATTGGCCTTGACTTCCAAAAAAATAATTGCCAAAGACAAGCGGACTCAGCATAGAGCCTGAGTGTAACAACCTCAATGAAGTCCACCAGGTTCACTAGGTGTGACCTGCTTTTGACAAAACCAAACTGGGTTTGGTCCAGTGTCTTCAGGTTTTTATGTGTTAGGGTTAATAATTTCCATCATAATTATTTCCATAGCTTCGCAGATGAGACTAGTGGGACCCATTGAGGGTCTACCCTTATGCAGAGGGATGACCATTGCAGTCTTGTATGCACATGGCATGAAGCTTGTGCGAAGACAGAGGTTGAATAGTGATGCCAGTGTCCATGATAGGTCACATTTTAGGCTATTTAGAAGGCATCTTGGGTATTGGAGCGGCCACGGTGGTGCAGAGGTTAGCATTGCCGCCTCACAGTAAGAGGTTCTCCGGTTCGATTCTCGGCTGGGGTGCCTTCTGTGCGGAGTCTGCATGTCCTCCCTGTGGTCGCGTGAGTTTCCTCCAGGTGCTCCGGTTTCCTCCCACATCCCAAAGACATGCTGTAGGTGGATTGGACACTCTAAATTGGCCCTAGGCATGAGTGTGTGCATGTGTGTGCCTTCTGTGGAAGGTTGGTGCCGGGCTGGCAACTCGACACTGTAAAACTCCATTGCCAATCATGAGCAGACAGGTGATCCGCTGTGGCGACCCCTAACCGGGAAAAGCCGAAGAAGAAGGAGAAGGCATCTTGGGTATTACTGGAGTCCACTAAAGTTGTATTCTTGGCCTTAGAGAGTAGATCTAAGACCTGTTCCCTACTGATAGTTGCAGGGATTGTGTTAGATAATATTTTCTGGAGGGCATGGGTGGTGATGGGGGGTAAAGTTGGAGCGGAGTTCATCAGCCACAATTTTTGTTATATCTCCCAGTTCTGTGAATGTTATTCCATTCAACAACAGTTTGGCACACTGTTGTGTGATACCTTTGAGGTTTCAGACATAACTAAAGAAGGTGCTGTGGCTGTCTTTGGCCTGGGACGCTATGTTTACCTCAAAATTTGCTTTGTTTGACTTGGTTCTCTTAGTTGTCTATTCAGTTTGATGACAGAGTTTATCTTTTGTAGTGTTTAACTTTCTAATTTTAGCTATATTTTTCCCTTTTTTGTACAACCTGTTTAATTTTGGATCCCATTAGGGTGGATTGTGTTTTGAGTTAGTTTTAGACTGATTTCTGGTAGGCACAGCGGCCTCTATGAAGTCATTGACATCATTGTATAGAACTTCTTTGAGTAGTTCAGCATAGGCTAGTGTTATCTCGGTTTGCAGGGGCTTGAAATTTTGCTAGGTTATTTATTTATTTACATTTGTTGACCGGGAGAGTCCGACTGGACACAGGTCTGTTTTCAGCGGAGGCCCAGGGAGAAAAGCTCCACATTCAAATGTTACAGACGATTGTATACTTTGAGAAATATATCATTTACACATTATAGCTTTAGTTACAGCTTAGTACATAATACTAGATTAAGACAATAGTAGTAAAACAACTGTAGAAGAAACATACAGGTTTAAACATAGATTACAGATGTTGGACAAGGTTACAGATGTAAGACCATATTCATCAGTAGACAGCTGAAACATTTCTGTTTGTGAGGTACATAACAGACATTGTTAGTTGTTTCAATAAAAACTTTATTGTATGGTAAGTAGCTAGGTTATTAAGCTACTGTGCTAGGTATATTCACAGTAGTTAGTGGGGTGCTGAGAGAGGGAGTGGTGGCAGGAGTGGGTGCTATTAGAGGGGAAGTTGCAGGGGCATATTCTGCATGTTTTTAGGTGTGTTTTCAGTAAGGATTTGAAGTGGGTGCAAGATGTTACAGAGGTAATTGAGGGTGGGAGTGAGTTCCATAATTTGGCTATAGCGCAGGAGAATAATGCTTCTCCACCAGAGTTATTGGGTCTAGTGACCTGTAGGAGGTTTTTGTTGCTAGATCTTAGTGGTCTGGTGGTAAGATAGGGTTGGAGTAGATTTTGAAGGGATGGGACTTTTAGTGGTTGGTTTACTAGTTTGTGAGCGAGTTGGTACCATTGAAGGAGTTCTAGCCAGCCCAGTTCTGCCAGTGAGAGACAGTGGTGACTACGGTAGGGTGCTCTGTGGCAAATTTTGCGATTTTGTTGTAGCAGGTTTCAAGCTTACTTAGATTGCATTGTCTTAGGTTTCTATATATTGGGGAGGCGTGAAATTAGGGTGGAGATAAGGTGAGCACCTTAAAAGGTAGTTTGCTTTGGAATAGTCCCTAACTGTTACAGGGTTTGCTGGAACTGCAGAATTGATTTTATTTAAAAGGAGACTGCTTTATGGTCTGTCCTTACCAGAGAGGACACAACAGGGGGGGGGGGTACATAAGAGGTGCAATGTTCTTCCATATTTGTGAGTACCAGATCCAATATGTTTGTACATCTAATAGGTGTATGCAGTAACTGGGCCATGCTGTTTGTGTTTTCAAAGTCTAGGAGTCTGTGGCTGCAAATTTGGAGTTGTGCAAGATTCATGGTTTACAGAGGGATAAGTCAAGTCCCCCATGAGTATGGTACTTGTTTGAATTTGTAGGTCTAAGTATGAGCTATGGGTTCTTGGAACATAAAGGGTGACCTATAACTTGGTAGGATATGGTATGGGACTGGGACTTGGTCTGTGGTAATCTAGACATGGAGGAACTCCAGAGTGTCATCCCGTTTAACCATCCTAGGGTTACTCTCTACAGCTTTAAAACATGTCTCAAAAACTGCACAGATGTCAGCATTCTCCAAGGTGAGGAGAGCTTGGCGGGAGTTTAATCAGGGATATCCAACTAAAATAAGACTTCTGAACTGCGGTGGTGGTGCTGCGGTAGCGTTGTCGCCTCACAGTAAGACGTTGTCCTGTTCGATTCTCAGCTAGAGCGTCTTCTGTGTGGAGACATGCATGAATGGGCGTACCTTTGGTGAAGGTTGTGCGTCAGAGCTGGCAACTCGGCACGTAAAAATCTACTGCCAATCATTAGCGGACCGGTGTTCCACTGTGGCAACCCCTAACCGGGAAAAGCCGAAAGACACAACAACTGCATTGTTGGCAGGAATAGAAATGAAAAACTGAATCAGATGTTGACTTATGTGTAGACAAACCAGTTTATTTCTCATAAATTAAATAAAAATAGTAAATTGAAATATTAGGCCATTATAAGTGTGTATAAAGTATATTAATAAAAAAAAACATGAATACTGATACATTGCAAGAAATGGAAGATAAGCGAAAAAAAAGAAACCAGAGAGGGGGACAAAAATGAGGTATTATGAGGGTATTATATTTTTCCCTCTCTTCTTCCCTTACTCCTCTTCTCCCTCCTCCATTATGAAGTTCTCCTTTAGCCCTTATTAATTCATATTGGTCACTTTCATTTCCTTTTACCCCTCTCTGTGTGGACTTCCTGTTTTATTGTGTTATTTTCTATTATTTGTTAAATCCAGTTTATGATAAGTAATGATATATCATCATACATTTTTAATTTTCTCTTAAGCTTTGTAGTAATATTACTTTATATTTTAATTGGTATTTTATGTAATCTTTATAGTTTGTCAATGCAGTACCTTAAGCCATGAAATAAGGAAAACTGCATAATTTGCTCTAGGTTATAATTCTTATAAGTTAAAACATATTTTCAAAGTGGGAAGAAACAAGTGGAAGGGAGGGGGAAGTGAGTCAAAGGAGAACCAGAAAACAGAAATAAACCTGAATCCGTAGAAATATCAAGAAGTTTACATAATTTATAAATATAATCTATGTATATTTTTAAGTCTTTTCAGTTTTTAATAATGACTACATGAGTATTTGATACAGTCTTCGTGCTGTATAGTTGGTAGCTTTCATGTTCATTTAATACTTCCCTCTGTGCCCTTCCTATATTCATTTGCTTTCACTAGTCATGCAAATTTATTTATTAAACAAAATCCAATGAACACCAATAAGGCCACAGCTTGTATAAATGGACTGCTGAAAAAAATACAATCAAAATATACCACAGCAACATCCAACGGACCAACCAAGGTAGGAAGGAAGCACAATGTATATAAAAAAATGTGTCCACTTTGTTTTGTTGAATCTCATTTCACGGAATTTCATTTCACCCCGACCACTTTGCTGAAAACTTATCTACTGAAAACTCATTTCACTGAATCTCATTTCACTGTACTGCAGTTTTTATATATATGGCACTGTGTAGAGTACTGTAAGGCAAGTAAAACGTATATGCCCTTTTCCCCACTGTAGTGTGATCCTGGAGTTGGTATATATATAGTTAGGGGGGTGGGGAGGTGTGGCCCCCCACATTTAGTTTGAGTACATATTGTCTTCTGGATAGAGTTAGTCATTGGTGTTGCAACCATGCATGTCTATTGTTTAAACTGTATTGTTTTGAAGTTTTTGGTAAAATACAATATAAAACAAACAAGGGTGGGGGCTACACCCACCACACACCCCAATGTGGGGGACTGTGTCCCCCACACCCCCCCAACTATATATACTAACTCCAGGATCACACTATAGTGGGGAAAAGGGCATATACCTTTTACTTGCCTTACAGTACTCTACACAGTGCCATATATACTAACTGCAGTTCAGTGAAATGAGTTTTCAGTAATTTGTGTTTTCAGCAATGTGGTCGGGGTGAAATGAAATTCAGTGAAATGAGATTCAATGAAACAAAGTAGACCCATAAAAAAAAACAAAAAAACAGTTTTACTTGGTAAGTGCTTTCGTCATAAGACACTACTTCATCAGACCTATATCACACATAAAAAACACAGTTGTATTTATACTAATTCATCTTAATTCAGTCACCAATCACTTCATTATTCTAATCATCCAATTTATCTGTTTAACTATTAATCATCCTAGAACTGATGTAAATAAAAACACATAATACATAATTACTGTATAAAACATATACAAAACACATAAAATAGCTCTAAAAGCATATACATTGTATTTATTAAAAACCTTTCATTACTATAATAAATATTGTACCTGCCTAACTACTTGTAGAGGGTTCTGTACTTCAAAATGGGCTTGATAGGTATTCTATCATTCATTAGTACTAGGATGATTAATAGTTAACCAGATACATTGGATGATTAGAATGATGAAGTGATTGGTGGTTGAATTAAGATGGATTATTTTTTTTAAACAATAAACATCTTTATTGAATGATCACTTATGACATAGGCAATCTTACATTTATATAAATGAAAATATTGCATATTTACATATTTTCAGTTGTAAACGTTATATATCGTATATAATCTTCTATATAGTCATTGTCAGTCGAACATTACATAGCTCATTTAATTCTTTCCTTAAACCTCATTCCTCATCAAAAACATTATTAGGCATGTACTGTTCCCACAGTTCCCCTTGTTTTCTGTGTAATCTTTTCCTACCCTTTTCTAAAGATCCCACTTCCAGTTTTTTTACCTCTTTTGCTATACTCACTTCTTCTAATACTGTTGGCTTAGACTTTGATTTCCATTTTCTTGTTTTTGCTTTTTTTAGCAGCCATCAGAATTAAACTAAGCAAGGCCTTACAATGTCTATGCAATTCAGATCCTGTATCACAGCTCAGAAAAGAATTTCCTTAGTTACACCAATTTGTTCACCCAGTATTTATGACAGAGTAGTCTGCAGGGAATTTTTAAAGTCTGCTAGCTCATTACACTCCATTCCCTATTACACCTACCAACATTTACAATCTACCCAAGGAAAAATATTTGGAAACTGCTTGGGGTACAAAAATAGCTATGCAAACACTTCCAAGCAAAAATCCTAAGTCTTCTAGATTGTTGCAGACTTGAGAGCCATACATATGCCCCCATTGTCTCTTGGTGAAATGCTTATCCAGTCTGTGTTCCTAATCCCTTCTAGCCTCCTTTGATTGATTACTATAGATAACATGCAATATTTTATATGTTCTGCTGTTCTAGATTCAACTTTAATGGCACACACTTTTTCAGAAAAAAAGTTCTTATTCCAACCACTGTACAGGAAGATCAAGTGAAATTATTTGATATTTCTAATAAAGCTGTCACTTCCTGCAATAAAACAATTTAAATCAATTTATATGCAGTTTTGATTAGTGTTTTATGCGAATTTGTACAAATATTCCTGTCAGTAATTACATTCTCCTACAGAATTTCTTGGAGCTGTTTATATACATGAACCACGTTGGCCACACCTCCAAAAGTTTTTTTTTTCCATTCTCACTGGAGGGGAATGGTCAGTGTAGTCCATCCCTTATAATTTGTGTAACAGAGATTTTTTGGATTGTGTGCATGTTTAAGCTTTGCACGTGGAGTATCTAAATTTTATTATTTTTAGTGAGTTATAGAATACGTAGGGAATTTTAGTAATCATAATGCTGTATCCTGGATGTTGCTACTAATTGCATACCAAGAGTACAAATAAAATACACGCCCTGTATGAGATACATTTTTATCCATCTTTCTCTTGGTTCTACCATTAAGATAAATAAATAAATAAATGCATAACACACAAGTAGTTTTTCTTGCAGCTGGACAAAATGCATTCCAATGAATATCAGTGCTCTTGGTTACAGATAGTTGATTTTTTTATTCCGTAATATTTTCCTTTTGTTTACTTTGACAGTATCAGTGCTGCAGCTGCTATAAATTTTGACCTGATGTCATCATTTTTCATTCGGTTCTCAACTGATGGGTTTCAGATCTGACTCTGTCGCCTTTTCCAGATCCTCGGATCCAACTCTCTAACTCCTCCCTATACCCTTAATGCCCCACCAGCCTAACATACTTAAGATCTTGTTTGCCACCATATCACTACAGATGCGGATCCACATTCTCTGAGTATTGGGTGAAGCTTTAACACGGAGTTTTTAAACTTAATGTTTTTCAGCAGGCAAACCGTTAAGCTTCTTCACCTGCTCTCCCTCAATTCAGAGTTTTTTGGGGGTTTTCATCTACTCGTTAGGTCTTCCTTTCACCTTCAGTATTTCTTTCTACCATTGTTAGTATTTTGGATTTCCTTTTTCTTTCCTTTTGTCCCTTTCTAACTGTTTCAGGGTACGTCTTGCTACCACTGATGGTAGTTTTTTTGTAAAAATAAACAAAATCAATAAATAAATAATTTAAAAAAATATTTCCTTTGCCTTTCTTTTTGGACTAGAACTCCTTGGTCTCCATTATGGCAGACAAACCAACTGCTTTAAAAAAATGCATTTCCTCTTCAGATGCCCACAGGGAATCCGTGCTGGCTTCAATGCCAGAGCAGTTACTGACAGACAGAACAAACTAGTTTTGGAGGATCTTATTCCTTCTTCATCTACTTCAGTTTCTGCTGGGGCTCAAACCTCCCTTTAAGAAATCAGACAAAGAAAAGTCTGACTCTGCTTCCAAATACAAGGATATCAGGAAGAGATCTCCAGACCTATCAACCTCTTTGGCGCCGTCCTTAGAGCCACGATCAAAAATTTTGAAGAAATCTGATCCAACCACCTTGGATTCTAAATGAAATCTCCTCTGATCCAGTTGCCTCATTTTTCAGCGGATCTGATATCTTCTCGACTCCCTTCCCCATTTTTACAGGAGTCTTGATGTAAACACTCCAGGCCACCATCTAGTAGCTCCTCACTTAGTTCCTCCAGTAGTTTGTTCACCACCAAAGTAGATAGGATGATGAGGAAATTCTTCAGAGTTCATATCCAGATGGGGGTAATTGTCTCCTTCTCCCATTGGATCCGTGAGCCTATCCATTACAAGGCCTTCTTTAGTTTCTCCTTCTCCAGTATGTCCTTTGCTTTCCGAACCCTCGGATCTGAGATCCCTGGGAGTGGCCTCATCAGATTTGAAGACAGGTCGTTCTTCGACTCTGGTTACTTCCCTGAGCCATCAGGCTCTGAACCTTTCAGAGCAGGAAAACTCTTGGAGCTGAAGCACTGACACCAGATTCAGGGGACTGGGGTTGACTCTGAAATTATCAGAGCTATCCTTGCCCTCAGAGCTTTGGTGCTGGGCAGCTCTCTTCCAACTTCGTCCTTGGGTGGAGAGCCTTGAAGGATTCAGGGGTCAGTGCTGCAGGAAATATCGGCAATGATACCTCTGGCTTTGGTCTTTTGTAGGCACTCTGCCTTTAAGATTGTGGAGAGAACCTTCTCTTTACCTAGAGAAAGGATATCCCTACCCCCTCAGGTCACCTATCTTTACCACCTTCAGGTTTTTGTGCTAAGCCTCGTCCTTCTATTCCACTGGGACAGTCAATGAGCTCTCCTCCAGTCAGTTCCTGAGTACTCTCCTTTCACTTCCAATACCTCAGGAGGCCATCTCCACTGATGAAGTCCCTCCAGAGGGAATGTGTAAAAGGAGACACTTGGATTCCCCTCAGGAATCTCTCACTAAAGACACCGATTTTGATAAAGGGGAAGGGTCCCCCAGATTTCCACCTGACAACATTTCCTTTGGAGATGTATTTGAAATGCTAAATGGAAAGGTGGGTGGTCTTTCAACACTCCATCCAAAACGGAGTCTGTTCCATCTGGCCCAGTTATGTCTTGGGTGACAACCCCCCCCCCGGGGAGCCCATCCCTAAGCATTGAGACAAATATTTAGCCCCTCCTCCTCCAGTTGATGCATGGTTGTGGCAGCAGCCACTAAGAAAGAGTTGTAGAGCAGAGCTCTTCTGTCCATCCCTTTAACAGGGAATCCAGGGCCTTGGACAGATTTTTTAAGCTTGTTTACACTTGTGACCTTTGCCCTGTAGTTAGTGAACTACTTGGCACATTTCATGAGATTGCAAAGAGATTTTATTAAAGAACTCTCCCAACCTTTTTCTGGGTCCATGTCTATGGAGGACCAAAACAGAGTCTCTTTACAACTGGCCATCCTTCAGTCAGTAACTAACTTGTTTGTGAGGTTGATATTCCATGCTACTGAGGGTACCTCATGAGTGGCCAGTTTGGGCTTAGCCATTATTAGGGATTTTGTGGAGTCCTTCAAGTCTTCATTCATCAGTGCTCCATTTGATGGATCTTCCGTATTTGACCCAAAAGTAAAAGAAACCCTCTCCAGAAGTGAGCAAAAAGGAAAGACACGGTCTGCCATGGGGATCTGTTTTTTACTCCTCAAAGAACTTTTGCCTGGAATCAACAAAGAGATAGGAAGATGTGCTTCCAGACATACCAGGGTCCTTTCCAAGACTTATGAGGAGATAGTTCTCCCAGAGGTAGAGTGGGGAACTCTAGTGTAAGTTTCCACACCTGCGGTAGAAGTGGCCAGCAAAGCTAGGGTTTCTGGGATTCCTTCTCGGACAAACCAGTGCTCCTGAAGGGTTGCCTGACTGTGCCGTCTGGAGGCAGTCAGGGGGAAGGGGCCGTTGTCTCTGTGCCAAAAAGCCTGGGCATCCATCACAAAAGATTCCTGGGTGCAGAGACGTTTATCCAGAGGTTCACAATTTTCCCACTTTCCCCTTGCAAGAATGAAAAGAATTTCTGATTTGCCACCCAATCAAAGGGAGAGAGCAGCATTAGATATAGAAAAGCTGCTTAGAAAGAGTAATCCAGAAGGTCCCCCCAGACCAGGTAGGATCTGGAACCTATTCACAGTTCTTCATGTCAAAGAAGACCGGGAGCATGAGATCCATACTGGATCTTAGCAAACTAAACGAATACATGAAATATTCAGGGTTCCAGATGGTTACTGTTCAGTTCATTTTGCCCCGATTGTGAAAGGATGATTGGATGTGCCTGATAGATCTTCAGGATGTGTACTATCACAACAAAATGAACAGGTGAATCCAGAAGATACCTGCGCTTCTGGCTGGGAGCAACACATTATCAGTAAAAGGCACTGCTGTTTGGCCTCACCACAGCCCCCAGCTTGTTTAGCAAATGCATGGCAGTTGTAGCTGGGATTCAGAGTGTTTCTGTACCTAGATGACTGGCTCCTAATTGCCCCATCCAGGCATGTACTTCTGAAGGCAAGGGACTACTTGCTCCAGTTGTGTCTTCACCTAGGCATCACAGTCAATTAAAGCAAATCACAATTCACACCTACGCAGAATCTGGAGTTCATAGGTGCTTAGTTAGACACAGTCACTTATGTCAAGAAAGTGATCTCACATCTTTCTATTCCACCATGACTTATAATACAAGATTTGGGATCCATGGCAGCAGCTGTCACTCTAGTCCCTTTAGACAGGTTTCACACACACATTTTACAATGGACTCTAATGGTAAAATAGTCTATCCCCCCTGCCCACAGCCAGTGTGATGACAGATGCCTCCCAATGGGGGGGGGGGGTAGTACTTGGGAAGGACTGTCCAAGGTACATGGTCCCCAGAAGAGGCCAAGACTCCAATGTCCTGGAAATTAGAGCAATTCTTTCAAGATGCTGTCTCTTCCGGGACGATTGCTATTCAGACAGGCAACAAATGGGGAGAAACCAGATCTTGTCTGCTGTGAGAAGCAATGAGAGTGTGGCATTGGGCACTCTCTTCCAGCCACTTCCTCATTGCAATACACATACCAGGGAAAGCCAATATGATTGCAGACAAACTTAGCAGGTCTACTCTGATGCCTCACAAGTGGTCTCTCAATGTCAAAATGGTGGAGAGAATTTTCCATTGATGGACTCATTAGTGCTGCGACCATTTTGCTTCTCCCCTCAACAAGTGCAGCAGATACTTGCATCTAGTTGAAAATAATTCCTCCTTAGCTCCTTATAGGTTATGCAGAGCTTTTCTCAAAGGAACATTTTTGGTTAGACCGCCAGTAAAAGATCGTACTCCTCCTTGGGATTTAACTGTCCTGCTTCAGGGTCTCACCCAAATCAGACCTTAAGTTTTTGTCTTGGAAAACTCTTTTTCTAGTTGCTGTTACATCAACTAAACTAGCATCTGAACTACAGGCTCTTTCCTCCAAGTCTCCTTACCTGGTTTTCCACAAAGACAGGTTTTCCTTATGGACCAACCCCTCCTTTTTGCCTAAGGTAGCGTTTGAGTCTAATAACAAACAGGTCATTAACCTCCCAGTTTTCTTTCCATATAAGAGAGTGTGTCCACCATCTTTTGGATGTGCATAGACAACTTTGATTTTATCTGCATTGGACCAAAGGTTTCCAGAAAATTGAAAACTTGTTTATGTCCTTCTCACCTAACTGGTCAAGCATGTCAGTTTCTAAAGTTACTCTGGCCAAATGGTTAGCTGATTGCATATCCTTTGTCTGTAGTAAGAGTGTTGTCCTTGCATACGCCTCCAAGAGCTCATTCCACAAGGTCTATGGCTGTGTCCTCATTTTTTTGGTCAAGAGCTTCCAAAGATGACATTTGTGCAGCTGCCACTTAGTCCAATGTTCATACCTTTATTGCTAATTTCAAATTGGATTTGGTTTCTAGGAGCCAAACTGCTTCTGGCTCCTCAGCACTATAAAATATCCTCCTTGAGGACCACCCATGGTTCATCTACCTGTGGACTGTGTCCAATGAGTTAAGGACTGAATGAAAATGACAACATCAAATAAAATTATGTACTCACCATATTGTTACATACGTATTGTTTGTTTTCATTCTTACTCAACTTCCCGCCCTCCTAACCTCCTTCCCTTTACTGCTGGAGAGACCTAAGGGATATCACTTTGGGTACTGTTGTTCCTTGCTTGAGCTCCAGTTCTGTTCTTTTATTCTATAATTTAAGTTTTTTCTGTGTAGCTGCATAACCATGGAGTTAGTATGTGTAGTTAAGGAAGCATGGAAGTGTAGCCACTCACAGAGGTGCAGACGATTTGCCTCCTGAAAAAATATTAAATTTGTCTTTTTTGCCACTGGCTGCCTACTTGGTTTGTCAGGGAGGTGTGAATGAAGGCTTTGTAGGGGAATTGTATAAAAAATTAGTTAACATGCACTATACTGGACACTCCTGCTCCACCATAGTAACCTTAAGCTGTTGCATTTCACTGCAGTTATAGTGCTGCTGCCTGTATTACGATGTGAGTGCCTAATCCTAGCTAGGAAATGCACAGAGGAATTTTACTTTTTTAAAACTTTATATTCCTTCTAGCTCCAAAGTGCAATGACAGTATTTTCATACATGGGAGCATACCATATCAAAATGTCAAGAGTCTGGAAATTCTAGGGCTGGCAGATTGTACCCACATGAGTAACAGTTATACTGCTGCTACAGGAAAAGCCACACCTTTCCTGTTTAGGATGAGAAAACAGAACACCAATCGTTTCACCCTGCCAGCACCACAAATTCAAAGTTAAGTTCTTATCAACAGGACCACAGCTGAGAACCAAGTCCTATATTGGTGGGTTGTTGCTCTTTGTTTTGTTCTCCACTCTGGTAAACTGATGTGCAGTATCACTGTGTGAGAACTGTGTTTATTTCCATGCACACAACAGACTACAAGATGTCTAGTTGATGCCAGTGTTGTACGGGTTGCAGTGCCACTTCTGAGACTCTGCTTCTTATCCTAGTTAAAGACTGAACTGAACTTCAGCTACTTATTCTTCTCTCTCTCATCCAGTCCTCCAAAGCATAGCATGTGAACTGACAGTGCTGACGCGTACCCTGCCTGGTACCATGGAATTAACCTTGATACTGCTTTTTACTTTATCCCTGCACTATGCTGGTTACCTTCAAGCTTCACTTCTGTTTCCTCTGCATTGCAGAAGAGGAGCATCTGAACGTTCCTGTAGGTGAAGTCAGTTATTTTTTTCAGTGTTATCTGCACTTATTTCCTAATGGTATTTTATGATTGTACTGTAGCATGACTATTACTAGCAGTAGACTGCCTAATAATTTATTCTGTAAAAATCAGTCTGTCGAGAGTTACATTTCTAATTTATTATAATGCTTTTAGCCGAAGCATCATAAAACAAGAAACTGAATGAATAAACAGTGTAACCATTGACAGTAACTGCAATAGAAGTAAATATATGCTAAAATGCATGAAAGCAGCAGCATTGAAATAATAAAAACAAACATGCCCTATTTTATAGTTTAGATAACAGCTAGAAACAGACTTGTCGGCAGTTATGTAATATCAATAGAACTGGTATAGATAACACTAAAACAGCTGAATAGGGTTGGTATCATGGCTGTAAAATAATTGCAGTCACAAAAAGTCACCTGTATGAAGTTCAGTACATCAAGCTGTTGCTCGTCATAAAACAACCATATAAACACAAAACACCAGTTAGGAAATACAACACAAATCCACCTTTGTCGCACTCATAGCACTCCAAAATCTAGTTTCAAGAAGAACCAAATGAAACTAAGTGCACATACATTCAAGATTGACAGTGCACAGCAAAAGTCCACCTTCTTGAACAAGTACCATATCAAGTTCATGTTCAAAGCAGAAAACCTGGCTCTGTGTCAGACAGGAATGGAGCCCTCAGTGTACTCCAGAGGACCAGTGTTCATTCAGGAGCCCCAGCACTGGAATAGCAAGAGGATTGAAGGGGTGTGGCCTGCTTACATCTTCTGGAGGGTGGGAGAGAGGAGCTTACATGCACATGGGGGCACACTAGACAGTGTGATCTCCCTGTTAAAAAGACATATCACAGCTTGTGCTGTGAGTGGAGGGGCTGCTTGGAGGGGAATTCCCCATGCAAAAGTGAAGGGGTATCCTTGTGGCAATTCCAGTTCATCTCTCTCCCTTGTGCCTAGCCAGGTGTATGCAAGTTATGGGGAAAACACAGTGTCTGTCAAGTTGATGATACTTCCCAGTTGACCCTCATCCTGATGATGAGGAACGAATGGATCAAGTGGCCAGTAGGGCACTGATGGCTGACGGTCAATGAGGGGAGGGTCAAAATGCTGCAACAAAAAAAAAGTAATGATAAAGCCAAGGGCAGACTAAATGCACACATATTTTAAACAAAGTCAGAACTGCTACAGTGGATGTAAACAGTGTTACACACCCCTGTTAAAATGCCAGGTTTTTGCGATATAAAAAAATGAGACCACAATAAATCATTTCAAAACTTTTCCCACCTTTAATGTGACCTATAACCTGTACAATTCAGTTGAAAAACAAACAATTCTGTTAGGAGAAAAAATATAAAAAATAAAAAATGTACAATACGCTGGTTGCATAAGTGTGCACACCCTTAAACTAATACTTTGTTGTGTGTGCACACACCCTTAAACTAATACTTTGTTGAAACACCTATTGATTTAATTACAGCATTCAGTCTTCTTGGGTAGGAGTCTATCAGCATGGTACATCTTGACTTGGCAATATTTGCCCACTCTTCCTTACAAAAGCACTCCAAATCTGTCAGATTGCGAGGGCATCTCTTGTGCACAGCCCTCTTCAGGTCACCCCACAGATTTTCTGTTGGATTTAGGTCTGGGCTGTGGCTAGGCCATTCCAGAACTTTAATTTTCTTTTGGTGAAGCTATTCTTTTGTTGATTTGGATGTGTGCTTGGAGTCATTGTCATGTTGAAAGGTGAAATTCTTCTTCATCTTCATCTTTCTAGCAGATGCCTGAAGGTTTTGGGATAAAAGTGACTGGTATTTGGAACTGTTCATAATTCCCTCCACCTTGACTAAAGCCTCCAGTTCCAGAAGAAAAGCAACCCCAAAGTATAATACTGCCACCACCATGCTTCACCATGGAGATGGTGTTCTTTTGGTGATGCAAAGTGTTGTTTTGCGCCAAACGTACCTTTTAAAATTGTGGCCAAAAAGTTCAACCTTGGTCTCATCAGACCATAACACATTTTCCCACATGTTTTTGAGAGACTTGATGCATTGTTTTGCAAATTTTAGCCGGGCCTGGATGTTTTTCTGTGTAAGAAAAGGCTCACATCTTGCAACCCTACTCCATAGTCCAGACTTATGGAGAATATGGGAGATTGTTATCATATGTAGTACATGACCAGTGCTTGCCAGAAATTCCTGGAGCTCCTTAAGTGTTGCTGTAAGTCTCTTAGCAGCCTCCCTGACCAGTTTTTGTCTTGTCTTTTCATCAATATTGGAGGGACGTCCAGTTTGCAATGTCACTGTTGTCCCATATTTTCACCACTTTTTGATGACTGTCTTCACTGTATTCCATGGTATATCCAATGCTGTGGAAACCTTCTCCTGACTGATACCTTTCAACAATGAGATCCTACTACAACAACTGAACTTTATTTGGGGTTAATCAGAGTCTCTTATTGATGGCAGATGTGTACCCAAGAAGACTGAATGCTGTAATTAAATCAAAAGGTGCTTCAACAAAGTATTAGATTAAGGGTGTGCACAGTTGTGCAACAGCTTATTGTATTTTTTTTATTTTTTATATTTTTTTCCCCTAACAGATTTGTTTGTTTTTCAATTGAATTGTACAGGTTATAGATTACATTAAAGGTGGGAAAAGTTTTGAAACGATTTATTGTGGTCTCATTTTTTTATATCACAAAAACCTGGCATTTTAACAGGGGTGTGTACACTTTTTATATCCACTGTATCTGCTCATTACTACAAATGGCTCAGAGCTCCATTCATCGGAAGGATAGCAATACATCTGTTAAGCAAAAGAAGAAAATTGCAACAAATGGCAACTTCCATAAATGTCTCCGCAGTATGCACTGCTGCATGCTTTGGCAGCCATCTCCCACCAGATGAGTGCTTCTACATCAACAAAAGCATCACCTGCCCAAAGCCAGCTTCGACTGACTGGAATAGATATAAGATAGTCTTTGGTGTAAAGTACAAGTCCATGGTTGCCTGCTAAACAGTCTAAAACATGACCTGTTAGGACCTCTTGAGGCACTCTTCAGCATACCTCTCAACCTCTTAAAGCAAGAAATCTGGACAAAGACATCAATAATGGGGGGGGGGGGTCAAAGGCCCAAAAATAGGGACATATTTTAAATATTGCTCTTACAGCCTTAGAAAATTGATAGAACAACAGATTTCTTATTAGAATGAATTTTCTTAAGGGTATGAAGTCTGAAACTAAAATGTCTGTCAATATTTTCTGACTTCAACCCTCAATGATTTGCCAGTGATTTGCTAGAAAACCACAAATTTATGAGAAACTGACCCAAAGTATAAGGCAAAAATCTGGACATTCTGCGAAAATCTGTAGAGTTGAGAGATATGCTCTTCAGCTACAGCCTTGAAACAGGCTACATTCCAAGTGAATGGAGGACCACAGCAGTCATTCCCCTCCACATGGGTAGACCTCCAACCACCGAGGGAACTACAAAAACACATCAGTATAACCAGCCTGGTATGTAAATCCATGGAATAAATTATTATGGAAATGATAAACTATAACATTGGCAACCCACAGACACTGCATCGATCCCAGTTTGCCTTTGTTAAGGGAAGGTCATGCCAACTCATCCTGGTAGACTTCTTTGAGAGGGTTACCAAGGCAGTGGACAAAGGTAAAACAGTGCATACTGCATATCATTAACTACCCAAGGCATTTAATACAATACACCACTGAGACAATTAGTAACGAGCTCTCTGAGATGAGCTTAAATCCCTACTTAACTCGCTAACTTGATGGCTGGCTCACACAAATGGGATCCAAGAAGTCAGGGTTAGTGAGACCACCTCCACCAAGAAACCGGTCACCAGCAGTGTACCCCAGGTCTCCTTGCTGGACCCACTCATATTTGGCATCTACTTCTCAGACATCAAGGCTAACGTTCAAGGCCTCTGGTTCACCAAGTTCAAAATGACTGTAAATTGGGAGCTGTTCATAGATTCTCTCCAAGGCACCAACATCTTTCAGGAGGGTTTAACACAGACAAATGGCTGACGCCAAAGCCATGGCCTAAAACACAATGCCAAAAAATGCATTATAAAGCCCTTTGGGAAGCTGCCAATTTAATTACTACATCGATAAAACACCCCCAAGAGTTGACCTAGTAGTAAGGGGTCTGGGAACATATGTAGACGGCAATCTAGCCTTTGACCAACACGTAGCTAAGATAGTATGAAAATCATTCTATGTCACCCAACTTATAGGCAAGGGTATGGATGCCAGGTCCAAGGAAGTTATTTTACCACTCTACTCTGCCCTTATCAGACAGATTATTGAATACAGTATCCCCTTTGGGATGCATCTATCCAGGCACTTGCAATAGTTGGAACATCCACAAAGGTTTCAAACCAGGAAAATTCAGGGCATGAATATCCTGTCCTGCACTGATCACCTAAAGGCTCAGCCTCTATATTCAGTCTCCTACAGGCCACTCAGAGGGGATTTTTGCCTGGCTTACAAGCCTTCCTCAGACATATCCCTGCTGGATCTGTTGCACATGTGTAAAACGAAAAAAACACCAGAAAAAATCGATCCGGGGATCTGAACTTCATTTGTTGCATACATAAAACATGCTGGAGATACAGAAATGTATCCCAAAAGATCTCTGCACTATGGAAAAGGCTCCCCATCCATGTAAAACAGAGTTAATTCCTGACACCATTCAAACAAAACCTTGACAACTGGATGGAAAATCGTTAATTTAACCCCCCAGTTTGATCTCCGTGTCCCTTATGGACAGAGACAGTCACTATGAAAAATATTGTCCTAACAAACACCTCTGCTACAAATCCTTGGTTATCTCCCTACTAACATGCCCTGCCCTTACTGATGCTCATAATACTCAGGATCCAAATGGTTTGGGGCATGCATCTAGGCTTGTAAGGGCCCTAGTGATTGTTAACATAGTAACAGCCTATGAAAGTCAACAGCTTGATCAGTCAAATGTCAGAAATGATACACGCATCTCTGCTTAATCTCTTTGTATGTTTTCTAGAGTGATAAATCTAAGCATAGCTACAGTTTCCATCCTCTAGTCTGTGTGTGCCTTCATATTTACAATTTTATCTTAAGGATTGATCTTTTAATCTGATATTTTAATTCATTCCTCAACTGATGGGTCTCAGATCTGACCCGGGCTCGGACGCATTTACTTAGACACTAGGATCCAGCTCTAGAGCTCCTCCCTTTACTCATAATGCCCTAGAACTCTGCAATACCTCAGATCGTTTTTGCTGCTTTTTCACTTCAGACACGGATCTCGCTCTCTCAAACTTATAGGTTGTGTTTTTCTTATGATCTGTGAATGTAATTTACTATTTTTATCACCTATCTTAGTTTATCTCTAACCCTTCCTCCCTTTCAGTGTTTACCAGTTGCTAGCACTAGTTTCTCTTTCCTGTTCTTACCCTTTTTTTAGGTACTGGTTTATAACGTTGGTACTTCTTCCCTTTTTTTCTCTGCTTTCCTACCCTATCATTGGGTATTCCTTTGATATTATCGTTGGTATTCGCTTTCCTTTATTGTTTTTTTTTTGTAACACACAAAAAGAAAAAAATCTCTTTGTCTCACTGTTTTTCAGTCTTATCATGGCTGAAAAGGCTATGGATTTGAAAACGTGCATTTTCTGTGGGCATAAGATGCACTCCCTGTGGGCATCAGAATTGGGTATTTACTGTTTGGGAGTGGCCCACCTTGAAACTCCATGATCCATTTGTACTGGATTTATCCCTAGGGCCTTGAGTAATCACCACAATAAGTTAATTTTTAAAGGGTTACTTCCCTGTTCTGCTACATCTGTTTCAGGCTGTTAACCTCCCACCAAGAAACAAAAGTTTTCCTTGGAGACCAGGGAACACTTAAAATGATCTCCCAACTGTTCTCTGAAACCAGCTCTGTCCTTGGAGCAGACAGCCAAAATTGTGAAAAGCTCAGACCTGACCCTTCAGATTTGACTGTGGGGACAGTTGTATCTCTGAGAACCTGATCCCCTCGTTTACCTCTGGAGCCCATTTCCCCATGGCTCGCTTCACTCCAAAAAACAACAAGGAGGATGTAATGCCCCCCATTCACTTAATCCTCTGTGAGGTCCTCCTGGAGCCTCTCTGAAGCAGATGTGGTTAGGATGATGAAGTTTTTCAGGGCTTGTAGAATAGTGCATGTGTTGAGAAGCATTTCCAAGGACAGCACATGTATATAAATAGCAGCACGTGCTAGCTTCAGTGCCATTTTCAGTGTGTGAGCATGTATGAGTGTGATAGCTTGTTAGTTTATAAGTTTATCTAAGTTAAAGTTACTAAGCCTCAATCCTGATGTGTTCGTAAATAATAAAGATGCTTGAACAGAGCTCACAGATGTTCGTCAGTTTTATCCTGACCCGATGAGTGACATGGTGTCAGAACCGGGATTCTAGAGACTGGTTTTCAGAGGTAACAAGGTGCAGAGTTAACAGTTAAGGTAAACTAAGTGAACAGAGTACAAAAAGGGCCAGAAACCAACTAAAGGTTTACCAGAAAGGCTCATCCAGACTCTGCTACACTTTGCTGTGAAGGAAAGGTTAGTTTGCTTTTATTTTTTGTATTACTGTATTGCCTTTCTATATTTTGAATATTGCAGTTTCTTTACCTTGTGTTTTGCTTGCATTCTGTTTTAACAGCATATTAAAACTTCAAAAGAGACCACAGCTCTCTCTGTTCTGAGTCAGGCAGAAATAAGAACTGATTAATTAAGGACTCATTCATAAGACAGAAGAGGTCACTTAAGGTTAATCACTTGTTAACAGAGGGGGTGGAGCTAGGAACTAAAATTTCTATTTAAGGAGTAAACTAAAACATTTCAGAGCTTTACCAGAAAGGCTCATCCAGACTCTGATACACTTTGCTGTGAAGGAAAGGTTAGTTTGCTTTTATTTTTTGTATTACTGTATTGCCTTTCTATATTTTGAATATTGTAGTTTGTTTTCTTTACCTTGTGTTTTGTTTGCATTCTGTTTTAACAGCATATTAAAACTTCAGAAGAGACCACAGCTCTCTCTGTTCTGAGTCAGGCAGAATTTTTCCCGCCCTCCCACCCATTTAAGTTGTCTTGTTAAATACCACTGTCTTTCTAGTTGCCCGCCTCTTATGTTAATCTGACCATATATCTCATTTCTCTCTACTTTCACTGGCTTATGTGAGTAATCACAAAATCATCATTTTTGAAATCCCACCCCTTCAATTATTTAAATTTATTGGCCATCCTACAGTATTTCATAGTACCAAAATACAAAAGTGACCACCCTTTCAATCCATCTTGCTGTTTTAAAACTAGTAACTCTCCACTAAACCTTAACTTTTTAAACAGGTAAAACTCAAGTTACCTACTTTCACATCTAACTTCTCTAGTGCACACTGCAGAGTGCATTCTTTTCAATCTTACCTTTAAGCATCCCTGTGACTAGCACTTTCTCTAATACCTGCTGGAAAGCACTAGGAAGCCTTAAACTCATACAAACACTGAACTCTCCTTGTTAACAAGGATAAATTAATAGTAGGCACTAAACAGCCTATAATTGCAAAGTACCTTGCTAAGGAAACAGCTCCTATACTTTACAAAGAAAAAAAAAAGCCCCAAACCAGGCATGTCCAAGGGTCAGCTTCCGGTGATTTCTCCTGTCCACCTGGTGAATCTGGGCATACTGGGGCAATGCAGCAATTGCCTCATGTACACAGACAACCCTCTCCTCCTACCACCCAACACTACAACCTGTGAGAGATGCACTTACATAGCCAAAATGGAAGCAAAGCTCTCTCCACCCAAGATTGTGCTAAACAGTCAAGAGGAGAAGGTTAACACCCACACTACACCTCAAGCAACACATAGCCCTTCTAAACCCGCACCACCAACACCCACATATAGCAACACTAAATCCACATATGCAGAGGCCCTTAACTGTAACCTGCCCAAGCAACAAAGACCTCTGAAGCTGAAACGCAAACAAACACCAATCACAACCAATGTGTCACATAGTTCACAACACCAGTGTGCCACCCAGCAATAGCCCCTAAGGCAAGACAATGTACCTAACACTTTAGTCATAGGTGACTCTATAGTCCGCACACTGATGTCCCTCTCACCAGGTTGAATAAGGAGAAAATTACAGTCAGCTGCCTGTCGGGTGCCAGGATCCACCACATAACGCATGCACTCAAGTCACTCCACAACAAGTACAAATATGACTCTGTCATTGTCCATGTTGGAGTGAATGACTTGAGACGTACCTCCCTGGACTACATGAAAAGAGACATGGAAGAGCTATCAGATCATGTGGCCCAGGCAGGTATGACCCTAGCCCTGAGTAGCATCTTGCCTTCGCCCAGAATGATACCACAATATAAGGATAAAATGATTGACTTCAACAATTGGCTAAGCTTATGGTGTCATTCAAAGGGGATCCAGTATCTGTCTGCCTGGGATGACATGATTGACAGACCACGATGCTTTGCCAGAGATGGTCTGCACCTGTCTCCCCTGGGATTCAGGTTACTGGCTAAGGCTCTTGCCACCCCTATAGTGCCTTTTTTAGGCAAACTTCAAAGGACAAAACCACCACCGTAACAGGTACAAGCATGCAAAATCTGAAGGTAATGCTACTCAATGCTAGAAGTCTAAACCTCAAAATGCACTCTCTCGAGGCACTCCTAAAATGGAGAACATCAATATCTGTGCAGTAACTGAGACCTGGTTCAAGGCTCCAGAGAGCACCCTGCAATACCAGGCTACAACTCTTACCACACTTTTCGCCAGCAAACCAGGACCGAAACACTAAAGGTGGAGGAGTGTCAGTATTCACCAAGGATATTCACACCACCAGGCTAGTTGGCCAACACAATGTGTCTGAAATTCTCCAAGTGCAACTAACACTAGGTAAGACTGCAATCCAAATTGTAGCTTGCTACAGATCCCCCACCATACCCCAAGATTCTCACTACACCTTTCTAAACATACTGGAAAATATTAGGATAGAACCAAACACCCTAATACTGGGTGATTTTAACTACCCTGCCATTAACTGGGAAAACTACTCATGTCCCAACACCTTTGCGCCATGGTTCTTGGAATTCATAAATTCCAATGCCCTGGATCAACTAATCCATAGTCCCACCAGGGGCTCCAATATCCTAGACCTGGTCATTACCAACATGGGAAATCAATGCTCCATACCTATGGTCACCCCCTCGTTAGTCAGGTCTGACCATAAGCTAATCACCCTTAACATCCACATCCCACCCCCACCCCCCAATAAAGAAACCACCATAAAAAATTTCTCCAAAGCCAACTTCATGCTACTCAAGTCAGAAGTGACAAACTTCATGACACCCATGCAGACGGAAACTGAAAGTTCAACTGCTGAATCCTACACTAAGGCACTGTACGAGCACATCCACTCATGCATGAATCGTGCCATCCCAAATAGAACCAAAATGCTCTCATCCAAAAAAAGGAAGCCAATCTGGTGGTCCCCTGCCATAAACAAACTTTACAACAAAAGGAAGAAACTTTTGCAGAAAAGAGGAAAATCCCAGGATGCAAAAAACTCTCTTACTAGCCTCAGTAAGAAACTGAGATGCCTCATAAAATCCTCCAAAGCTAGTTACGAAAATAAAATTGCCAAAGATTCCAAAGACAACCACAAAGCATTCTATAACTATGTCAAGAATCTAAATGGCAATGCTCAGATCTGCTCTGAGCTAAAACAGAATGGCATTAAATATACCGATCCGAAGGATATTGCCAATATCCTGGCAGATCGATTCAGTGCCAACTTCACCCCCCTCTCACCCCCTAAATGGCCCATCTCAATACCAGAAGATTGCCAAATTCCAGTAATAATGGCCACACAGGTACAAAACGCACTCTCTAAAGCCAAGAATACAGCATCCATGGGACCAGATGACATCCCGGGCTGTGTACTACATGAACTACAATATGAACTGGCACCTCACCTAAGTGTCATGTTTAATCATAGCCTCACCACAGGTTTCGTGCCCACTGAGTGGCAGAGCTACAGTTATCCCAATCCACAAGGGAGGATCCACCTTGGATCCCGGAAACTACCGTCCCATCAGTCTGACAAGCCTTATCTACAAGGCCATGGAGCGTATTATCATGGAACTTATAAACAAAGACATTGGCAACCTTCAAACACTGGACCCCACCCAGTTTGGGTTTGTGAAGGGCCGATCTTGCTCCTGAACCTGATTGACTTCTTTGAATCAGTCTCCAGAGCCATGGACAAGGGTAAGGTGGTCCACACAGCCTATCTAGACCTTGCCAAGGCCTTTGACACCATCCCCACTCTGGAATCATAGATAAACTTACTAAGTTGGGCATTAATCCCTATGTCACCCAATGGGTTGCTAAATGGCTTACTGATAGAACCCACACTGTAAAAGTAGCCGACTCCAAATCCAGCTCCAGACAAGTGACAAGTGGAGTACCTCAGGGTTCAGTCCTGGGGCCGCTCTTGTTTGGCATCTACTTCTCTGAAGTATAGGTCAACACTAAGGGACTCTGGCTAACAAAGTTTGCAGATGACTGCAAACTGGGAGCCATTATTGAATCCCCAAATGATGTGGATACTCTACAAAAGGGCCTTACAGAAACAGATGCTTGGTGCCATAGCCATGGGCTCAAGCTCAATGCCAAGAAATGTATTGTTATCCCCTTTGGGAAAAAACATGTATCCATGAATTACCATATAGGTGGCAGTACACTAAACACAGAAAGTGTGATAAGAGACTTAGGGACACAGGTGGACAGTGGTCTCACCTTCGATAACCACATCGCCACAACAGTCAGGAAATCCTTCTATGTGGCACACCTCATCACGAAGGGCTTTTCATCCAGAAAAAGGAGGTCATTGTCCCACTGTACTCATCCCTCATTAGACCCATTATAGAATACAATGCCCCATTTGGTATGTACCTCTCAAGACATCTGCAACAACTGGAAAGGCCTCAGAAATACCTCACTAAAAGAATCACAGGCCTAAAGCAGATGCCCTATGCTGACCGCCTTAAAAACTCCAGCTATACTCTGTCGCATATCGTCTACTCAGAGGCGATCTCTGCTTAACATACAAGGCCATGTCAAACCCAGAGCTGTTGAACATGCTACACTTAAAGAAATCCCAATCCCTCAGAGCTACACGCTCCAGGGATCTAAACCTTGTCATCACAATAAACAAAACATGCTGGAGGGATAGGTTCCTGACCCAGAGACTCCCAGACTCTGGAATAGATTGCCCATACATGTCAAGCAGAGTGCCTCTTTGGACCTCTTCAAGAGGAACCTTGATGATTGGATGGGAGAAAGGAAATTCACCCCAGGGATCATGTCAGTCGCCCTGCTAGACAGGGGTCCAGGAAAGTAAATAATGTGGGAAGAAATAGCCAGGGAATTGTTATGGCTAGGCTTGTATAGGCCCTAGGGCTGATAGCCTAGTACCAACCTATGAACCTATGAAAACTTGCACAAACGATTTATTTTATCAAAAAGATAAAACAAAACATTACAAAGGTACAGAACACATTATGTAGCAAGCGAGAGGCACAAAAAGTTTATTAATTAAGCAAAATGTTTAAAATTAAGATATTTGATAAAATGATTATCAGAAAAGCACATAAGGAGTTTGGAATTACCTCAATTTCAAAATGAGCATGTTTAAAGTAAAATGAGTATGTTTAGAGTAAAACAAGCACAAGAAAAGTATAATGAACATGAAAAGAGATTAAATGAGCAAATGAATATAATGTACAAAAAGGGCACATTGAGCATAAATAAAGCAAGGCAACTGCATGTTTTTGGGAAATTACTGTGTATTGGCATAAACTACTATTTTGCATTGATTGAAGCTATTCAGGGCATAACTAGTTATTCGAAGCATCTCAAAGTGTGTAAAAGTTCTTACAGTGTATGTGTATTTCTGTGCATTTATTCCGAAGAGTTCATAGGTACTAGGCTATTGGCCCTAGGGCCTATACAAGCCTAGCCAAAAAGGTACCCTGGCTTTCGCCACCCAAGTAAATTATTGTTTTCCAATGTTTAAAACTGTAGCATAGTATATTGCTAGGTTCCCAGTAAACCGGCTTTAAAATAGAAATAAAACAACAAGGGCAGTTTGCCAAAAATCAATAATTCACCATTCACCCTCTGTTACTCATCCCTACTTATATTCACGTGGAGGAATTACACTGTGGTACCAGTTCCTTTTGCGCTGAATTCCCAGAAACATACAGAGGTTTCCATCTCTCACCACTACTGACAGTCTTCCCAAAGTTAAATCCTGTACTACAGAAAGCGGTTCTTCAGTAAATATAACATGATTCTCTACACATGCATAGTACTAATGAACAGGTCTGAAGTGCCATTTTCACCAATTTTCTAAGTAAATATGAATGTGGGGGTCACTAATTTCTGCTTTTGTGTTGGACAGGCCCAGTCCAGATCAAGCAAAGAATGAAACGGGTATTTTCCCATTATATACAATCTATTATCATCTTTCTCCTCTGCTGCTTTTCTTATGTGCAAAATGCAACTATTTTGTAAAGTGCAGTCAAAATACAGCCATTTCGAAAAGTTTCTTGTGCTGGGTGTGTCTTTTCACAGAGTGCCCCCATTACAGAGTGTTTCTTGCACGGTACAGAGTTATTTAGCAAAATACAGCCATTTTGGGAAAGTTTCAGTGTGCTGTGTTCTGTTTATTCACAAAGTGCAGTTACTTCAAAATGTTTTACTCTGAGCTTCTGCCCAGCTTATTCACACAGTGCAGTTATTTTGAAGTGTTTCTTACACTGATAAGATGTGATTTCTTAAGTACAGTGATTTAAAAAGTATTTTTGTGCCCAGGAAACTTATTTCACAAAGTTCAGTTATTCAGATGTTTGTTGTGCTATTGGGCATAAGTTACAAATACTGGCATCCTTTTTTGGCATATGTATATGTGTGTGTGTTCATGTATACTTGCAAAAGCCTTTGCTGTTTTGTGTTAATATGGCAGAGGTATTTCATAAACCAGGTCCACTTGTATTTGATCAGAATATTGCAGAGAATTCTAGAATATTTGAGCAAGAGTACAATATTTTATACAAGCAGCTTATTCTGACAAAGATACACGCACTAGGGCATTCATTTTGCTAAATCTAGCTGGATCAGAGGCCACTGAAATAGAGCATTCATTTGTGTTTGCACCAGCAGTATATGAAGGAGAAGGGGAAAACCGTCATATTGTTGTATAGGCTGAATCAAGGGAAGACCCCGAGTGTTTGAAATGCAAATTCAGGGAAATGTGCAACCCATACCTCTCAACCTGGAAACATCAGAAATCTGGATAAAGGCCCATGAAAAATAGGTACAAATCTGTACGCTGATTAACATAAAATTTGCATTCATAATTATGTAATCCCGTCCACTCCAATGGAATTGTGGGATATCAACTTTAAAATGTAAACTGTAGAACAGACAACTGAAATATGGTTACAAAGTCCAGACCCTGTAGTAAATGGTAACCATTTTTTAAATGTGTAGCAATGATGTTCACTGGGGAAGGGAGAAGTTGATGAACATTAGGATTTTGTTTTTGGTGAATTGCAGTATGAGGGTTTTGTGGTAAAAGTAGGGCATTAAATGGTAGGCAATATTCTAATCTTAGCAAAAGAATATTATAGTTTGCTAGAACCTCCAAAAATCATTCTCCATGGCCTACTGATCAGTGATGTAGCTAGAGTTTGTGCCACCTGGGGCTGTCTTTGAGTTTGTCGCCCTCCACCCCCTCATAAAATTATGGTCAAATTGGGCCCCCATACACAGCCCTCCCCCCTGCAGCCATTCCACTGTCCCATTACTTGTCTGTTTCACCCCATTTACCATAAACACTAATGTGGATACTGCTTTACTTCTACAATTTTTATTTGGATTTCATTTAAAACTTTTATTTTACATGTTATAGCACAGACACTAATAGACATCTGCTAAACAAAGCAGTACAGTCTCACAATGAAAATAGACTTAGCATTAAAACTTCTTTGCCCTTGAAATGCACAGTCTTTGAAACAGCATTGAAACCCACATTCAAAGAAAATGTGTCTGGCCAATGGGAGAAAAAGATTACCTCTGGGTTGTTTTCAAATCATAGGCCCCTTGCACACAAAACATACAAGTGTTCTTTGATACACCTTCCTGATTGCATTAAATTATATTCCTTGGATAAATCCAAAAACAAACGATGTTAAGGAAAAGAACCACTGGTGTGTAAAAGCAAACAAAGTCAAGAAGTAAAAATGAGAAATACAACCAGTGGTACACAACAGAGGTAGATCCAAATTGTAGTTTAATGTAAACACAGATGAGCGCTTTCACATATAGCTTCTTCAGATCAAAAAACAGAGTAAAGCACTAGCTACTTATAGTACAAACTCAATAGTGCATCCAATCAATGAAAGAGGCATTCTCAGGTTGCTAGGCACTTAGAACTCAGAATTAATCACCAGCACTTCTTAAAGTCAACCTGGAAATAATATGTTTTAAGCCAAGATAAAAACAAGTTAAAAACACAAGTGCATATGTATACACACCAACCATATGCAAAACATATAAAACTTAATGTATGTAAAAGCTGTAATGTCTATAGTGTTAAAATAATAATAATAATAAAAATGTATATAATGTAAAACTGTGAATGAAATGACAATGTGTATAGCTTATAGTATAGTATACTGTATAGTGAAGTTTATTGTGATGTGAGTCTATACATTAGTTATCATACATTGAGCTATACACATTGTTTCCACTGATATTTGAATAATAATTTGTCTCTAGGGACATGAGAGATATATACATATACACAGAGATAGTCCTTAGTCATTTAATTCACAGTTTTACATTATATACATGTTTTTAATATTATTATTATTTTTAACACTATAGACTATAAGTAGCTAGTGCTTTACTCTGTTTTTTGATCTGAAGAAGCAATATGTGAAAGCGCTCATCTGTGTTTTATTCTTTACATTAAACTATGATTTGGATCTACCTCTGCTGTGTACCACTGGTTGTATTTCTCATTTTTGCTCTTGACTATATTCCTTGTATAATACAGCACACTTGTTAGAGCGCATTTTAAATTTATTGTTATGAACATTTTTCCAGTAAGGAATGAAACAAAATACATGAAACAATAATGACAAAACTGCCCAGTTCTGAATATTTTCATCATAAGTCTACTCAAACTTCTACAATCCACTAGTATCAGTAAATATGCACAATCTCTGCAGAAGTAAAAGTCATCTAAATAATTCCACATTAAAGAGATCTGTAACTAATAAAGAGGTTGCTGCTAGCAAACAACTTTATATTTCATTGTTTCATCTAAAAATAAAGTGCCTGCTGCTCTTGAGAAATAAATTGCCCATGTTACAGTAAAAAATGCTAATCTAGTAATATTGCAATAGGGAATGGATGGCAAACTGATAACAGATGCATAGTTACTAGGTATCTCCACCAAAGAGGACTTTCTCAGGACTGCAGCATCTGGCCCCTTTAAAAGTACAAAATAGTACAGTATCACAAATCCATCTACATATTGTGGGAGTAGAACCCACAGCCTTCTGCATCAAAAGCAAGTGTTCTACCTGTTGTGCTACTAACACAAACAGACTTGGCATAAGCAGCACTAAACTTCTCTCCCTCTGAACAACTATGCAGCACAAGAAATCTGGAAAAAGCCTAAATTTATTGGGGGGGGCAAAGGTCCAAAACCAGGGACACATTTTAAACATTGCCTGTATAAAGCTTTGAAAAGTTGCTAGAATAAAATGTTTTGTGTTACCAATGTGTTTCCTGAAAGACAGTCACTGAAACTTAAATGGCTATCATTATTTAGCAAATTCATTTCTCACTGATTTGCCAGAAAACCACAAGTTTTATGAGGAACAGACCAAACGTATCAGCTGAACATTCCTTGAAGTACAAGTGGTGGTATGGGTGGAGAATTTAGGCTCTTGCTCCTTGTACTCAAGCTACGTGGTTTGAGTCTAAGTAAGCCTAACCACGAGTCACACTTAATTGGGGCATTTTACACACACACACACACACACACACACACCTCAAGTAAACTACCAGATAAGGCGCACATACACCTCAGTAAACTACCAGATAAGACGCACACACACCTCAGTAAACTACCAGATAAGATGCACACACCTCAGTAAACTACCAGATAAGACGCACACACCTCAGTAAACTACCAGATAAGACGCGCGCACACCTCAGTAAACTACCAGATAAGATGCACACCTCTCAGTAAACTACCAGATAAGATATTACTAGTGCAATCTGTCTCTCAGTAAATTACACTTCAAATAAGACATTGCTACTGCCAGTTCATTCAAATATTAAGTTAAATTGTTTCTCAGTAATGTCCAAGCCCAGTTAAATTGTCTCTCAGTAATGCACAAGCCCAAAAGACACACACAGCCCTCTCAGTAAACTTTGTGCAATTGTCTCTCAGTAACCTACATACACCTCAAATAAGACGTTACTGCTGTCAGTTCAAATAAGCAGGTGCCCAGTTAAATTGTCTCTCAGTAACGCACGAGCCCAAAAGAAAATTAATCTGTTTCTTAAGTCGCCCAAAGCAGCACACACTTCAAATAGCATTGTTCCACTCAGAAAGCCGCACACACTTCAAATATCACCGTTCCTCTTGGAAAGCAGCACACACTTGAAATAGCACCATTCCTCTTGAAAAGCAGCACACACTTCAAATTGCACCGTTCCTGTTGGAAAGCACACGCACTTCAAATAGGCAATCGTTTCTCTTGGAAAGCACACACACTTCAAATAGGCAATCCATTCCTCTTGGAAAGCAGTGCACACACACTTCTAATAACAATGTTAGAATGCAAGCCCAAAGAAATGAAGATACTAGTGCAATGCGTTAAGCACACACACTTCAAATAGCAATGCAGGAGGTTTCTCTCGGATACACTAAATAGGAACCTCTTACATACACACACTCTTCAAATGAGACATTACAAGTGCAATTGTCTCACTCTCAGTAATGCACAAAGAAAACAAATCTGTTTCGTACAGAGCCCAAAGCACACACTTCAAATAGCAGTAAACGGAGGTTCAATAATTCAAAACAGAATGCAAGCCGAAAACCAGTAAAATACACTTTCTCTTACATAAATAATAAGAAAACACACACATGGTTCAACATTCAAATAAGAAGTTACTTTCCAATTGTCTCCTCAAAATAGCTACTAGTACAATTGTGTCTCAGTAAATGGAATGCACGAGCCCAAAGAAAATGAAGGCACTAGTGCAGTCCGCTTCTCTTTGAAATATGGAGTGCAAAGCTCACGCACTTCAAATAGCAATGCAGGAGGTTTCTCTAGGACACACAAACAATTCAAAGAAAACTAGTAAAATGCACTTTCAACATTTTAATAGGAAGCTCTTGCTTTCTCGGACATAAATATACAAACCAGTAAACAGAATTCACTTTCCTCTAGGACATAATAAATGTGAGCCCAAAGAAAACAGTAAAATACACTTTCAATTCAACGTTCAAATAAGGAGCCTGTAAACGGAATGCAGTTTCAGTATTCAAATAGGAAGTTACTACTGCAATTGTCTCTTTTACCTTGGGGAAGAAAGATGTACTGTGCACAAAGTTTACCCTCTGCAGCTCATGACTGCTGCACGTAAATAAGTTTAAATTAAAGTTGAATTCTGTCCTGAAGCTGACGTCGTCGTGCATGCCCTGCATGTGATGATACCGTCCGCAAAAAAAAAAAAAACCTAGGAAATTTGAAAATGAAAGGGGCCAATCAGGAATTCATGACACCCCAATATTTTACCTTCAAAACCGGTATTTACTGAGGAATTCAGTATGGTTGAGAGGTATGGTGCAATCCCAGACAAATGTTAGATTAGAGAGGCATTTGTTTTACACAAGAGATCAAAAGCCAGTAGAAACTTTTGCAGCTTGTATTACTGACCAGAGAAACAAAGCTAAAATGTGTAGGTTTGGTGATTTAAAAGATAAGTTAACAAAGGACAGGCTTGTGTGTGGTATTACTAGTGCTGCAGTGAGAAAGATTTTGCTTCGTGACAGTGATTTAATGCTGAGCAAAGCTATTGTGATTTGTCAAATCCATGAAGTTAAAGAAAGGCACACAAGTATGCTTGCAAGTGATAACAGCATTGTTTCAGCAGGCTCCAAAGCTAATGTAGACAGCATGCAACACACAGCTAGCAAGAAGCAAGCCTAAGAACATGGCAGCTCTAAACCCCCCCCCAGGTGTGGCGGGTAAAACCTGTAGTTTTCCAGCAAGTTCTAAGACTAGTTTAGTGAAAAGGACGTGGACAGTGCAGTACAAAGGTGAGTCAGCAAAACCCAAATCAAGTTTTATTAAGTGTTGCATTTGTGGTGCCAGTGCTTAGCATTTGGTCAACAGTGCCACAAGTGTAAAAAATTGGAACCATTTTCAAAAGTGTTGCAAATCAAGTAAACCTCACACAGTCATAATAAAAGGGTCCCTTAAAAAGCAAATTGATCATATAGAGAGCTGCAACCCTACTTTCTATGTAGATGCTGCATCAGTAGTTGGTGAAAAGGTTGATTTAGTAGATTTGTTGGCAAAGAATAAAGTATTTTGTACTATCCAGATCAATGGTAAATCCATCAAGCTCAAAGTAGACAATAGTTCAAAATGTAATGTTATGATAGCAGACTCATTTGCTAAGGTGATAGCTGGTGAGCAACTTAATGTGGCCAGTTGTATGAAACGTGTTGCTTATGGAGTTGAAGAAATTCAAACCGAAGGCTCAGTAGTGCTTTCATGTTATTTGGGTAGGAACTGTTACAGCTTACTATTCTATGTAGTCCAAAGACCTGTGCAGTCATTACTGGATCTCAGAGATAGTCTGAGAATAAATCTGCTTTCCTTTACCAAAGAAGTTCATCATATAAGCATATGTCCCAGTTCTAGCCTTAGTGAAGCTATTTTCTCAGAGTATGCTGATGTTTTCGAAGACAAGTTAGGCAAACTTTCAGTTGTGTATTCTATGAAGTTAGACCCAGAGATCAGTCCAGTGGTCAGACTGGTGAGAGGAGTTCCGATGGCTATGCAGAATGGAGTCAAAGCTCAGTTGACTAACATGATGCAGCAAGGTGTAATTTGTTCAGTTACAGAATCTACATGAATGGGTGTCATCCATGGTAGCAGCCCACAAAAAATGGCTCAGACGAAATCAGAATATGCATTAACCCAAGAAATTTGAACAAGGCATTAAGACATCATCCTGTGCGTACAGTCAAGGAAGTCACAGCCCTAATGCCTGATGCCACTGTTTTTTTGTCTCGGATGCAAAAAGTTCATTTTGGCAAGCGATGCTTGATCACAGATCTTCACTACTGACTACATTCAGTACCCCATTTAGAAGATATAGATTCCTCAGGATGCCATTTGGAATAAATTCTGCAAGTGAAGTCTTTCAGTGTGCAGTAGAGCAAACTTTTTCAGGTTATCCTTGTGCCATAATAGTAGATGAATTATTGGTTGGAGGCAATGGCGGGGCAGAGCATGACAGAAACCTTAGGAAAGTTGTAGACAAGAGCATGTGAAGTGAACTTGAAGTTCAATCCTCTGAAGTGCAAATTCAGACTACCAGAAATTACATATGTAGGTCATTAATTTACTAGCACTGGATTGCGACCAGACCTGTCCAGGCAAGCAGGCATTCTTGAGATGCCAGCACCAGATAGTGTTCAAGCTCTACAAAGTTTTCTGGGTATGGTCAACTATTTAGGCAAGTTTGTATCAGACTTCAGTGAGGTAACAACACCTTTGAGAGAGCTAATGAGGAAAAATGTAACATGGTCTTGGTTGGAACAGCACCAGAGAGCATTTGAAGACCTTAAACAGAAAATTGCCACCCCACCTACATTAACATGCTATGATGTCAATAAACCAGTAACACTTTACTGTGATGATTCAAAATTTGGTCTTGGCGCAGTTATTCTTCAAGAGGGCAGACCAGTAGGCTAGGCATCTAGAACTCTTACCCAAACTGAAATGCAATAAGCTGAAATTGAGAAAGAATTTGTGGCAATAGTATTTGCATGTTCAAAGTTTTATGATTATATTTATGGTTGAGCTATTCAGATTGAAAGTAATCATCAACCTCTAGTCACTATTTTAAAGAATCCTATGCATTCATCTTCAGTGAGATTACAAAGAATGATGCTTGAATTGCAAAAGTACAACTTCAGAAAGGTCTATACAAAAGCCAAACTTCTTTATCTGGCTGATACCTTTATCCAGGTTGCCTAGAAACACAATGGATTAGCTTAATGCAGAGAGAATTTTTTACTTTGATGTTATGGAAGTGTGTAATGTTTCTACCACAAGACTTGATGAGCTGAGAGATCATACAAAGACTGATCCAGTTTTGCAAAAGGTCAACCACTTCATTAATGTTGGATGGCCATCAAAGCAATCTAGTGTATCGCCTGAACTGCAAAGTTATTTTCCTTACAGAGATGAAATGTTGATAGAAGATGGCATTAGTTTCAAAGGTCCTAAAATTGTTGTTTCTGCTTTCTTACAATGTGAATCTATCCAGATTTGGCATTGTGGTCACTCAGGTTCCAAATCTACCAAAAGAAGGGCAAGAGGACTAGGATTTTGGCCTTTTCTAGCAAAAGATATTGATAAAGTACTTTCTTGTTCAGTATGCAATAGCACTAAACCGCATTTGCAAAAAGACCCACTTCAGCGAAATCAAATTTCTGAACTACCTTGGTCAACATTAGCCACTGATATATTTGAGTGGAACAATAAGCATTACTTAGTGTTGGTAGACTCTTATTTGAACTGGTTTGGGATTGATTTACTACCTAACCTAACATCCACGGCTGTTTCACCAAGTTGAAACGTCATTTCTCAGTCTATGGGAGTCCACAGAAGCTTATCTCTGACAATGGTACACAATTTACCAGTCAGTTGTTTCAGAAGTTTGCAGAAGAGTGGGACTTTGTACATGTTACTTGTAGTCCAGAATACCCACAGTCAAATGTACAGAGTGCAAAGCAATTACTAGAGAAGTCAAAGCATGACAATACCATTGTTGTTTTGAATTTACTCAGTCTCAGAAACATACCCCATGATGATATACTTGACTCACCTGCTCAGAGACTTCTGTCTAGGCAAACCAGAACAACCTAGCCTATCAGTTCCAGTTTGCTGAGGCCTAAAGTTAAAAACAACAGAACAATCAAAGCCCAACTATTCAGACAGCATTCTTGCTGTGATAAATCAAGCAGATTTCTTCATCCATTGAAGGAAGGAGAGAGAGTGAGGATACAAACAGAGAAAGGTTTCGACCAGATTGGTCAAGTTACAAGTATATGTGCCAAGCCGAGATCCTACTTCGTAGAATCTGAGGGTGTGAAGTACAGGAGAAATCGCAGACATCATCTTCTTGTATCAGAATCGATATCACAGCATTGTTCCTGTGATACAGACTCTAGATCTCAGAGCAATTCAGACAATGTTCCTGGTGCAGAATATGTTTTAACTCCTACTTCCATTCCTGATGTCCCCCAAAGTTGAACATTCAACAGAGACAGTCCCAGTTGCTAGACCAAGTTCAAATTTCTATGCCACAGGATTTGATCATATTTCCAGGCCTAGTGTGAAATACACAGCAACCTGGACATAATTGTCCTGTATAATTGCATGTCAAAGAAATATTTTGTATCAGTTGCATGTCAGTTAATATTGTCAATAATGCAGGACTCATTTCTCAAAGAGGGAGGATGTAGAATAGTGTGAGTGTTGTACATTTTAGAAGGATTTTCAAGGACGCACGTGCATATAAATAGCAAGCACGGGCTAGCTTCAGTGCCATTTTTGAGAGTGCAGTCAGAGTGAGAGCATGTATGAGTGTGATGGCTTGTTAGTTTTAAGTTAATCTAAGTTAAAGTTACTAAGCCCCAATCCTGATGTGTTTGTACATAATAAAGCTGTTTGAACAGAACCCACAGATGTTTGTCTATTTTATCCTAACCAGACGAGTGACGGGGCTCATATTCAGATGGGGGTGTTACTGGCTCCATCTCCTATCGGGTCCATGAACCTCCATCATAGTTCTCATTCTTTTATTTCTCCTCCTCCAGTCCATCTGATCTTAGAGCCCTTGGATCCGAGTATCCTGAGAGTCGATGTGTCTGATCTAAAGACAGCTGAGTCTTGTACTCCAACTGCATCTCTGACTCGTCCGGCAGCAATCCTCCTAGAACAGGACGGGACTTGGAGCTAAAGCTTTAGCTCCAGATCTGGGGGGATGGGTTTGACTCAGACAACCTTCATGGCAGGAGTCCAGGCGGAGTTGGTGCTCAGCAGTGCCTGGATCTTTGGCTCTGGTGTGGCCAGCCAGGCTTCTCTTACCCTTCTGCCTTGAGGTGGTGGAGAGGGGTTTCTTTCATCCAAGAGTTCAGTCCCTACTACCACATCAGGTCAGAGTTCTGAACCTCACTAGCCAACCCACTTGACCAACCAGGCAGTTCCTCTTCAGGAACTTCTCATTTCTCCGACACCTATCCAGATCATCCCACTGGCATGGTCCCCAAGAGGATGTCTTGCAAAAGGAGGAACATGGATTTCCCTTTGGAATCTCTCAGCAAAGACATTGACTTTGATGAAGAGGAGGTGTCCCCAAGGTCTCTACCAGAAGACGTCTCCTTTGGAGACATTCTAGATATCCTGAGCCAGAAGGCTGGGTGATCTTCCAATCTCCCTTCCCAGGAGAGGTCAGTGTTCCTGGAAGCCTTTGAGCCTGGCCTGTCTACATCCTGGTTTTCCCCCCTGGCTGATGACCTTATAGATCTGGTGTCTCACCAGGCATGGAAGGAGCCAGATACAGTAGAGCCTATTCCTTGTTGCCCTGACAAATTTCGATCCCCCTAACAAAGAATCCAGTGCGTTGGTCAGATTTGGAAAGTGCTTTTACCCTTGTTAACATTTCTATTTGATCACTGAATTATTTGGCACACACAACTAAATTTCAGAGAGATTTGATTAAAGAATTTTCCATATCTCTTCCCGAGTCCACATCTGTGGAGGTGCGCAAACAGCTATCTTCACAAGTGGCCATGCTTCAGTCTATCTCTAATGTGTCTCATGCAGCTGAAGGTACCTCACGGGTGGTGGGTTCAGGCATAGCTGCTCGGAGACATGCCTGGGGATGCCCTTATATGATTTTGAGGAGCATGTTAAGTTTTCATTCAGCAATGCTCCCTTTGATGTATCTTTCTTGTTTGGATCTACAGTTGAAATGCTCTCCTGCACAGAGCAAGATGTGATGACCTTGTCTGCCTTGGGAATATGATTTTCTTCCCAAGAGAGAGCTTTTTCCAGGAATCGGCACAAAGGTAAAAAGATGTGGTTTAGAAAGTCATAAGGTCCTTTCTAGGACTTGCGAGGGGAGACTTCCTCAAGAGGCAGGGGGAAGTTCCAATGAAAAACATCAGCCTCATAGTAGAGGAGACCTGCAAAGTCAAGGTTTTCAAGATACCTTCTCAAATAAACCCTTTCAGCACTCATAAAGGCTTGCCCAACTTTTCTTCTCTGGGTGTGGTCAGAGGGCACTTGCCTCTGCACCCCGAAGCCTGGGCATCGATCACAAATGACACTTGGGTGCAAAAAATTACATCCAGAGGCTATTTCACTTTTGCAAATCCCATCAACCAAACTGAGATGGCTTCCCAACATTCCACCCAGTCAGCAGGAGTTAGCAGCCTCAGAAATTCAAAAGTTGCTAGACAAAAGTCACCCAAGAGGTTCCCACCAGACCAGAGAGGATTTGGAACCTGCTCAAGTTTTTTTTAGTGCCAAAGAAGACAAGGAAACTGAGACTCATTCTGGACCTCAGCAGTCTCAATCAGTTTTTAAAGAACTCCAAGTTCTGGATGGTCACAGTTCAGTCTATTCTGCCATTTCTACAAAAGGATGATTGGATGGGCTTTGTCGAGCTTCAGGAGATGTACTATTGCATCAAAATGAACAGATAGTCCCGAAGATATCTGCACTTTTGGCTGGGGGCCATTCACTATCAGTTCAAAGCCCCCTACCCTTTGGTCTCACCACAGCCCCCAGGGTATTTACCAAGTGTAGGGCAGTGGTAGCAGCTCATCTGAGGCTGCTCAGATTCAGTATGTTTCCATACCTAGATGACTGGCTCCTCACCCCCCCCCCCGCCAACACCCTGGCATCTCCTCGAAAAAGGTAGGGACTACCTGCTCCATCTATGTCAGGTTTTAGGCATCACAAACAACTATGCCAAGTCTCATCTAAAACCTGTCCAAGTTTTGAGATTCATAGGTGCTTGCCTGGACACCAGCATTTCTTCCATCAAACAGAGTACAGTATGTAAGATTTCAAGTGAGCCAGATTCTTTCACACTCCTGTTCCCCCAGCAAGACCGGTCCTCCAGCTTTTAGGTTCTGTGGCGGCTGCTATAACCTTGGTCCTGATGACTTGATTTTATATGCATGTTCTTCAATGGATTCTAAATGTTCATTGGTTGATTCTAAAACATCCACTCTCCTTGCCAATAAAACTCACTCAGGTTTGCAGAAATTACCTGCTTTGGTGGGTACAATCCAATGAAGTTTGTCAGGGATGCCCCTTTCTGTTTTCACCTTGTTAGTCACATTGAACACGGATGCTTCCCATTTGGGGTGAGGTGGGTCATTTCTTGGGATGGATGATCCAAAGTATGTGGTCTCTAGAAGAGAGCGATTTGCATATCTAGTGTTTTGGAGATGAGTGCGCTCCTCCTATCATTGCAGGCCTTTCAGGACTCCCTCTCTCTGGGGGTGCTTGCTGTCCAAACAGACAATATGTCCATGGTTTGGTACATCCGCAAACAGGGAGAAACCCAATCCTGTTGCCTTTGTCGAGAAACAATGAGAGCATGGCAGTGGGCAATCTCCTCCAGCTGCTTTCTTATGTCAATGCACATTCTGTGGAAATCATGCTAGTGGACAAACTCAGCAGGTCCATTCTGATGCCTCATGAGTGGTCTCTTAATCAGTTAGTGGCAGAGAGGATTTTCCTTCAGTGGTGTCAACCTTGCTGTGATATGTTTGCCTCTTTCTACAAGTGCAGCAGGTTCTTTACCCTGATCCCCTGCCCCCCCAGGGGAGTCACCGTTTGACCCTCCAGTCTACTTTATGCTTATTGCCCCCATATCTCTAATCTCCAAATTTCCATAGAATGCACTTTGGTTGAAGAGCAAGGTTATCCTCATTGCGCCCTTTTGGCCTCATCAAGTGTGGTTCCCTTTCTTTGGTCTCATTTTCGATGTCCACCTTGGAAACTGGACCCCAATCCAGATCTGATCTCTCATCCCACAGGGATGGCACACCTGGACATTTCAAGTCTCAAATTAACCGCATGGTTTCTTCAGTTCCTGTAGTGGTTAGACAGCCCAGGATTTGCTATCATCCCAGAAAGCCTCCATCAGGAAGATTTACAAGAGTAAATGGAAAGGATTTTCCTGTTGTGCCCATCAAAGAGAATTCGATCCCTTTACTGCTCTTATTTCTGCTGTCCTGGGTACAGAGAGTACAGGCAGGGTGGAGTGGGTGGAGAAGAGTCTCAGGAGTGGTTTGTGACAGACGAGTACCAGTAAGAGGGAAGGGGAAGGTCTACAAGAGGGTAGTGAGACCAGCTATGTTATATGGGTTGGAGACAGTGACATTGACAAAAAGGCAGGAGTCAGAGCTGGATGTGGCAGAGTTAAAGATGTTAAGATTTGCACTGAGTGTGGCCAGGGTAGACAGGATGAGGAATAAGTATATTAGAGGGTCAGCCCAGGGTGGACGGTTTGGAGACAAAGCCAGAGAGACAAGATTGCGTTAGTTTGGACATGTGCTGAGGAGGGC
Organism: Protopterus annectens; assembly: GCF_019279795.1. Classification (NCBI taxonomy): domain Eukaryota; kingdom Metazoa; phylum Chordata; order Ceratodontiformes; family Protopteridae; genus Protopterus; species Protopterus annectens. The sequence goes on along the minus strand of NC_056729.1, from coordinate 1,110,929,792 downwards.
TGCTGGGTATATTGGGAAAAGGATGCTAAGGATGAAGCTGCCAGGTAAGAGGAAAAGAGGAAGGCCTAAGATAAGGTTTATGGATGTGGTGAGAGAGGACATGCAGGTGGTTGGTGTGACAGAGCAAGATGCAGAGGACAGGAAGAAATGGAAACAGATGATCCACTGTGGCGACCCCTAATGGAAACAGCCGAAAGAAAAAGAAGATTTCTGCTGTCCTGGATTTCCTAGCAACTGTTTCTCAAGAAGGAGCTAGTTTTTCTACCATCGAAGTTGTTAGCAGCCGTCAAGAATTATCATACTGAACACAAAGTTTCTGCTCTAGTTTCATTCAAGTTAGGCAAAGCTTTCCATAAAGGCACTTTTTTGCTTAGGCCTCTAGTTAAAGACCCTACTCCACCATGGGATCTAACGCTGTTACTACAGAGTTCAACTCTGAGCACCTTTGATCCATTGGCCAAATCTGACCTCAGGTTTTTCTTGAAAAATGGCCTTTCTAGTGGATATTACCTCAGCAAGATGAGTGCCTGAACTCCAAGCACTTTCCTCAAAATTCCTTACTTGGTTTTCCATAAAGATAGGGTTACCTTACCAACTAATCTTTTCCTGTCCAAAGTAGCCTCTGAGGTGAACAGCTGCCAGGCCATCAACTTACCTGTTTTCTTTCTCAGCTTCTCCAACAAAGGTGAATACTAAACAACTCCATTTTCGTCTCCATAGAACAAAAGACTTCAGAAAAACAAATCAGTTGTTTGCCTCCAACAGATTAGAAAAACACAGTTTCCAAAGTTACCTTAGCAAAGTAGTTAACAGATTGCTTATCATTTGTTTACAGTCAGCAAGGCCTTTCCTTGTCCAGACCTCTTAAAGCTCACTCCAGTAAATCCATAGCTGCTGCTTCTGCTTTTTACTCCAGAGCTTCCATTGATGACATTTGTCTTGCAGCCACTTGGCCCAGTGCTTATACCTTTATTGCTCATTACAAATTGGATTTGATCTCCAGTACTCCTGAGTGTCCTTTCATGAGGGTCACCCAGATACACATAGCTGGAGACACTGTCCCATCAGTTGAGAAATGAATGAAGACAACATCAGATATACAAGTTATGTACTCACCATAACTATGTATCTGTATTGCCCATTTTCATTCTTCCTCAACTTCCTGTTCTTCTTCCCCCTTCCAATTTCCTCTGGGAGTGACCTGAAAGTGAATACGGAACCACTGTTCCATGTTTAAGCCCCTTTCTTTCCTATTGGTTTTCCTTCTATATTGGCCAGTTTTTAGTGTTTCTGCATTTGGGGCAGCAAACTTGATCTGAGGTATTACATATTCTGGGGCATTATGGCTAAAGGGAGAAGCCTGAGAGTTGGATTCGAGAGTCTAAGTAAATGTGGCTGAGCCAGATCTGGGGTCAGATCCAAGACCCATCATTTGAGGAAGAATGAAAATGGACAACACAGATGCGTAGTTATGGTGAGTACATAACTTTTATTTTTTAATGAGAATTACTTCCCCCTCCCTAGGTTATGTGGCATAGGTATAATGACTTCTTTGGTCATTTGTAGCTGTCATAGAACTCAAGATCAGCTGACATTGAATGTAGTAGTCAAGGTTAGAAAGTCATATGGCAGAGGCATGAAGACATTTTTATTTAAATAACATTAAATGCAACAGAAACAAGAGGACAAAAATACAGCAACAACATATGGCAGTGAATTAAATGTGAAATAATCATAGAATAGATTCATGATTATTAGTTGAAGGTCTTTTCTCCAGCATCTCTAAAGCAATTGCATTCATATACTTTGTAAAGAATTTTTGAAAAGATGCAAGAACCAGTTGCTGGGTAACTCCTATATGAAGGCTATTATAACAAGGTTAACAGCTGTGGTAATCTCCTTTCACCCAGTATAACTGCAAATAGGTGCATAATGAAAGTAATAGATAATGTCAGTACATGACTGGGTACTATCACAGAGCAAAACCGTTTATCAGACTCCGTTTCCACCTGTAGAACATTCCTAAACTATCATCCTGTTCAGTATGACTCCTAAAGAGGAAAGTGATTTGCACTAAGCCACAGTCTCCTCTTGTGGGTAATTATGGCACAGTTTTAATTCTGCTGACATGTGGCAAATAGAGCAATAAATACTCCACAGAGGAAACATTAGATCTATAAAATGCCTTTTCAGGCTATGCCTATTTTTAGTATTTTACTAGTAATTTTCTAGACTGTGTTATGTGGTGACACACTCCAGAGCCCAGTAATTGCTTCAAAAGAACAACACAATTCAATAAAAAAGGTTCATTTGGCAAACCACATTTTACTGCAGTTTCAGTTATGTAAATGCAGCACAATATGTTTAAAACTACCATCTTCTATTAATGTAACTTCCTTTTCTGTAGTGAAATTAATAAAATTCAGTAAAGAGAAGTAAAACAACAGACTGCTGTGACACCACACATATTACATCTGAATAGCTTGCTTCAGAATCAGAGGATAGTCAGCTTTTAACTTTTGCAGCACAGTGCCTGATCATTTCTTAAAACTGGGCAATGCAGAAATTAGTACAGTTTCTGTTGTTTTCAGTAATGCAAACCATACAAACTTACGCAACCACTCCATAAGCAATTCAGCAAAAATACACACAAGTAAACAGTACTGTTTGTAGATGCTCAGTGCTTTATTCTACCAGGAAGAGTTATAGAATTACACCCTTAAGTCTTGGAGTCTAAATCTCACCGATGTTCAACATTAAATTACTGTTACAGTAGCCTAAGCTGTTAGGGTTATAGCCAAGGATATGATCAACTGACTAGTTTTTCAAATCTTAAGAGCACCTTCTGTGCACCCTAGCTATCTGGAGTTCAGCCAGAGCTCCATATAAAAGGCAGTTAGAGCACCAAAAAACTTCAGAACTTATTATGTCACAAAAGTATGCTTCTTCTGTGGGCTTTGTTATACCAAGGGTCAGATGGCAGTCTTTCTAGGCTGGACAAATAAGTCAGATGGCAGTCTTTCTAGGCTGGACAAGTAAGTTCTCTGTTGAGGGGAAAGCCTTCCACTGCTTGATTTTTCTGAAGAAAATGAGTGTTTATTCCTCTGAAATCTTTTATTTTAAGCTAGGAAAATTAGTTTTCTTTTTTTTATAAATCTTTTTATTAGGTTTAAATGTTCCAGTAATAACATACAAACACATCAAATACAAATTTAACATAGAAACATGCTACACACTAATAACAACTATATACAGATCTCATCTATATCCTAAAGGAATAAAACTCGTACATCGTCAGTAATATCATATCAAAATATGATCCAGTAAGATTTTCCAAAACTCCTTCTGTAGCGGCTGCTGCTTCATGGAATACCACAGATACTTGTGTGCGTATAATTGCTGTCTGGCTACTTGCCTAAAACCTTCTCATGACAGTGCCATCCTATCTTTCCAATTTAACGTGATGTAGTATTTTAATAACATAAATAAGGCAATTAGAACATGTATTTGATTTTTTCTAATTCCTGGAGGAGGAATATGTAGGAGAGTAAATTTCCATGATAAAGTTGTTTTCTCGTATCCCATCTTTTCTAACTTAACCCTTAAAGCACACTAGAGCTTGTATGAGCATTTACAGCTCCAAAATATGTGAATGATATCTGCCACCTGGGAAGGGCAAAATTGGCAATTCGTTGGCGTGTTGTGGTACAACTTACTTAACACTTGAGGTGTATAATAAGTGTTATTTAATATCATAAGTTGTGTATATCTTAGTTTTTGAAGGGGTATAAATTTGGAGAATTTCTGAATAGCTTGGGCAATTTTGTTGGTTGTAATCGCTGAGTCCTGTTTCGTCCATTAGCTAGAATGTGTACATTCTTTGTTGTATTTAATAGAAATAATAACTTTATATGCATTCGAGATCATTTTTTTTTTACGATGAAACAAGTCCCATAAGGTTCTACATGTAGATATATCTGTGTCTGAGATATTAAGACCATCCCAGAACTTACAACATACTTCTTTTAATTGTCTTAATATGACTGTATATTTGGGCTGGAGATTTAATCTGTTCCTCATGGTAGCTACTTGAGACATGTTTAAATGGAAGAAAATCTACTATAGATTTATCCCTCAGCAATGGATAAAGATCTAGGTTAATCATCCTATCATTTAACTTGATGTTAGGATTAAGGTGAATGGGCTGAAGTATCATATAAGCAGAATATAAATTCAAGGAATCAAATAGATTCTGAATGATTATGATTTCATCCTTTAGATCCCTATGTAATCTATAATTCTTCCTGCTGTCCTTATCCAAAAAGGGGAGTGCCTTCGGGTTAAACTGTAGTGATCTAATATAGTTGTAGGAAAATTAGTTTTCTGGATTTGTCATTACTTGTCGTGGGATTTTTATTCACAAATGCTTGTGTGAACAACCTGTGTAAAATCTGTTTTTTGACATTGTTTGTACATACGTTATAATTTCTTTATATGCTAGGGGGAAGGCTTTATGCTTTGGGTGACTGCCAGTGTGTTTTCTTACTTCAAGACCACTTTTTTCTGTCGTTTTACAGACTCTTCCAGGTTTCTCTACTGTTCATCAAGTCTTCCTTCTGAGATAAACCCATAGAGCAGCAAGCAGTCTACTTGGTTCTTCCTTTCCCTGTCTGCAAGAAAAAGAAAAGTAGTAGAGAGTTTTTGAGGGTCAGGCTACATCAGCTGCCATTCCATGACTCTGCTGTTGGCAGACTTGGTTCCTCAGACCACTTATTTTCTCTCATTCGCTCTGGTGTAGCACCTACAGCCACTAAGTACTGTGACTTGGACACATCCTCTGTGGCTTTAGTGATGTCTTCTGTTAGCAAGGGAGAGCCACTCTTGCCTGTCTTGGTGGTGGGGTGGGAAAGGAAGGGCAGTTCAATGCTTACTACATAGTTACAATTACTAGAACATGGAAATCAGAGTCTACACCCAACTGTATTTGAGGTATTCAGTGTTATGAAAGAGAGAGAGGAACTGGAAGGGGGATCTTTACAAAAGGGAAAGAGCAAATTACATAATTGTAGGAATAATACATGCATAATGCTCAAGAGGAGGAGTGTGATTTAAGGAAGGCAAAAATTCAGCAATTTTTAGTAATGTTGGATTTATGCTAGTAGAAAGAAAATATATGTACTATATATATTATATTTAAATGGAAAAATGTTAGAATGCTCTGTTTTCTTTTCTGTTAATATAGGTCTTAATTGATAATTTAATAAAGGTGTTTAAATAAAAATTTCTAGTGCATAGTCAAGGAAGGGGGCTTTATCACCAGGATAGTGTGCCTGCTGTTGGTTGGTCTTTTTCCAGGGGGTCTCCCAGGAAAATAAAATGGAAAATGTGACTGCTCCTGGATCAGTTTCTGTGAGCAGGGAAGACTAGCTGGGAATTTCTAGAGAATTAATTTCTGTTATTAATTTGACAACCTCTCTGCAAAAAGACTTCCCCCTCTTTCTGACTCAGGTTTTCAGTCAGACGAGCAGTAATTGCAGGGTGAAAGTTGTATTTCAGGGTTTTTCTTATAAGCAGAAGATTTGATTATGAAGAAAGTGTTGCTTCAGCTTTTCCAAGAAGGCATATTCTTCTAAGACTTTATCTAAAATGAAAGTGGTATTTCAACTGGAAAAAAGTGAAATTCCTATTTCCCAGCAAATGTGTTATGATTTGCTATATTTGGATATTCCACAATCTGCAGCTGCCCCCTCCTGTATTTTCTGCTCTACAGGATGTTTGCAGTCAAACTCCTGCCCCTAGAAAGTCTCAGACATGCAAATATCTTTTCTAACTTTCAAGCAGACCCATCACTGATTTTCATATCTAAAACTGCTTCTGTTAAACAGATTTTTAATAAGCCTATTACCTTTGGCAAGGGATGGTAAAGCTTTCAACAAATTTAAGAAGAAATGTTATTCTTCCACCACTGTAACATTCAAAATTTTAAACTGCCAGACTCACATTTAACATTTTTGTTTTTGTCTTTTGAGAATTTGAAATTGCTAATTGCTAAATTTCCCACTTCTGTAGCAAGGAATTCTTTGAATACATCTATTTATCCACTTATGTAATCAAACATTCTTTAATGACCTTATGATACTGCTAACATTTTCTGCAGAGCTGCTGCATCTGAATCAGTTATGAGAAGATTTGCTGTATTCCATTCTCAAAATTTACCAGAGGATGTTAAGCCTGAGATTTTAAATTCTCCTCTGTTTGTCCCTTTTGCAGAAGCTCTTAAAAGATTTGATGATAGGGTAAAGCTGATTCAAGGAGTGACCCAAATCTTCCAGCCTTCTGAATATGGAGAAAATGTGGATGCCTTTAAGTGTGCAATTATTAATTACTGCAGCCGGACAGTTTGCAAATACCCTTGGTGCCTCCTTGTCATTGTTTTTTTTAAATTCCTTTGGTGGTTAAATTGCTTTTTGCAAAATCGGGCTGGGTGGAAATAAAATTGTTTATTCCCTTTAATAAAAAGTTTACTACTATGGGAGGAGAAATTAGAAAATGTATGGGAATTGTGGTCAGGGATAGGCTTCAGAAGACCGTGAAGGATGATGTCATTAGAACTGTCGACAGATGCATGAAAATCAGACTTCATTGTAAAGATTGGTCAGTATTCATAATCTAAGCCTATACCCTACAGAAGAGGTGTGATAGCAAGGAAAAAAAGTGCAGTCAGGCAGCAGTTGCACAACCTGCTAGATAAAGCAGGGACAGCCTGAGTTGCTGATAATGGAGGACCTGAATGTGCATATTGGGGGACACAGATCAGGATATGAGGGCTATCTGGGTCCGCATCAGTGGGGTAACAGGAATAAATGAGAGACAATTCTAAACCTCTGTTTTGCAAATGGCTTGATGGTGGCCAACACTTGGTTCAGCAAGAGAGAGACTGTTACAAGATCACATACAAGAATGGCCAACTTGCAACTCTGGTAGACTTACTGTTAGTCAAGAAAGAGTGCTAGCATAGAATCTGCTATTGCAGAGTCATCCCAGTGAAACAGTTGGCCTACAATATAAGCAGCTGGTTGCCACAATCAGCCACAAGCAGTGGTTGCAGAAGGCTCTAAAGTTAACAAAGACTAGGCTGAAGACCTTAAAGTTGACTGGAAAGAAAGTACAAGAGTTCAGAGAAATAGTCTGGGCTGTAGCAACAACTCAGGAAGAAGTGGAAGTAGTTGAAGTCCAAGAAGAATAGCAGCACCTCAAAATAGCATCTGCGAGGACTCTAAAACATATATGCGGCTGAGCGAGGTGTGAAAGTAAAGGTACATGATGAAAGCCGGGTTGGAATGCATAAATTCAGGAAGTCAACAAAAGAAGATAGGAATGCAGGATAAAGTGGGAGATAAAAAGATGGACAAGGTTATGAAGCAATACTGGTTGACTGACAGAGGCTAAGAGGGCAGTTGCAGTAGAAAAGAATAAGGCATCAGAGGTGATCTACCAGCTTTTGGAAAGTGACTCTGCAGGTAGAACAAATAAGCTGTCAGGTTACAAAGCAAAGATGGAAAGATGGAGAAGAAAGTCATCAAAACACCCTTTGTGTAAGGTATGCCAGCAACAACCTGCTCAGTAGACCATAGGATATCAAAAGCAGATGGAAGGAGTACTTGAAGCAGCTTATAAATGAAGAAAACCCCACATAAACTGCAATGTCCCATGCACAGCCTACTGTGAAAGAAGAGCAGACTACCCTAGAATGAGTTAGTACACCACTATGGAAAATGAAGTCAGGGAAAACCACAGGCTCAGATGAGATCAAGACAGATATGATCAAGATGTTGGATGAGTTAGGGGAGAAATGGATCCAGACTCTGTACTCTTGGCAGTATGGAAAGAAAGGTGTATCCCAGATAACTGGAAGCAAAAACCCATTATATTGCCAGAGTACAAGAACAAAGGGGGCATTCAAAACTGTGGGCAGTATAGAGCTATCACACTCCTGTCACACTGCATGACATTTCTGGAGAGGGTGGTGATAAATATGCAGGCTAGAAGAAAGTAAGATGGGAGATGAACAGTTGAGATCCAGATCAGGATGCAGCACAACAGACCTGATGTTTGCAGTGAGACAGGTAGCTGAGAAGAAGCTAGGAATATGGAAAGAGTCTAACTGGGCATTCCTAGACTTGAAAGCATACAGCAGGATCTCAAGAATGTAGATTTGGGAATTCCTACAGTGGTTTGAAATCACAGAAGCATTAGTAAAATTAGTTCAGGTGATGTACAAGGACCCAGTGACACAGATACTGACAGTGTTTGGACTTCCAGGGGGGTTTCCAGCAGGAGTGGGTATGCATCAGGGTTCATCTCTGAGCCCATTGCTGTTTAACTGGTTATGGACTACATTAGCTTACTGATCAGGAGAAGCAAGTCAACAAAGCTGCTGTATGCAGGCGATGTGGCATTGCAGGCTGACTATGAACAAGAACTTCAGCAAATGACTGGCAAATGTAGTGCGAAACTGCTGTGGAATGAAACCAAGTACAGATGAGACGGCTGTTATGGCAGCAAATGGGGGAAATAAGAAACTGAAAATCGAGACAGAATGTGAAAGTAGTGGAACAGGTTAACAGCTTCAAGTATCTGGGAGGGATGGTTGAGGAGAAGGAAAATCTGAATTATGAGGTGAAAGCTAGAATCTGTGTGGTTGCAGACAACTGGCACAGAATGTCAGGGTACTGGGTGACAGAAAACTAAAGAAGCTGAAAAGTAAGGTGTATAAAACAGATTTAGTACTACTGTATGGTGCAGAAACCTGGACAGTGAAGGCAGAGTTGTTCAGGAAGCAAGAGGTAATGGAAATGAAGTGCTTGAAATGGGTAGTAGGATACATGTTGTGGGTCAGACAAAAAAAATGAGGACATCAGAGCAGAAGCCTAAGTAGTTCCAGTTAAAGAGAAGGTCAAAGAGAACAAACAGATTATGGTGGTTTGGGCACATGTTCAGGAAAGCAGAAGAAAGTCTGGTGAAGATGATTTGGGACAGGCATGTAGAAGGCAGTAGAAAAGAAGGGCATCCAGCAAAAGAGATGGATGGATTCTGCGAGAGAAGGCTTCCAACAGTCAGGCATAACTGCCAAAGAAGATAGTATAGTGGCACCAACTCAGGAGAGATTTCGACAGTTGATGCGACACCCTGACCCCGTGTTGAAAACTGGAAAGAGGAGGAGGAGAAGGATGATGATCAGTGTTTCCAAAGTCTAATTTCTTAAATCCTAGTAAAGATGTATACCTAAAACTGAGGCAGCAAGCTGTCATGATTTGCTAAGCATACATGTGAAAAGTTCAGCAAGGGGTGTAAACAGCTGCAGTTAGAGTGTTTTAAGAAAAATGACATATTTGCACATGTTCATTAATAATGCAAATATGATGTATGATGCAACTATGTTGGTTGTTGTGTATGCAAGCAGTGGGCGTTAAAATGGCATTAAAATGTGGTGGGTAATGCAAGGACATTCTCCGATATAAATGTTTGGTAAAATAGCTATGACTATTGGCAACATTTTCATACCTTCATAAAGGTTGTATGACCTACATATGAGCAGATGATGCCATCTTATTGCAAAACATTAAGGCACACAGTGTTGCCATTGATACTTGCCATCTAATTGTCATGATTTTGCAGATTGATATTTTCAAATAGGGTGGCACAGTGGATAGCATTGTCACCTCATAACAAGAGGTTCCCCAGTTCAATTCTTTGCTGGGTTTGCCTTATGTGCAGAGTCTGCATGACCTCCCTTGTGTTGGTGTGGGTTTTCCTACCACATTACAAAGACATTCAGTAGGTGGACTGGACATTTTAAATTGGCTATAGGTTAAAGTGCGAGTGAATGGTATAGAAGAAAGGCTATGGTGGGGCTAGACACCCTGGGATTGTGAACCTTGGCTTTAGATCATTGTCACTGTTGAAGAAGACACTCTGACCCCATGTGCAAAAGTGGGAAAAGGGGTTGTAGATTGATGGATGGATTTTGAAATATTGCGAAAATTTTACATGCCTAATTTGCATCTATTCTGCAGTTGCTCAGTCGGCAGCATACCACCATTGCACATTTTTTCACCGATATCTCGTATCTATGTTTTACAATTAGTTATGCACCCCTTTGTTGAACCACTAGTACTTTTTAACAAGTAAAACGCCATTTTACTTTCATAAATCTACAGTATAATATCAGTATGTACAGATAAAACTTTGATGCCAACAAAACTATGTAGCCACTGTTTTCTGCAGAGATTTAATATTTTACATTTTACATGTTTTTGTACTGCAGTGTATAAGATATTGAAGATCTGATGGAGTGTGTTATTGGTAGATGATGACTGACAAAAGCATATCTGGGAGCAAGTGGCTACCTGCCTTAAAAGACCTTGAGAATCTAAGCTCCTCTTGCTCGGGACTGAGTTGAGTTAATGGCCGTCAGAAAGCCTGTTAGAAATTTAACTCTGTTTTGTTAATCAAGGTTGTAAACTGGGAGAGGGCAGAAGTAATGCTCATTTCAGGCAACAGAAGGAGTACCTGCCTCTCCCCCCAAGCAGTGACATATACTATGACAGTATGTCAATGAGCCAGGTTCTTTCTTTAAAGAACAGACTGTGCCACTGTTTTCCCAGTTTCTACAAAGAGGGTCCTGTGCAGCAACAAAAAACCCAATCCCTATCTCACTAGACAGATTTCTTAACAGTATTCATTTCTCGCCTCAGTCAACACTATGATAACTGAAAACAATTGCCATATCAAAAAATGCATTTTAAAAATTAATAGTATTCATACTACCAATCATTAGCGGACCGGAGTTCCGCTGTGGCAACCCCTAACCGGGAAAAGCCGAAAGACACAAACAAACAAACAAACATATTTGGTAATATCAAAATGTAGCTCCCTAAGATCACAGACTGTACAAGGGCTGGATAATTCAATTCAGTTTATTAAGACTGCAGAATGAGTACATTAGCTGAAGGTTTGCTATCAGGTGAGTAGATTCAGATAACCTATACCTGGTAATTCATCTTTTCCTAGTCTACTGTGTAAAAATAAGTAATGTGTCCAATTTGGCAGGTTTTAGTATCAAGAAATAGACTGGACTAGCAACAGTGTTAGTATGGAAGCTCAAATGGAAATAGGGGTTACTGGGAAGTGTGATTTTTTTAAATATATATCTAGTTGATTGAGGAGCTGCCTGGTTTGCTGTTTATGCTGCATGTGGGTACAATGTATGTAGCACAACAGAGACAAAGAAGATGAAACTAAGGAGAAGGAGTTTTTTTCAAGACAGAGTATTCACAGAGTTGGATGGATGGCATTTTATCCCAGAGCGGTGACTGGTGAGCTGATGGCAATAAAGATGAATGGGGAAGCAAAGGGACTGAGTTGGGTAGGTGGATGGCAGTACTGACTGTTATGGATGTCTTTTCCTGTTTCCTGCAAGCCATCACTTTCCCCTTCTCCTTATATATCACCTAGGCAGTCATCAGAGGTTGCTCTATAACCTCCATTGCAGAGTGCCTACCCTACTAGTTATCTGCCAAACAGGGTTTGCAAGGCCAGACTCATTCGTATATGCCACTACACACATGCCACCTCAGCTGCAGTACAAGACACTGCTCACTGCTTCATAATCATTGCATGGAGTGAACCAGTGCTTGTGATGCATTTTTCTAGACTCTGCTAGGTGCCAGCAATGTGGTGGGTCAGGCAGTATCCCTCCCTCCAAGGATAAGCTGGCTAGAGTTATCTGTTCACACTCTGTTTGGTTGCTTCTTTCTGTGTCCATGTCACCCCGATCAATACTAAGTCATCTATGATGCAGACAAGGCTTTATTATCCCTCTGTGTCACAGAGCCAGCTTGTTCTTGCAGTACCAATAAATGAATGAGGGGGAGGAGAGAATTGCTGATACTTGATAACTTAATTGTTTATTTTCAGGGTAGCCTATTGACCTTGTGAAAAAGAGTCATAGCTGATGTTGGGTCTCTGGTGTAGAGGGGTACAGCCTTGACTAAAATCCATCTGAGATGAATTCAGGAGTTTGCCAAGTTCTGGAGAATTCAGCCAAAGAGGGAGGGGAATGAAGAATTGTCTGTTCGCTTCTTCTGGGGGAAGTATGTCACTGTGTACATCTCATAGGGGAGATCATGATCCTAGTAAGAGGAGTCTGCTCGTATATGGGTGGACATTGATGCTTAAGAAGCTATGTCATTCATGGAAGCAGGTGATCGTCTCATTGCACACCCCTCCCATGACCACTTACTTGGCATTGGAGAGGAGACATTATACTGTACACAAAATAAAACTGATGGATAACAGCTGGCTGTCATCTGGTAGTAGTCATGGCAGTCTGACACATAATGAGAACATCCCTCTTGTACCACTTCACATACCCGTTAAATTTCTTAGGTTACTCCTTCACAACTGCATAGCCTGTATGGTCCAAATTAAATACCATGAAGGTGACTTAAGGGGCATGCAGTCAGTACCAATTGCAAAAGAAGTATAAATAATAAAAATATAAAGCTACAAACTTGGAAATTTCAATTATGTAGGGACTTATGTGGGGTCCTTGAAGAGTTTATCTACAACTGAGAGCCTGTTTGAAGATAATAGAGATGCAAATATTAGTAATACCTTGCTTTGAGGGGTTGGTGTGCGTGTTGTGTGCATGCGTATGCATGTATGCCTCTTAAAGGTGTTTCTTTTAGTATTTGGTCTCAGATATCCTTAAAGAATTGCCAATGGCAGCATGCAAATGCAGTTGAAAAAGTTTCATTACTAGTATAATTAACAAGAAAAAACAATATTTAAACTTAGTTTATTTTATTTTACATTTATTGACCGGGAGAGGCCAACTGGATTACAAGTCCATTTTCAGTGGATGCCCGGGGAGAAAAGCTCCAAGAGAACAATTTTTTTTACAAAACATAGTTTTAAGGACAGATTTTTGACATACAATTTGCATGGAAGAGACTTTGACATACATATTAACTAACAGATAGGATACATTCGTTCTCTACAGTATAATATTAAGTTTTTTGGAAGATATTCCTAAGTTTAGGATTCCTGTGATAGATTTACTATCATAGTAAAAGCAGAGAGACATAGAATAAGGCTCCAAGAGAGCAGATGATGCTCGTTATAGTTGAGAAGTATAACAAATTGATTTACTATACGTCTTCGCCTGGTTTTAGTTGAGAAGCATAACAAAGTGATTTACAATATGTCTTCTCCTGGTTTTAGTTGCTTATGGAAAACACAACATTGCTGGGGTAGTAATGTAATTAGTAATGTATCATATACTTTAATTTGCACTGGCTGGACGAGAACTTGATAAACTGGGCACATCTGATGTTCTACATTGATCTCTATTGCATTATTGCTTGCATATGGGAATATCCTGCCAAGGATAGTGTATGTCCAGCCAGTATACCAAAGCTTGGATGCCTTCTTACCTCATACACCCAACATATGGTCCAAGTGCGAGAGTGCTAAGCAATACACACAATAGCAGACAAGGTGAGAACACCTGTAACCCAAAAAAGCACCCTCAACTCCCGATGATAATCATAGAAACAGCTACCTATAAACTAGTGTAAAAATAATCAAAGGTTCACAGTGACCAGTAGCTATAACTTTAAACAGATTAAGCGCTTTTGTTTCGCAACCAAACTTCATCAGAATCTGAATTAATCATTACAGCATGGCCTTTTATACACTTAGTTTAAAGTCCTACCTACTAATTACAATCTCATCAATAATTAATAATAAATTGTACTATTCAGTTTCTAAAAATATGAGATTAAAACAAGTATATTGTTAAAAACAGTATTGTGCACATTTCATTTAAAATTTTATTTTGGAATTATAGAGATTATAAGAAAATAAAAGTTGAGCGCAATGCCTATTAGCATGTAAGTGTGTGTGTAAAGTAAAACAATATACAGAAGAGCATGATAAAAATCATGGCAAAAAAACATGATGAAAAACAAAGTGAAAAAATGATAAACATAAACTGACATCATTGTTAGAGACTAATGACTTTTCTTCTCAGTATGGGTTAAATGGATATCATGTTCTTCAGACCGGGGAGTGGGTGGCGTTTAGTAATAGCTGCCATTTAAGCTCACATATCTCAATCTGATTCTCCCAAATCTCCCCCTCCTGAATTCCATGGGAATTTATTCTACAGTGCCAAATTGGTGTTTGCATTGTGTAGTGAATTAAGTTCATGTTTGTAAAGTGCATTATTCGCATTATTTTTTCTGATGTTAGAGGTGTTCGTAAATCCTCTTAAGTGCACATTCCGTTTTACCTATATAGAAACTTGCCACCTGAGCATAATGCTAAATATATAATGCCTCTTGTTTTACAATTGCCATTGATAAAAGTAATCTTGCTGCTATATCCATTTTCAAGAATTATGTTCTTATGACTAATAATATATGAACATAGCTTACATGATTCACATTTTGTAGTGTCTGTACTTCTTCCTGGTCTGTCTGTTGACATACTATAACTTTCAAAAACGTGTTTTAAGTTGTATGCTGTGTAAACAGAGCGGTTCAGTACCTAGAATATTACTTAGTGAGATGCTCCATTTAATAAAAGACCATTTTTTTCTGATTGTTTTTAACCTCAGAGGTAACCTGATTATATTCCAATATCAGGGCTCTATTATAATCTTTGCTTGGTTTGATATCTGTGACTGTATTAGCTGAACATTGTCATCCATAATGTCACGTCCTAACAAATGTTTATCTTTATTACCCCCAACCCTGTTTCACTTTGTTTTTAATGTTAAAAATCAATTGTCATGGGTACCCACATTGAAAAATCATACAATCAAGAAACCCAAATTCCTCCAATAGGTCATCCAAACATGATGTCATTCAGGCAGTTTGAATATATTGACCTTTAACTAGACTTTTTTGTGACAGTCATAATGAAGATAAGAATTACTGAATGTTGGCTTTCTAAATATTCTAGTCTTAAAAGCAAAGCCCTCTGAAATAACAGCAGTGTCCAAGTAAGTAATGCTTGTTTCAGTGAAATATATGTAAATCTCAAAAAAGAAGTTGAGGCATTTAATCTCTAATGAACTCATCAATAAAATTTGTTCGACCTACCCATTGAATAAAGATATCATCCAGATACCTTAAATAGGTCCTGCAATAATAAAAAAAAAAAGACTTGAAAACATGTTCTCTTTCCCATACCAATAAAACAAAGTTTGCATACACAGAGACACAAACTGTACCCATGGCCACACCTTTGACCTATTTAAAAAGTTCACCCTCAAAAAATACAAAGTTGTCCTTTAAAATGATGGTGATAAGTTCACTAAGAAGCTCTACTTCAGAGTTGGAAAGAAAAGAGCATTCACTAAGACTGTGATGAAAATATGCTATGCCTTCCATCTTGGGTATGCATGTGAACAGATCTACCACGTCGATAGTTAAGAAACTTACTTCACTAGACCAGAGATTGTACAAGCTCACAGTTGGTATGTATAATTAGCAGGGGGGAATGCTCAACACCTTCAAAAAAGTTGTTTCTATATACTCTGAGGCTAATCTCTGGAGCATGTGCAGTCAGTTGACAGTGTTTTTATTGACATTTTGGTCTTTGATATTATGGCCATTCCAATTAAAGTACATCTGCTCACACGTACATATCATATACATACACATATACATGTACTATATATGTACTATATATGTATGTATGCATATATATATATATATATATATATATATATATATATATATATGGGTCTACTGCTTTTAGTCGAATTACATTTGGTCGAAAATGCTGAAACCTCATTTGACTGAAAGCACAGGTGGTCGAATTACATATGGTCAAAAGTAGAATATAGCCCCTGCCCCACTGCAATGTGACCCTAGAGTGAGAATATAAAGTTGGGGGGTGTGGGGGGCACAGCCCCCCACATTTTGCAACCAGTTTTTACTGACATTTATGTTTCAATGTATTTTTAATGGATACACATGTATATAATAGTGCATAAACTGCAGTTATGTGGGGGTTGTGCCCCCCACACCCCCTCTTACTGAATATTCTCACTCCAGGGTCGCACTGCAGTCGGGCAGGGGCTAAATACCATTTTCGACAAAATGTAATTCGACCAAATGTGCTTTCCGTCAAATGAGGTTTCAGTGAAGTGGGCTGCCTGAAATTATTTTCGACCAAATGAAATTCGACCAAATATTGTAAATCCATATATATATATATATATATATATATATATATATATATATATATATATATAGAGAGAGAGAGAGAGACAGACAAAGTGAGAAGTATGTAAATTGATCCAACTAACATTAGATCAACTCACATGTAATCAATAAAAAAATCTTCAAGCTTTAAAGATAAGCAGGAAACTGCATGCTTCAATACATAATGTATGAAATACATTTTTCACTCCTACGCACTGACAATTTAACTTGTCATCTAGGGCTGCAAAAAAAATGGCTATTCTGTGTTGTAGTCTTCAACTTCATAAGCTGAATTCAGAAATATTTTCATAATACAGACATTTGTCAGTTGCCTGAGGAACCCCAAATTCAGTTTGCTCTCCAGTCAAAAGATGCCATTATGTCATCACTGATCAAACCCCTCAGCCCAGTTTGGAAAGATAAGATAGTTATGTGGAGATTAACTCAAAGCACGGTCACTGTACTCTGTATCCTATAGTCTGCTAAGAAGTGGTCTGTCTGGAATACAAGGCTTCCTCCAACCCTATACTGATGGATTTGCTGCACATGATCAGGTTCATTCCTGTCTGAATTGAGGTGCATCTTGGCTGTATGGATAGGAAACAGAATATTTATCCTAGGACTGCCCCCTGTACTTCTAATGGACAGAAGCATCTCCTAAATGCTTTAGCCCATGCATGTGATCCCGGTTATTCTCGTTGAGGATAATATATAAATATTGACCATATGATGGATAAGGCCAATCTCTAACCAAATGGGATAGGTTAATTTGAGCACAGAAAGAGATACTGGCTAAGCTTAAAATGGCCCACAAGGGCAACTGGCTTAGTACTTGCCTATGAACCTTTGAAACTAAATGGACAGCTCTTTCCCTACAATAGACCTTCTGGGTACAAGAACAAAAATATCTCTGTCCAATACCCCACTGCTTAAGGCAAGACATTTTCACTTTTCCATATTGTTGTCCATACTATCAGTCCTGTATGGTTATTTATTTATATTTCCACTGTCATGCAGTATGATCAACTTCATTGGAAGACAAATGATTGGAGAAATTCAGTTATTGCATTCAGCTCAGTTTCAGCCCTTATATTTAACAGGTATATTTGCAAGCTTTTCCTGAAAGGATTTCACAGTGAAAACTCTTGGGTTCAAACCTAAAAAGATGGTTTCTTCAGTGAGCTTGCCAACCCAGTGCTTAAATTTGCTACCACTACCCACTTATGATTTATTATATACCACATCTCAAAATAGCCACTAAACAGGGTTAGTTGGTTGGTTATAAGTCTCAGCTGTAGTTAAGCCATATTTACTGTTACAGCAAGTTGTGTTCAGGAAACAACTTTGAATTTAGCCATTAAAACACTGGAGACAACCTGAAAAGAGTCCCTGAAGAGAAGCAAACAGAAGGTTCCACTTCTGAATTCTATTAGTAAACCGTAAAAAATGTTGGTGACATTCTTTTCATGCTATATTATCAGTGGCACAACAGTTATCCAAGCCACTGTTTGCATTCATTACATTCACCTGCCCAGGTTGCACAAGGGATATCTTGCTTCCAAGATTCTGTGAAATACACTACAAACAAAGAGACAGCTATTATACTATGGAGTTGTTTTTAAAATGTAAAAAGTGATTTTTTTTTAAAATGACTCCAGTATATAATGTACATAACATGGTATAGTTTAAAGATCTAAAAAGAAAACGATGAGTGCATATGCGTTGTAGTAAGTATTCCAGTTGTTGAAAAAAAAAGGCTGAATGAAAGTTGTTTATTAGTTAACAGGCATTATAACAAAAGTAGCCATCAACGCCAGTGTAGTAGCCGTATCATAGTTTAAAGATCATTCAATGTTATTCATTTCCATTGTTTTAACAATAAGGGTTTTTCTACATTAGCTATTCCAACACATTTAAAAATGCTATAAAAGTGAAATATTAGGCATATGTAGTTTTTAAGCAATATCTGAAATATTAATCTGAATAGTGCAGTCCTGAAAAAAATATGGGTTTTGTCTGACAAAGTTAAGGCTGTAGTACTTACCTTAGAAAAAAAGGTAGCACAACACTATCCTCCTCTTTCTAAAGCAGGAACTCTGCTGAGATGACTCATTCCAGCCCATTCCATCCAGACCTGCAGAGACATTTCAACTGATTAGTCAGTTTACTTGTGATATTAGTTGTCTGTGCAGATTTTGGTAGAATGGGTGGAAACTGTTTTCAAAGAGTTTATGGTTGAGTAGGAAGGTGTGCTCTGAAAAAAAGCAGTAGTGTAGTAACAGCAGTGATGGTTAATGTCACTGAATTATGCAGAAGAAATCTGTGTAGCATACAGTTATGTGGGTGCTAGGTAATAATCAGATCCTTTTAAGAAAAAGTAATAACAGGAAAATATATTTACTCTTGTTTTTCATATGGCAACAGTTATTTGTAGTGCATACAGTTAAAGGTGTACAGTTATTAGACTTAGTGACTTTGTACATCTTTAACTACTTGCAAGGGGGAGATAGTTGTATTTTTAATAGAGAATGCACTCCATTGCAGTAGGTGCAGAAGGCAGGATTTTAATGGGGAGTTTGATCTGTTGGCACAAGTAGGGCAGATAGTGCTGTCAGCACAAAAGAGTTAATAGGTTGGGAGTTGGCATAATTGCAAAGATGTTTAACTTGGAGAGACAACGTTCAGGGTTTGATTCTCACCTTTGGGAAGCATGGCTAGGTGTAAAAAGACCCCCTGTGGTCAATAGTATAGTAATTACCTATGAACCTCCATTCATGTAAAAGGTGAAGTCAGTGAATATACTGAAGTACTGGCTTGTTTTTTTAAACCTGTTGACCCCTATTTATCTGTTGCTAGCTGGCCATAATTGCAAAAGAGTACCTCAGCTGAGGGAGTGTTGATGTCAGTTGGTACTTGTGGAAAATCCCCAAGCAGTAACATCAGAAACAACAAGGGTGCAGACAAGCCTTTGGTTGAGATGTAGTAAATAAAGCCTGATAGACTGCCTTCATAATAAAGCCCTGTTCCTGAACTGGACATTCAGGTTGTGGTGCGTCATGAAAGTTTGCAGAGAGAACTAGTTGAAAGTAGCACATGTCAGCTTGCAGGTAACTTCCTGAAATTTATTCTAGATGAAGGCTTGTCCTGTACTGTAATAATGCTTAGTTGTAGTTACCAAAAGTCTGTTGACATTCTGCTGGCAGAATACTATAAAGCGTATTAATCATTTCCAAAGTATGTTTGATTTTTTTATTTTTATTTTATTTGTTTTTGTTGACTTGGAAAAGCCCATTTTCAGCACTGGTGCAAGGAAAAAATCGCCAGCAGATACATTTAAGATTTTTATGACTAAACAAATTTTTACAAAGATGCAACACAAGTAGTTCTTAAGACATCTAGACACTAACATGTTCTGTAGTGACACTCTACAAAGATAAAGCACTGATTTCTTCTCTGGTAATACATGATATTACATTTCAAGTGTATAACATTTACTTTGCAAACAGTCCATGTGCAATGTATGTGGCAATCAGACAATAGATATGACATATAGGAGATGGGCAAGGAGGGTTACAATATAGATGTCAGGAATAAAAACTATGTTAAGTGTGAAACATTAGTTGATAGCTAGGTTCATAGGTAGGTACTAGGATACCGGCCCTAGGGCCTATACAAGCCCAGCCAAAAAGGTACCCTGGCTTTTGCCACCCAAGAAAATTATTTTCCTGTGCCGGGTAATAGTTAAAGCTAGCAGAGGGAGAGGGAGGTATAGCTGATACATTAAGAATAGCTGGGGTAAGAATACTAGGGCATATACTGACATAGAACGTGGTTATAAGAAAGTGATGGAAAGTATTTGAAGGAGATTGATAACATGGGAATGTCAGAATGAAATTGAAATGTGAGGATTAAGATAAGAAGAAAATTGTGGTAGAATGGTTTGTTGTGTAGAAAGCGATAGAGGTTATAAAGGATTAGGGAGTACGAGCTGACAAAGGAAAATTGAGTTACTCATGTAAGGATCAATGGTGCGACCACATGTAGTTTAGGTGGTGTTTTAGTAAGGGCTTGAATTCTGAAAGTTTCATGATCAGTTTTAGATATTTTGGTATGGTGTTGTAGAGTTTAGATGTGTAGTGGGAGTATAATGAGTTGTTTGCTGAGTTACGAGACTTTGTTGTGATTACTAATTGTTTATTGGCTGAGGGAAGGTAGTTACCTGGGGAATAGTGCTGTAGGGTATCTTTTATTGTCAGACGTTTGTCTGATGTATGTATAAGATTATGTGCAGTAATAAGTTGTGTGTGTGTCAAATAGTTGGGCAGCTCAAGCCAGTTTAGTTGTTTCAGGGATGTGAACTTTTAAGTCCTATAGTAAAGACTGGCAGGCAATTTGACTACTTTATTGTAACAGACAGTTTAGCTTTAAGTGTAGTATTTAGGTTTGTAAGAATAGGTGAGGCATATCGTAGGGATGGAATGAAGTAGGTCAGTGCTAGTCTGTCTTACATAATCTGTAGGTGGTGGTTGGTCCTATTGAGAGAGCCAAGATTCTGGTGCTCTTTTAATGGTTTGCAATATTTGTTGGTCGAATTTAAGGTTTATTGTCAATTAGGATGCCCAAAAGTTTAGTTTGGGTTACACTTTAATTTTTATGTTGTGGGGTGAGGTTATTTTGAAATATTATTTAATGTTGGTCTTGTTTGTGAGTGAAGAGCATTATTTTTAGGATTTTAAAGTGGATTTGCATCTTTTAGCCATCAGTGAAAGAATTTTGGGTGATTATCTGAAGTGTTGCTATGGAGGGGTTACTCAGTATAAGGACTGAGTTATCAGCATATTGAACTATGCTAGTGAGGCGAGTGGTAGTATGTAGTTTGTTTATAAAAACGTTTAATAAGAGGGGCCTATCTATTCAATAAATGTTACTTATATCCTTTTTTTCTTTGACTACAATACATGTTTTTTCTTCTACTTTTTGACCGCAAAATGCAGACAGCAACACAAGAACAGAATGTCTTTTTATATGAAAATTGAGTGTCGGAGGAAAGGAAGAACAGGATGTCTGTGCAACAATGCATGCAAAGACTTGATGTGACAGGTTTATGTGACCGGATCGGAACACCCTTAAAAACAAAACAGTATTTTTTAATTAAAAATTAAGTATGACAGTTCTTTGACAAGTGAAGTAAAAAAAAAATAAAGTGCTGCCCCTGTCCCCCCCCCCCTCCAACTATGCCACTGGATACAAAGAAATACATTGCAATAGCTTATTATTTAGGTATTGTGTTGGAAGCCAGTTTGCAGCTAAAGAGGTTGGCTAGTTTCATTAGAAGTTTTCCTAGAACAGAGGTAGAAACTGAGATGAAGGAGAATGACTGATTAGGACAGGATGGGGGAGAAAGAGATGTGAACTGTTAGTACTCTCTCTGATTCATAAAAATAATATTTGTATAAAGTTGGAGTTGAACTGAGATGGTATTGAGGTGGTGGTGTTAAAAGTAGGAGGAGAATTTGTGGTGGTTTGGCAAGGATGTATTGGTTTGTTTAGTGATGACCAAAAAGTCTATTTTTAATATATTGGAAGTTGGTGAAATAAGTTTGTTATCTATTTTAATCTGGACTTCAGTAAGATTTCAGAAATGCCTTAATGTATGAAATGTGTTTTTGTTCTGCTTTTATGCCTGTTTTTCTGGGCTTTGTTTCTTTGAAGCTTGAGTTTTTTCAGTTTTGTAAGTTAGCCATGGTGCAGGGTTTGATTCGACTCTCTTATTCATTTAGGGGCTAAGCTATTATGAGTATTTATGAACGTTTCTTTAAAGTGTGAAATAGTGGTATCAAGTGGCATAGATGTTTATGTTTCAATTATAATGGGTTAGCGTATTCATAAAGGTGTCATTGCTGAATTTTTGTTGAATTAAGTATTTGGTTCTAAATTGTTTTGGATTGGGTACTGAAGTTTCTGACTGCATAGGTAGGAAGGTGGTCACTTATTATGTCTGGAAGACACCTAGTTGACTAAATTGCATTTAGTTTGTTGGTAAGGATCCAATCTAAAGTTGATTGCCAGATGTTTTACTGATTCTAGTACTGGAGGTGATTAGCTGTTTAAAGCCGTATAACGTAATTATAGGTTTGTTCATAGGTATATACTGGGCTAACGGCTTACAAGGCCTTTATAAACATAGCCATGCAACCCAACCCATTGCATCCCTTGGTAACATGTGTATCTTAATGGGGGAGGGGGTGTTTTTTAGGAGGGGTATGCTAGTTAGATTATTAAAAAAATAATGTGTGGGGGGATATGTTAGTTAGGGAATGTTTATTGTCATGTCAGCCTTTTTCTAGAAGAGACATGAGGGCCAGCCCGGCGATAAATTTGCAGTTCCCCATCCAATGGTCAGGGCTGCGTTTGAATGTGGTTATGGATGGACTGTTTCACGTGGATGGGAAGCCTATTCCAGAGCACAGGGATTCTTTGAGTCACATGTCTGTCTTGCCAGCATGTTCTATTTATTTTGCAAGCAAAGTTCAAACCCCTGAATCTAGTGTTTCTGATGCTGCTCATTTGGCAGATGTGCAAAAGCCACATCAGGGCTGGATCTAAGCATGTTTTATATGTCAAGCACAGATCGCTTCTGAATAACTTGTAGGAGATGGAGCATAAAGACTTAGGCAGTCTGTATATGACAGTGTGATAATACCCTGGATTCTGCTGGTGAGGAACCTCTGTGGACTTTTCAGCTGTTTCATATATGCGTAGTCAGGTACATGCCGAAGGGCCAAATCAATTCTAAAGAAGTGCCATTGTGGATCAGCTGCCAGTCTATGTTGAGGTCAGCTAAAATAATAGTTTCTTGTTGAATATGGTAAGATCATTTAATTTCTCCAGATATTTTGGGTTTCTTATACCATGACAAGAATGGACCCCATTCGTATGTTAGGGTATAATTAAAGTTCATGAAATTAGTATTATTTCAACTTGTGATGTTTGTGGATGCAGTGAGGAGCACGTTCGGCTATGTGGTCAGAATTGACTCCTGAAATTCATATGGAGTTACATGTATTGGTAGCATATGTAAATACGTTTATAGATTTTCTTTTTTGTTAGACCCATTGCTCCTACTGCTATTGGAACTGTCTGCGTATCTGTCTTCTACGTTACTGTTGTTGCTGCCTGCAAATCCTGATATTTTATGACCATGTCTCTATAAGTGAGACACTGTTAGGTGCAGCAATTTCAATGATCAATGCTACTTTTGTTTTTTTTCATGGACTACTATATCTGGTTTTCTCCCATCTAATGTTTGAATGGTTTATGCCGGGTCATCCCATATGATGTACACTTCATCCTTCTCTGTCATTCTCTGTGGTTTGTGTTTCCAATGCTTCTCAGCTATTTCTATATTGGAATGTTTGCACAATCCCCAGTGCAACAATCTTGCCACAGTATTGTACATTTCAATGTGCAAGGCCCTCTACCATGAGGGTATCACACCCAGCAACAAGGTAAGTGAGATACATAAAGACTTAATATTGTTGATTTTGAGAACTGATATGACAAGTTTCCATTGTTAAATGTTGGGATCTGTAGGGGGGAGTATGATTATTTTTAACACGTTTTTGTAGGTGATGACATTGCTACCAGCATATTTGTTGTTTTTCCTGTTGAGCCTGAGTATATTAAATTCAGGAGGAATGACTTCATTGTCTAATATATCTTTCTGTAATCAGGTTTCAGTAGCAACTAGTATGTCAGGGGAGGAAGTTGCTAGATATGAATGAAGGTGTTGGATTTTGTACATGTATTTCTAAAATTCATGTTTAAGAGCAGGAGTTTGGTTTGAGAGGTAGATGTGAAGTAGATGTGGTCTGGCTTGCTGATTAGTGGCGCCAGGGTTGGGTGAATTTCACCTCTGAGTTTCAGGGTGGAATTATTATGTATAAAAATGTAGAGCCATTTACATTTTAGCTTGGGCTTTACTATATTCTTGTTGGTAAGGACTTTGACTTTTATGTCTGTTGAAGAGGTCAGAGAAAGTAGAATGGCAAGATAATGTTTGTGGGAGATGTGAGGTGAGTTGTGATGTGGCGCAAATGAGTTATTAGGGGTAATACTTATTAGATGGAAGTTGGGAACAGGTTAAACGAATGAAAAGTGAGTCTACCATAGTAATAAAGTAGTCAGCGGAGGTACAGGGATTGGGTATCACAAGTGATGGGCGGAGGTGAGTAGTATAAATTGAGTAAAGTGGGTTGGGTGTAAATGGGGAACACTGATCTATTTAAGCATCTGCTTTTATGTTAAGTTAGCTTACACCACTGCAATTTCCTTGCATACAGGAAGATTGGAGTTCAGAAATTCACTGAGTGGAGGAGACAGACACTGAAAAAAAAATCCTCCAGGGCATGAATCTGAGAGCTGCAGAATCAGTGTCCAAATGGTACGCTGGAGGATATATGAATTATGAAATTCAGGTTCCAGGATGGAAAATGATTTCTGATTAGAGACTTAGACTTCCCTTTAGTAATAATTTAAACAGCAGTATTTAGCCAGAATTTGACCCATCAAGTCATGAAACGTCAGAATTGCAGAGAAAGAAGTTAAAGGAACATTAATAAAGATTCAAATTATAGAGTCCTCTAAAATAGTACAGAGAGAGTTGCAGACTGACCAATATGAAAAATGAAGCTTCATAACTTAATGTCTTTCATTTGACTTTAAAAACAGTGCTAACAGAAGGTCATTTTGTTAGCCTCTGTCACTTGTCCTATGTTATAATTCAAGACAAACAGGCAGGGTAGTTCATTTATATGTTTTATTATATAGAAATACATCAGGATGGATAGCAGCAATATAAAGTGTAAACAAACTGATTGACAGACCATAACATATATGTATTGCTTGCATCTCAACAGATCTCTACAAAATGGCAGTCTGGCTTTCACGTGCTCTGTATTTATACATTTGTTCAAGCCTATGGAAAGCTTCTTAATGGTATATATACAATATTGATCTACAGCCTCCCTCTTTAGTGAATTGCCCACAATAAAATGACATATGAAAAAAAGACATGCAATTATACAGACATTAAGAAATAAACACAATGTTCATGTTCAAGTGGCTGTGTATCTGAAACATGGTCTACAAATGCGACCTGCTCTAGTGATACACTAGTTAGGACTGAGTTTTGCAACAGGGGCAGTCATTGGTGGAGTTTTGGGAATCTTCTCAGGAACAGGGATATTTGCTGGAATGTCCTTTGGAACTGGAACAGTGTATGACTCATTCTGAGATCTGGAGTGTTTTTCACGGGCAAGATGCTGCAATACAGGCTTGGACACCAGTACTAAATGTTTCTGATTCAGCCTAAATTCTACTCCTTGTGATTCCACAATGTACGATCCTTTCTTTGGACATACACTTTTCACGTCTCCAATCCAATCAAAACCTTTGGACGTCTGCATCCTCACTATCTCCCGTTCCTATAATGGATTGAGTGGTTTGCTGGACTTATAATAGGACTTCTGGGACAAACACCTTATCATAAGTTGAGATCTCACTGCTTTGTTGTTCTAAGCACAGGGAATCAGCAGATTGCTACTAATTGGTAGTGTGGTTTTGGTTTGTCTCGACAAAAGCCTGTGTGCAGGTGAACCAAGATGTTTATCATGAGGAATATTTCTGAGATTCAGGAGATTCTGAAAAACATTGCTATTGTCTTGTTTTGACTTCTCTAATAACTGTTTTGCATTTTGAACTGCATGTTCTGCCAACCCATTTGACTGTGGGTACACAGGGCTACTCGTAACATGAATAAAGTCCCGCTCTTCAGCAAATCTCTTGAACTACTGGCTTGTAAACTGCGTGCCATTGTCAGAAATAACTTTATGACTACCATGGACTGCAAAATAATGCTTCAACTTAGTAATGACAGTACTGGATGCTAGATCACTTGTTTAAATAACAGGATCAGTGACAGTGTTGTACGCCTTGAAGGTTTCACTTTGTTCAGAGGTGATAGGAACCTAGCTCTGTGTGGACAAGCTAAGGTAGGCGGAGTGTCCATTATCGTGAATGATAGCTTATGCAAAAACTGCAACATCGTGAATGAAATTGCTCTGTAAATATGGAATTTCTGATACTCATGTGCATACCTTTTTATGTGCCTAGAGAACTAAATGGTGTGTATATAGCAGTTGTACATATATCACCGACTGCTAACATCACTGAAGCACTGGATAATACTATATGTGAGCTGCAATGCAAGAATTCTGACTGTGTATTTATGATAGCTGGTGACTTCAACAAAGCAGATTTCAGGAGGTGCTACCCAATTACTACCAAATTGTAGATTTTCCCACAAGGGGGGCCAAATACTCTGGACAAGGCTTACACTAACATAAAAGGGGTATACAGAGCTGTACAACAACCAAACCTGGCGGCTCTGATTACATCTCCATAAAACTAATACCAGCGTACAAACCTGTCTTGATCAGAGATAAACCCACTGTGAAACAAATTAGGGTCTGGCATGAAGGAGCCATGGAAAGTCTCAGGGACTGCTTTGATATGTAAATGAATGAAGAAACTCCAGAGGCAACACCACAACAAATGGAGCCAACCCTTTAATACAAGTAAAAGTAGACAAACTGAACAAATGATAAAACCAGGCCAGTAAGCACTTTCACGTTACACTGAAAGCTTCATCAGACTTCTACAGGCAAAAAAAACCCTCTCAGTTAAATACAAATCATATTGTTATAAAACTAATAAAAACATTCATTTGGTTAAGCACATCATTAATTAAAGCTGCATAGCCCAAAGCTACAGTTGGTTCTTGTCATGAAGCTGCCAACATAACCCCTAACAACAATATATTAATAACACTATGTATCAAAATAATAATATAACTTTTAACAGGACAGAAAAATAATATATATGTATATAAATATACATCTATAAAAAATGCATATATACAATGCTTATAAAACTTTTAAGACTACATGTAAAAAACACATTGGCTTACTTGTACCTACATGTATATCTCAATAAAAAGCATAAATAAAATCCGTAATAAAAAATTCATGGTTGTTAAAATTCATGACACATACTGCTTTGATACCGCAAACTGGGGTGTCTTCAGGGAGGCAGCCACAGTGAATAATCTGGTGAACATAGATGAATATACTGAGACAACAGTGGCTTACATATCCAGATGCATGGAGGATGTAACGGACATCAAAAATATTAAAGTAAAAGCCAGCCAAAAACCATGGCTAAACAGCAAGGTGTACAAGCTTCTGATGGCAAGAAACACTGCTTTCAGGGCAAAGGATAAGAAGGGTCTAAGTGTGGCAAGGGCTAATCTAAAAAGGGTATCAATAAGGCCAAGAGGGAATATGGAAAGAGGTTACAAGGATGCTTTAAGGATGTGAAAGTTTCAAGAAGCCTGTGGCATGGTATTCAACAGCTAACTGACTACAAGACCAGTTCAGCTCAGTGTGATTATAGCACTGACTTTCTGGACAATCTAGACACATTTTGTGGAACGTTTGAAGAGAAAAACAACCTGGAGGCTGTAAAGCTTCTCGATGACCAAAAGGTGGCAGTATTCAACTTCAGTGCTGTGGAGGTAAGGAACCAACTGAGGAAACTGAAGCCCAGGAAGGCTGCTGCCCCTGATAACTTTCTGGGAAAAGTATTGAAAGGTTCTGCAAACCAGCTCAGCATACTGCTGATGGATATCTTCAATACCTCACTTGTCCAGGAAAAAGTACCAGTATGCTTCAAAGCTGCCAACATAATACCTGTGCCCAAAAAAGCTAACCCTGACTGCCTAAATGATTATAGGCCAGTGGCCCTTACATCAAATGTAATGAAATGCTTCAAAACACTGGTTAAAAGGCATTTGACTACAGTACTACCCCAATCCTTTGACCTGCTGCAGTTTGCCTACCAGGCAAACAGATCAACTGCTGATTCCATTTTGGTGGCACTTCACCTCACATTGGAGCATCTTGAAGAGAAGAACAACTATGCCAGGCTGTTGTGCATAGGTTTCAGCTCGGCATTCAATATGGTGATTCCAATGCAACTTATAGAAAAGCAAATCGACCTTGGCATAAATAATGGGCAGTGCAACTGGATCCTCGATTTCCTGACTGGAAGACCACAGAGGACCTGTGCTGGTAACAACACTTCAGGGGATATTACAGTCAACGCCAGAGTACCCCAGGGTTGTGTGCTGAGTCCTCTACTGTTCACAGTCCTTACCCTTGACTGTGCTGCGAAAGCTAGCAACAACCATATCGTCAGATTCGCAGATGACACCACAGTGGTGGGACTCATAAGTGGTGATGATGAGAGTGGGTATAGGAATTAGGTTAACTCCCTGATTGAATGGTGCAATAACAATTTGGACCTGAACATCAATAAAACTAAAGAAATTATTATTGACTTTAGAAAGAGCTTTACCATGCACCTGCCCCTCAAGATCAACAGTGAAGAAGTGGGGTGAGTGCAAACTACAAAGTTCCTGCGAGTACATATATCAGAGGATCTATCTTAGAGTACAAACACAGGCCAGCTAATTAAAAAAGCCCACCAGCGACTGTATTTCTAAGAAGGCTGTGAAAAGCAAAGTTGTTTATGAATTCTCTAAACACCTTCTACAGAGGAGCCATCGAGAGCATTATCTCCAGCATCTGCACTGTACGGTTCGGTAACAGCACAATGGCTGAAAGGAAGAAGCTGCAAAGAATACTAAGAACAGCTGGAGACATCATGGGCACTACTCTTCCTACTTTAAAGGATCTCTTTGAAATGAGATGTAAAAAGAGGTCCTGCAAAATACCGAGTGACACTTCTCATCCAGCGTATGGTTGGTTCACTAAACTTGCATCTGATAGAAGTCTATGGAGTATCCGCTGTAAGACCTCCAGATTCATGAACAGTTTGTATCCAACTGCAGTAAGACACATTAATGCAGATGTAAATCTGGATGCATCAAAACTATAATAGATTGTTATGCTCTCATTCTTTTTCTTCTTTATTTTCCATGCAGTAATTCTATTTATTTATTTCATACTAAAATGAATACATTCTCATTCAAGTGCAATTCCAATCACTTCCTCATGTGCAATATCACCCAATCTCACCTCTGTGTGTAGTGTACTTTTCTTTTCATGTGTTAATCATCTAGTAGTCAGTGTTGTCCAGTGTATATAAATAGAGTACAAGCATGTGTGTTAGCTACCTAGATAATTACTTTTGTGCTGTAGTTATTGTTTTTCCTTTAATACTTGAAACCGCAGTGGTGCAGCGGTAGCACTGTCTCCTCACAGCAAGAGGTTCTCCCATTTGATTCTCGGCTGGAGTGCCTTCTTTGTGGAGTCTGCATGTCCTCCCCACAGTCGAGTGGCGTTCGAAAGACATGTGTGAATGGGCATGCCTTCGTTGAAGGTTGGGCGTCAGGCTGGCACGTCGGCACCATAAAAATTGACTGCCAATCATTAGCTGACCGGAGTTCCGCTATGGCAACCGCTAACTGGGAAAAGCCGAAAGAAAAATAAACAACAACCTATCATGTCTGTCTTTTTCTGTCTTTCTCCTGTAAAAGAGCTGACACTCAAAATTTCGTTTAGGTAGTACTTGCGTTTCCTAAATGACAGTAAAGTTTCTTTGAATCTTTTGACTCTTAAATCTAGATTAGGAAGTAAGTCAATCTCCAAACAATTTGAATAAGAGTCTACTAACACCAAGTAATATTGACCATTCCATTTGAAAATGTCTGTAGCTACTGTCGACCAAGGTAGTTCAAGAATCTGGTTTAGCTGAAGTGGTTCATTCTATTGATGTAGCTTAGTACTATTGCATACAGAACAAGGTGAAAGTACTCTCTCGATATCCTTTGACATAGAAGGCCAAAATACTAGTCCTATCACCCTTGTTTTGGTAGAATCAGTTCCTGGGTGGCCACGATGCAAGATGGTAATATACTGTTGTTGCAAGGATTTTGGAACAATCACTTTTGGACCTTTCATGATGATACCATTGTCAAAACAAAATATCGTCTCTGTAAGGAAAATATGGTAGCACTTCTACTGGTAAACAAGATTACTTTGAAGGCCATTCTTGCCTGATAAAGTGGTTGAGCTTCTGAAGTGTTGGATCTGAGGCTGTGTGACTTCTAAGCTCATCAAGATTTGTGGAAGGAAAAATGTCTCACTTCTATGACTTCAAAGTCAAGTTTCTCATGTTCATGCTGTTCAGTGGTATTTCCGGACAATCTGGATAAAGTATCAGGAAGATAAAGAAGTTGCCTTTTGTGTAGACACAATTGAAATTATAGTTTTGCAATTTCAACATCATACACTGCAATCTAGCAGGAGCTGTGTGCATGGCTTTGTCAAAATAGTAACTAGACCTTGATGGTCAGCTTCGATTTGAATTGGGCGGCCATAAATATAATCATGGAACTTTGAACATGCAAACACAATTGCCAAGAGCTGTTTCTCAATCTCCGCTTACTGCATCTCACTTTGGGCTAGAGTTCTGGGTGCATAGGCTACTGGTTTACCATCTTGAAGAATGACTGCACCAAGACCAAACTTCGAAGCATCACAAGAAAGAGTAACTGGTTTTGTGAACATCATAGTACTTGAGAGTTGGTAAACTGGCAATTCTCAGACATCAAATGCTCTCTAGTGTTGTTCTAACCTGGACCAGAATACATCTTTGCGTGTCAGCTCTCTGAGTGGTGTTGAAAGTTGGCTCAAGTCTGGAATGAACTTGTCTAGATAGTTAACCATGCCACAAAAACATTTTAAGGCTTGAACATTGTCTGGAGCTGGCATCTCAAGAATTGCTATTTGCTTAGAAGGATCTGGTTGTAAGCCTGAACTGGTAAACAAATGACCAACATAAGTAACTTCCCTCAGACTGAATTTGTACTTCTAAGGATTCAGCTTAAGATTAATTTCATGTGCACTTTCGGTTTCTGTCATGCTCTGCTTCACCATTACCTCCTACTAGTATATCATCTACTATAATAGCACACGGATAACCAGAAAAAAATTTGTTCCATGGCACATTGGAAGACTTCACTGGCAGAAGTTATTCCAAATGGCATTCTCAAAAATCTGTACCTGCCAAATGGAGTACTGAAAGTGGTTAGCAATGAGGATTTTCGGTCAAGCAAAATTTGTCAAAATTAACTCTTTTTATCCAAAACAGGAAAAACTCTGGCATTTGACATAAGAGTAGCGATTTCTTTGACTAAACGCATTTTGATGATGAGGTCTTTTCAGTGCTTTGTTCAAATCTCTTAGATCAATACATATTCTGATACCATCTGAGCTTTTCTTATGAGCTACCACCATGGAAGATGCCCATTCATTTGGTTCGTCAACTGGACAAATCACACTTTGTTACACCATTTTATCTAGCTCGGCCTTAACTCTGTTCTGCATAGTGACTTGAACTTTCTGAGCTGGTCTAACAACTGGGCTGACTTCAGGGTCTAACTTAATGGGGTACACAGCTGGGAGTTTGCCTAGTTTGTGTTCAGAAAGATCAGCATAGGTAGAGAAAACAGACTGGGCAAAATTAGAACAGTGGTCTTCTAAGCTTACATGGTGGATTTGCTTATTAAATGAAAATAGTCCCATTTTCAAACTTTCTCTGAGGCCTAATAATGACTGTACGTGCCTCTTGACTACGTGAAATTGCCAGTCATAGCTGTTCCCACCAGAGTAACATGAAAGCAATACAGTTTGAACTTCTTCACCACCATAAGCAACAAGCTTCGCACACTTTGCCAAATCAAGCTTCTCACCAGCACACACTCTAGCAAATGTTTCTGCTGACATAACATTGCACTTTGAACCTGTGTCAGCTTTGAGCTCTGTGGGTCTTCCATTTATCTGAACAGTACAAAATACTTCATTCTTTGCCCATAAATCTAATACATTGTTTCATTAAGCACAGACACACCATCAACATAAAAAGTAGTCGCAGCTTTCTAATTGAGCAACTTTTTTCCTTGCATGTTCTCTTTTAATAAAAGAATGAGACTCTTTTGATTTAGAAAATCTTTGGAAATGATTCCACTTTTTACATCTCTAGCATTGCTGACCAAAAGCTAAGCACTTTTCTCTTTTAGACACGATTGCCACCACAATTACGACAGTTGACTATGAGGCTAGGTGAGGGCATATGCTTTAAGTCTTTTGACTCACCCTTGTGCTTCACTGAGACTGTGCACGCTCTGGAATTTGCTAGAAAGCTACAGGGTATACCAGGGACTGCTACAGGGTTCACAGTTACTGCTATGTTCTTTGGCCTGTTTCTTTTAACCACATGCTGCATACTATCAACATTAGCTTTCGAAGATACTGGAAGCATACATATCTCATTTGTAAGCATATTTCTGTGAGTTCATATATTTGACAAATCTCAATGGCCTTATTCAAAGTTAAATCACTGTCACAAAGCAAAGTCTTTCTCTCAAGATCTTCTTTAATACCACACATAAGTCTGTCTTTTATCAACTCATCCCTTAAATCAACAAATTTGCATGTTTTAGCTTTGTTTCTCAACTCAGTTATATATGCTGCAAAGTTTCTCCAGGCTTTTGATCCCTTGTGTAAAATAAGTGCCTTTTCATTGTAATGTTCATTTGGGGGTTACACATTTCTCTAAATTTACATTTTAAGCACTTGGGATCTTCCCCTAATTCAGCCAAAACCACATTATGGCGGTTCCCCCCTCCCCTGCAAACACAGCAGGTACATACACAAATGAACGCTCTCTGTCTATGGTTTCTGAACCAGCTAAATTAAGAAGAATAAATGCCTTTGTACATGCATCTTTGTCAGAAAGGGCAGCTTGTATGAAAATATCATACTCTTGCTCAAACACTCTCCAATTCTCTGCAGTATTATCAAATACAAGTGGATCAGATTTTCGAAATCCTTCAGCCATGTCAACAAAGTATTCTTAAACGCACTGCAAATATGGCCCTTGTAATTATATACGAACATGCACACACACCAGGTACTTGGTATGTTCAAATGCAGAATAAGCTCTTCGAAATACTGTACTTTGCGAAATATGCTTTGAAATGGCTGTATTTTGTGAAATAATTGTACTGTAGTACCGCACAAACTTGCAAACACTTTGTATACTTTGGATGTCTTGAATAGCTTTAATTAATGCGAAAAAGTAGCACATAATGAAAAAATGCGGTCATTTTCCTTATTTTATCCATTTTACTCGATTTGGACATTATTTCAATCATTTTCGTAACTATTTTTTTATCAATATGTCGCAGTTTTGGAAATTTCATTTATCTAGAAATTCGCTTAGAGCATTCTGAGTGTTTCGTTTTATATTCTTTGAGTAAGAAATCATTCAAACAAGTTTTAGTACCTGGAATTTGTTTCTGACCTGTTTTCCGAGTTGTACTTGCAGTAGGGATGATCCATTTCTCTATATTCCTCCAACATTGTGCCTCTTGGTCTTGATTCTGGATACCGTTCTGAAACCATGTTGCTAGTCTTATGTTATGATTCAAGACGAGCAGGCAGGTTAGTTAATTTATATACTTTATTATATAGAAACACATCAGGATGGATAACAGCAATATGAAGTATAAACAAACTGATTAACTGACAGACCATTACATACTACATACATGTATGCTTACATCTCAACAGCTCTTTACAAAATGCCAGTCTGGCTCACACGTGCTCATTTATACACGTGTGCAAACCCATGGAAAGCTTCTTAAAGGTATACATACATATACTGATTGACAGCCTACATCAAGTTTTTCAAAGGCAGCTCAAGAGAAATCTGGAAAGAGAACAGCCATCTGTGAAAAAAAGGCTTTGAGGTGGAGATGAGCTTTATGCAAAAGCAGATAGACTCCTTCTACTGTGACAGATTGTCATATGAAAGACAAAAGTGGAAGCCAAACAATACTTGGGTAGTTTTACTTAATTCTTAATTTAGTAGCTATGGATAGAGGCACAAAGAGAAGCAATGTTTTGCATTTAATCAATCAAGTGGTTAAAAATAACTATTGTAAGAGAAAGAACAAGCATGTTCAGAAGAATGTAAATGTTCTTAAAAATGAAAATTAGCTAAGCATTGGTACTACTAAACTGAAAATAAAAGGGAATATAGAAGTGCAAAATTAATCAGAAGCACTGAATTACTGAAAATCAATGGGCAGAATGCAAAAGTGTTGTAAACTAGTCACAAATACATGTTACAATATGTCTTAGGAAATATTTAAAGCAGTGATGTTATAACATAGTCAGACAGCAGTGTGTATACCGCTAATCTGTTCTTCAATACCTGTTCAAAGACAGCTGACATAAATAAAAAAAATTTAAGTACAGAATCACTTTTCAAGTTTTAGCATTTACGTAATTGAATTCTCCTAATAATTTGGGCCCATGTGGCATGAGAGAATCTAGGAATTCTAAAAAAATATTTGAATTTAAAGCCAAAGCTTACATCTTTTCAGTTACACAGTTGTACAGATGCCTGGCATACAGTGAAGAGCCATATCATTGATATCCCGCATGAGAAGGCCGCTACATTTACAGGCTTTGAGAGTTTGCCAGAAGGATATTATGTCATATGAAAACTAATGCTATGTCAGTGATATGTGGTTCCAGGCATGTACCCATAGCTGTTAGAAATAAAATTGGTCAGGGAATAAAATGAAAGGAAAGAGTAGGTGCCATTAAGAAGCAATTAAAGCAAAAATAATAGGTACATTTTATAGTTAGTATTTCGAAGAAAGGCAGCATGTGTATTTGTATTAATCCACAATGTGAATAAACATTTGAAACTGTTAAAAAGTAGACTCAAGAATGGCAAATACTGAGCATTTTGAAAACTAAGTCAGCAGTGGAATGAAGAAAATAAATTTTACCAAAAGCGATGACTGCTAGTAGACGCAAATCAAATAGGCAAGATGGTGCTTGAATTCATTGTAGAAAATTAGCCAAGGAACTAATATTTAATTAAATGAATTACTTAATTTGACATTTGTTTGCTGGGATAGTTCAACTGGATCACAGAACCAGTTTTCAGCAGAGGCCTGGGGAGAAAAGCTCCACATTTAGTCATTTAAGACAATCCACTGACAGATTCGATCTTTTATAGCATATGTTTGTTAAATCTTTACAACATGTTCCACAAACAGGTTAGAAGCTTGATGCACTGTTAAATAAAATTCATGTTGAGAACAAATGAATAGGGAGAGAAAAAATACACTGGGATGAGGAGAAGCTGCAGTTTGGACTGGTGTTTGCCTTCCCTACCAAGGATTAATGACATTGATTGGCAAAGAAAACCAGATAGGGGAGTATTAAATGAAAGACTAAATCTGGTTGAATTTACAGTTGAGTCTTGAACAGAAATTGTGGTTAAAAAGGGATAATTAGCATGGCATATAAAATAATGCAAGATACGTTTAGGAGTTAATCGGAGGAGGTTAGAAAAGAATTGGAAATAGGAACAGAAAAGCAGCAGACAATGAACAATGGGAGAATATCTGTATGGCTCCCAGTGATGCAGTGACATCTAGAAAGGTTTAGGATTTTTGCATGGAAGTGTTTGCTTAGGTAATTTTATACACCAAGCAGACTTCAGATAATATGTCTACAGGTAGACAACAGTTGTAGGAGGTGTGACTGGAAAGAGGGGTTCTTGGAAACTTGTTTTTTTGGTATTGCAATGAGTTGGTAGATTTAAAAATTCCCTACAGGATACTTTGAAAGAAATGTTTGTAGAACACATTTTTGCAACTAAGGAAATTATTCTTGTGAGCTGGGATATGAATTGCACAGATATGGTAAGGCCCTGCTAAGCCTAATGTTGGCTGCCAAAAAAATCAATTAGTAGAAAATGGAAATTAAAATCTAAATCGAGTATAATTGGATTACTAAATATTGTAAAGGCAATAAAAGACCTGGAGGTGGGATTTTTAGAAAAGGGAAGGAACAAACTATAAGGAAAGAAAGAAAGAAAGAAATGTAATCAGTATTACAATTACACTCAGAACAATGTTTAGGAGGAGGGCTAAAATTTCTGGCAAGGCAGGATTTGAGGAGTCAATGTAATATTACATTGAATTATAAGACAGAAGCTGTATGTGTGTAGTGCATGAAAAGGGAACATTTTTGTAATGGGTTGTTTTCTTTCAGTAACTGTGTATATGCCCATGTCACTGAGTATTGTGAGAAGTTAATTAAGTTGTTAAAAAGAATGGCAAACACTGTGTTCTTTTCATTACTGTATGCAAAACAGTATTTCAGGCAAAGAGTTAAAAGAAGCAAGGTCCAAATTCTTAGGATCACTGTTCTTATTAAGCATGGTTTAGCACTCCTCTTTAGGCCCACCCAGCGCTAGTGCATATTCAGGTTTCTTCTTGTTCAGACAGCTGGAATATTTTGTACCTGGGGCTGCTGGTCTCAGAATTTGAAGACTTGCTGATGGAGCAGAACTCCTTCAACCTGCTTACTGAAGGGGGTGTCTTGAAACCAACATGTTAGTCTGATTTTCTCTCATCTGCATTTGGTGGTTATCAGATCTCATAACATATGTTAAAGTTAAAATCCAGGATTATCAGATGCTACATGACTTGGGTCTCACCTAGTTTTGAGAGCTGCTAGCATGGCAGCAGCCACCCGGTTATTATACTTTGCTACGATGGGGCTGTCGGTGGTTCTAAAAGTGCAGGTAGATACCTACCTGTACCTCCTCTTATTGGCTGCACATATGGAGACTATTATGTGAATGGCTGAGGAAGGCTCCACAATTCAGCTTTTTTTTAAATTCTTTATTTTAAGCAATTTCTCAAAATGTGCTTTTCTGAGGAACAGTTTTTAGTTGATACTCGCTGCATGTATTCTAAATCTGTCTGTTTATGCCTTCATACTGTTAATTAGCACTAACACTTTCTTTTAACACATTATTAATGTTGATTATTTTGCATTATTATTTTTTGAATGTTCTTAGACTTAGGCAGTTAAACCGGTACTGAAATGTACATTTAATACATTTCAGACAAGGAACATATTCCATAAACTCCTGTCTGGTATCTCATCAGCACCAGAGGTATTTATTTGTATTAATGCAGTTTATTAATTGGGGTACAGCACTGATCCCATTGGACCAATTTCATTGTCAGCCAACAATATAAACACACATGGAAAAATATGAATTTTTTTAATAAAAAAACATGCTTAAACAAAGCAATAGTATACAATAAAATGATTTAAGAAGGTGGTCAACATAAACCCCTGTGTACAATTTTACATCAGTTATATTGACATATTGAGAGTTGGAGAAGAGATAATATAGTGAAAATGCTAGACAGTATGTGTCAGAGACTAGGTTATGTGACTTAAAGAAGAACATTTACAAGCATCTTATGATGTCAGATGTTCTTTAAGTTGCTCCCAAAAGGAGGAATAATTAGAGAGATCTTTATGATTTGATGAAAGATCAACAAGGTGAGTTTATCACTGAAATTTGGTTCTGGGTGCTTGCAAGGGAGGCCCTGAGTGGCTGTGAGATCTAATGTTATATGACTGAATCTAACTAGAGGAAAGGGAAGGGCAGGAGGTTTCTTTCAGGAGCCGGAAAAGTTGGGAGTCAAGGAGTAGATTGGCTTATTGCTGACCCAGCACCCATTTGGGTTTGGCTAGTGTAAGACATTGATGAAGATATTTTGGGGAAAGAGTGATGAAGCAACAGATGGAATTTGAGATTGTTTGGATGGTGGTAGTATTGCTTTTGGATGCAGATGCTGTAAGACATAGGCAGCACTCAGATTGTGGGCTAGAAGAATTCCTTTACCTTAGCATTTGTTGTTGGGCAGGAGAGGAAAGAGGAGATTTTGTTGGCCCCAAAGAGTAGGGAGTGTGTCTATTTCCAGGTGTTTTGAGATGATGGTGAAAGTTAAATGAGGGATCAAGCTAGACTCCTAGGTATCTGAAGGTATTAACCTGCTCAATAACATTAAGTCGATCAAGAATAAGAATTGAGTTGGGGTTCTTTTGTCTTTTAGTGGAGGTTCTGAAGAGCATTGTTTTAGTTTTTGAGGCATTAAGAATTTTTTTCTGCTATTGAGCCAGTTAATGAGGAAGAGGAATTATTTTTGAGGATCATGTTGTATTGAGTGTTTATACAAATGGAGAACATATGAGTGTTATGGGACTCCTGTAAGTAAGGGAGTGATGGCTGATGTACTGTTAAAATTTACTGATACATGTTGGTTGGACAGGTAATTTTTAGAACCACCAAATAGCATCAGGGCTAATTAAGGGCAGCTGTTCAAATGCTAAAACCAGAAAGCAAGGAGGCATCACAGAGGTTTTCTTGGAATGATGCCCTGTATTGTAAAGTCAGTATCTAATGAAGTTGTTAAAGCAAGATGTAGATTGATAATGGATCTAGGGACAGGAAATGCTTCAAGGAAACTAGCTACATTTGCTGTAACATGTAATATGAATAAGACAGTCATGCTTTAACTTGATCTTGGAAGAAAACAGACCAGATGTCTGTGGGTCAAAAACATTTATAGAAACACAAAAGAGGTATGTCTGATACAAAAGTAACCATTAGTTATAAGATATGGATGTTGGAAAGTTCCATTAATATGCCTGCAGTAACAAAAAAAAAAAACAGTTCTGG
This sequence comes from Protopterus annectens, assembly GCF_019279795.1. NCBI lineage: Eukaryota > Metazoa > Chordata > Ceratodontiformes > Protopteridae > Protopterus > Protopterus annectens. Next base: position 1,110,890,787 of record NC_056729.1, on the reverse strand, counting down.
AGGAAACAGTATAGCCTTTGGCAAAACATATTACACCTGATTGGCTAAAAGATAACCTTATGCAGTTTTATGATGTCAGCAGACTGCATAATCTGGTTATGCAGATTTAAGGTTGTTAGTATCATGCCTTATGCTGCCATACAAGCTATAAAACATTTTGTGCATATGGACACACACACACACACACACACACACACACACACACACACACACACACACACACACACACACACACACATGTCAAGAGTGAAGTGTGTAATAACTTTTAAAGCTGTGGGTACGTTTTGCTGCTGTCTGATGCATCACTTGTGTTGCAGGTTTTAAAGCTTTAAAACATTTCGTATTCCTGCACTTTTTTCTTTATAATTGGTAATATATTAGGCCCGCTAAAGTTCTATGTATTAAAAAATAAAACAAAACAAAAAAAAACAGATTTTTCTGATCATAACAAAAATATTGAATACTCTCAAAATGTCTGACAAGATTCACTCCTCAAGTGACATCATCAAAGTGAGTTTATTAACATCTGTTTCTCAAACACAGTAGAGTTATGAAGTTCACCTCTGAGATTAGAGAAGATGTTACTTAATCTGCTAGATGTATGATTTGAAAGTGAAACACAGACCTGTCAAGCAATTAACTATGTATTACAGCTGCATTGACTAAAGCATAGATACCAAATATGCATGAACAGTGTTGCAGTTCTAAGTTACCATGAAAGAAAAACTTTAGAGGTGCACAGATACTGGATTAGATATTATGATGAAAGCTTCATGTGAATGAAAAATACTAGTGAGGAAAGACATCCAGTTATTTTTCTTTCAAGCAGGTAAATAAGTTGCGTCTATGGCTTATTCAAAGCTGGCAAAATTAACAGTTCCCAATCAGCCTAATTAAAATAAATGCTTGAGAAGGATACTTGTATCACATCTTGGAACACTAAAGAGCAAGAGAGAGGATACATTGATCAAGAATGTCAACTCAGAAAGAAGCAGCAGGAGTACATATCTTCACTGGACACCATAGCAATGGAGAAGAGATGTTAACTACTATACTCTATGGTGTCATTCTGGTAGTGACGTACATATTTATCTGTGGAATCAAGTGGGAGGTGATTTGTTGTAAATCCAAGAAGCTGTGCATCTCTTGCATGGGTTATTATTCTGTGTTCCCAGAAATAATCAGACCAACTGACTTAATTACAGATGTAGTAACCAAACACCCCCGGGATCACTTCATTGGCTCTGCTTGACAGAGGATCAGTTAATTAATCAATGGGAAGGCGAAAGCCGACACACTCTGGCTAGGCTTATAAATGTCCTCGGGCAGATAGCTTAGTACCTACCTATGAACCTAAAGTCTGTATTTTCAAGATACGTTGTAATATCTGACAATAGTCCACAGTATGAAAGCCAAGAATTCAGAACATTTAGGCTTGAGCGTAAATTCAGATATGTAATGTCACAGACTAACAGCTAAGTGGACAGAACTGCTGAAACAGTAAAGAATTAAATTAGAAAAATCAGAAGCAAAAGCTGAGCATTATCTTCTTGTATTCTTGGAATAACACAACTCCACTACAGATACACAGTGCATCAGTGGCTCATTTATTTCATAAAGAAAGGGTTGAGAAGCAAATTAACTATTTGAAATACATCACTGATACCTGATAAAGCATTTTAAAGAAAATGAAGTCAAATCAGAGAAGAATACTACTGTGAAATAAATTGAAAGAGTGTACCACATTTACAGGTTTAGGACAGAGTACGAATACAAAAGTTAGTTAAAGTCTGCAGTCTGAAATTGAAGTATGCTAATCCTTCCCCTGCCTCTAACCCTAATATTATACATTATTAGTGAAAATCTTTTCCTCAATGGTAGAACTGCACAAGACAAAAGGACACACAATGCAGACAACATAAAACATGCACAACACTGAACTCTCCCCTTACCTAACTGTTACTCTAACCTTAAATTGCAAACACTTACATATTCACAACAGTTGCTACAACACAGTCTTGCACATTTTAACAACCACCACTTTTGCATTCAGACATTCATTTTTCTGCACACTCCTGCTTACCTAAATATATAAAACTAAATTATACTATGTCTTCTTTTTCTTCTTCTTCTTTCGACTGCTCCCCGTTAGGGGTCGCCACAGCAGATCAACTGTTTCCATTTCTTCCTGTCCTCTGCATCTTGCTCTGTCACACCAACCGCCTGCATGTCCTCTCTCACCACATCCATAAACCTTATCTTAGGCCTTCCTCTTTTCCTGTTAGCTTCATCCTTAGTATTTTTTTCCCAATATACTCTGCATCCCTCCTCAGCACATGTCCAAACCAATGTAATCTTCCCTCTCTGGCTTTGTCTCCAAACCTTCCAACCTGGGCCGACCCTCTAATATACTTATTCCTAATCCTGTCCATCCTCGTCACACCCAGTGCAAATCCTAACATCTTCAACTCTGCCACGTCAAGCTCTGACTCCTGCCTTATTGTCAGTGCCACAGTCTCCAACCCGTATAACATAGCTGGTCTCACTACCCTCTTTTAGACCTTCCCTTTCACTCTTACTGGTACTCATCTGTCACAAATCACTCCTGACACTCTTCTCCACCCACTCCATCCTGCCTGTACTCTCTTCTTCACCTCTCTTCCACACTCACCATTACTCTAAACCATTGATCCCAACTACTTAAACTCATTCACCTTCGCCACCTCTACTTCCTGCATCCTCACCATTCCACTGTCCTCCCTCTCATTCACACACATATATTCTGTCTTAGTCCTGCTGACCTTCATTCCTCTTCTCTCTAGAGCATATCTCCACTTCTCCAGGGTCTCCTCCACCTGTTCCCTATTCTCACTACAGATCACAATGTCATCTGCAAACATCATAGTTCTGTACAGTTTTCTGTGATTCACTCAAATGAGCATTCACTCATTTGTGCATTCTACCTTTCTACAAATGTGATTCTACCTTTCGAGTTACAGCTATACATATATGAAATTATGTTTACGTATTTTAAAGAGAGAATGTGTATGGGGTGTTTTTGATTTAATCTTGTTGAGCTGGCTTGTGACCTGCCATGTTATGAAATGTACAATTCTTCCAGGGAAATTATTTTTGAAACACAATTCAGTAATTCTACATCACAAAATTCTGCTTGTGTCTTACTGGCTAGCTGGATTCTGTAGCCACTTTCCTCTGATTTCTAAGGGGACCGTCTTTAAAAATCTATTATCTAAATGGAATAAAATATAAGCAAACATGCATACTGGAGAACCAGCTCTGTTGGCATAGAAAGAAAGGCATGCTAATTGCTGGCTTACCCACTTCAGAGGGATGGTCTGCAGTTTATTGCCATCATTGAGATTGGACAGCCATGCTCACAGCAGTGGATTGCAGTATAGTGAAAGTAGCATGTTTTCATGCATGTGCATCCCTTAAGCAAGCAATATCAGAAGTTGCAACCACAGGAAGGGAGAAATGATTTAGGTGCATAACCAGAAAAGTCCCTAACCCGTGCAGAAAGAGATGACTGTAGTTCAGTTGGTGCTCAACTGTTGCCTTAGGGAATGAACTGGCAGGTGAGTTCTATTCTTGGGAAAGTAATGAATGTGTCAGTAGGGTGGCTGAGTACGAGGAGACTTGCACACAGTGGTTTTGGAACCACCCCTAAAAAAAATATATGAGAGGACATGGCAAGTGTACTGTTGTCCTCAAAATGAGGGAATTACTGGAAAGGCTCACCCAGACTCTGCTACAGTTTGCTCTGAGAAAAAGGATGGTTTGCTTTTTATTTGTTGTATTTTGTATTACTTTATTGCCTTTTTCTATTTTGTATACTGTGATTTCTTTTCTTTACACTGTATTTTACTTGTATTCTGCTTTTAACTACGTATTAAAACTGGAAAAGACTACAGCTCTCTCTTTTGTGAGTCAGACAGAAATTTTTCCCACCCACCCACCTGTTTACTGTTGTGTTCTTAAACACCACTGTCTTTCTAGTTGCCTGCCCCTTACGTTAAATTGACCATATAGCTCATTTCCTCTCTGCTTATACTGGCTGGTGTGAGTAAGCACAAAGTTATCATTTTTTGAAATCACTCCCCTTCAACTATTTAAAATTATTGGCCATCCTACTGTATTCCGTATTACCAGAATACAAAAGTGACCACCCCCTTTCAGTCTATCTTGCTGTTTTAAAAATAGTGACTCTGCAGTAAAACTTAACTTTTTAAACAGGTAGAACTTAAGTTACCTACTTTCACATCTAACTCCTCTAGTGCACACTGCAGTGTTTAGGATAAACCATTTTTTTTCATCTTACCTTTAAGCATCTATTGCAACCACCAGTTATTGGAGAGCCCACATTCTGCCTTTCAGTAGTTATCTTGGGATTAGTGCTTCTGTTTTCTCTTATAGGTTCATAGGTTGGTACTAGGCTATCAGCCCTAGGGCCTATACAAGCCTAGCCATAACAATTCCCTGGCTATTTCTTCCCACACTATTTACTTCCCTGGACCCCTGTCTAGCAGGGCGACTGATGTGATCACTGGGGTGAATTTCCTTTCTCCCATCCAATCATCAAGGTTCCTTTTGAAGATGGCCAAAGAGGTGCTCTGCTTGACATGTATGAGCAGTCTGTTCGAGAGTCTGGGGAGTCTCTGGGACAGGAACCTATCCCTCCAGCATGTTTTGTTTATTGTGATGACAAGGTTTAGATCCCTGGAGCGTGTGGCTCTGAGGGATTGGGATTTTTTTTAAGTGTAGCATGTCCAACAACTCTGGGTTTGACATGGCCTTGTATGTTAAGCAGAGATTGCCTCGGAGTCGATGATATGCAACAGAGTATAGCTGGAGTTTTTTAAGGCGGTCAGCTTAGGGCATCTGCTTTAGGCCTGTGATTCTTTTAGTGAGGTATTTCTGCGGCCTTTCCATTTGTTGCCGATGTTTTGAGAGGTACATACCAAATGGGGCGTTGTATTCTATAATGGGTCTAATGAGGGATGAGTACAGTGGGACAATGACCTCCTTTTTTCTGGATGAAAAGCCTTTAGTGATGAGGTGTGCCACATAGAAGGATTTCCTGACTGTTGTGGCGATGTGGTTATTGAAGGTGAGACCACTGTCCACCTGTGTCCCTAAGTCTCTTATCACACTTTTGGTGTTTAGTGTACTGCCACCTATGTGATAATTCACGGGTACATGTTTTTTCCCAAAGGGGATAACTATACATTTATTGGCATTGAGCTTGAGCCCATGGCTCTGGCACCAAGCATCTGTTTCTGTAAGGCCCTTTTGTAGAGTATGGACATCATTTGGGGATTCAATAATGGCTCCCAGTTTGCAGTCATCTGCAAACTTTGTTAGCCAGAGTCCCTTAGTGTTGGCCTGTACTTCAGAGAAGTAGATGCCAAACAAGAGAGGTCCCAGGACTGAACCCTGAGGTACTCCACTTGTCACTTGTCTGGAGTTGGATTTGGAGTCAGCTACTTTTACAATGTGGGTTCTGTCAGTAAGCCAATTGGCAACCCATCGAGTGACGTAGGGATTAATACCCAGCTTAGTAAGTTTGTCTATGATTCCAGAGTGGGGGATGGTGTCAAAGGCCTTGGTGAGGTCCATATAGGCTGTGTGGACTGCCTTACCCTCGTCCACGGCTCTGGAGACTGATTTGAAGAAGTCAGTCAGGTTCAGGAGACAAGATCGGCCCTTCACGAACCCAAACTGGGTGGGGTCCAGTGTTTTAAGGTTGCCAATGTCTTGGTGAGAGAAGGAGTGCAGTTACATTATTTTCTGGAGACTGCTGATCACCAGAAAGCTTAACTGCTTTATAGGAGACAGCTTGGAATCTGTGCTTATATTCTGATCTTGGTGAGAGTAGGAGCAGAGTGCATTGATTCATGACTCTTTATGGTTGGAGAGTGAGTGTCTATGCTTAACGTACCTGATTGGTCTGGTTGCTATTCATGGCATCATCCAGAAAAAGGCTACAAACCTGCAGACCCTTGCATCATCTTGGACAAGACTGTGGATCACCAAACAGGCGGTGGCCTGCTTCTCTTCTTGGGATTGGTGCTACCATTTTGCTTCTGGTGAGAGAAGAAGCAAAGGAGTATTGTATCCCAACAGAGTGAAGCTGTGCTGAGACCAGCATTACTAGTAGCCAGGCAGTAGCCATTCATGTGACTCCCCTGTTTTCATCATTCTTGACAAGCTAATTCTTTATTGTTCAGTAAGTACTGCTTGATTTCTTTCTAACTTCAGAACATCTGCCTAAATACTTCATCCTTAAACTTTCAGGGTCTACGTATTAGTTTTCTCTCAAGTGCTCGGCAGTGCTTTGTATAGACTCAGACACCTTGAGTGACATTTTCCCTGTAAAAGAACTGTATAAGGAAACAGCTTCAGTACTTAGTAATAATGAGCATCCCTCCTGCATGTCTAAATGTCAGTTCTCTGTGTTTTCTCCTATTAACCTGGTGAACTTGGGGATTCTGAGGCAGTGTAGCAACTGCCTCATGTACACAGACAACCCTCTCCTCTTATCTCCCAACACTCAGGCTTGTGAGAGATGCACTTATATATCTAAATTGGAAGCCATGCACTTTCAAGCCAAGACTGGGATAGCTGGTCAAGAGGAGAAGGTCAACACCTGCACCACACCACATGCAACACATAGCCCTCCAGAACAGCCACCATCACAGCTCTCTCATAAAAACAGAAACCACACACCCATCTTTGTGGAGGCTCTCAATAGAAATCTACCCAAACAGCAGAGACCTCCAAGGCAGACACACATTCAACCACCACAACACAGCACAAACCACAAGACACATAGCTCACCTACACAGTGCCCCTCAGCCTAAGCCAAAACAGCTTGCCCAATACAGTAATCATAGGTGACTCAGTAATGAGGCACACTGATGTCCCACTCACTAGGTTGAATAACAAGGTAACAGTTAGCTGTCTATCAGGTGCCAGAATCTGACACACAACACATGCATTCAGGTCACTCCACAACAAGTACAAGTTTGACTCTGTCACTGTCCATGTGGGTGTGAATGACCTGAGATGCACCTCCCTGGACTACATGAAATGAGACATGGAGGAGTTCTCGGATTATGTGGCCCAGGCAGGTATGACCCTAGCCCTGAGCAGCATCCTATAGTAGTGCAGAATGATACCGCAGTACAAGCATAAAATGATTGACTTCAACAATTGGCTAAGTTTCTGGTGTCATTCTAAAGGAATCCAGTATCTGTCTGCTTGGGATGACATGATTGACAGACCTCGATGCTTTGCCAGAGATGGCCTACATCTGTCCCCCCTGGGTTTCTCGATACTGGCCAAGGCTCTTGCCACCCCTATAGTGCCTTTTTAGGCAATGTTGCAAAGACCAAATTACCACTGTGACAGCTATAAATAATTGCAATCTGAGGGTCATGCTGCTCAACACTAGAAATCTAAATCTAAAGATGCACTTGCTCGAAGCACTCCTCAAAAGAACATTGACATTTGTGCTGTAACGGAGACCTGGTGTAAAGCAGAAGAAAGCACCCCTTTGCTACTAGGCTATAACTCATTCCACACCTTTCAGTCCCAGAACATGGACCGAAGCTCCAAAGATGGTGGTGTCTCCATATTCATAAAGGATATGCACACCCCCAGACTAATAGCCCAGCATAATGCATCTGAGATGCTTCAGGTACAACTAACATTGTGTAAGACGGCAATTTAGGTCATAGCCTGCTATAGGTGTCCAACCATGTCCCAAGACTCTCACTCCACGTTCCTAAGCACCCTGAAACTGTTAGGGTTCAACCCAAAACTCTTATACTAGGTGACTTCAACTACCCCTCCATCAACCGGGAAAACTACTCATGCGCAAATACACTGGCCCAACGCTTCCTGGAATTCATCGCCAGCTCATTCTTACCCCCACTAGAGGAAGCAACATCCTTGACCTCATTATTACTAACATTATTACTAACATGCTCTACACCAGTAGTCAGTTCCTCCCTGGTTAGATCTGACCACAAACTAATAACCATGGAAATCCATATCTCACCCACACCCCCCGCAAAGGTAACCACCATGAAAAACTTCTCCGAAGCTGACTTTGTGCTCCTAAAAACAGAGGTGGGTAACTTCACTGCCCCCATGTGAATGGAAAATAGATGCATGACTGTCGAGGCATACACCAATGCACTGTACAAACACATACGTAAATCTGTGGAACTAGCCATACCCAACAAAACCAAGATGTTCTCCTCCAAAAAAAGGAAGCCAATCTGATGGTCCTCTGCCATTAATAAACTCTACAATAGAAGGAAGAAACTGATGCAGAAAAAGGTGAAGTCCCAAGACTGGAAAAACTCCCTTATTAGTCTCAACAAAAAGTTGAGATCCCTCATCAAAACCTCTAAATCCAACTGTGAAGGCAGAATTGCTGCAGACACTAAAAACAACCACAAAGCCATCTATAGTTATATCAAGAATCTCCATGGCAATACCCAGGTTTGCTATGAGTTACTGCACGATGGTACCTCCTATATTGAGCCAACCGATATTGCCAACATACTGGCTGACAGATTCGGTGCCAACTTTACTCCCCCCCCCCCTCCCCAAAGGACCAATTACAACACCGGAGGAACACCAGGCACCCAGCATTACTGCAGCACAGGTTAAAGCTGCATTGTCCAAGGCCAAGAATACAGCTTCCATGCGACCCAACAATATCCCTGAATGTGTTCTACATGAATTACAAAGTGAACTGGCACTACATCTGTGTGCCCTGTTCAATCACAGCTTCACCTCAGGCTTTGTCCCTACCAAATGGCGCACTGCTACAGTCATCCCTCTTCATAAAGGGGGAGTGACTGCAGACCCTGGGAATTATTGCGCCATTAGCCTGATGAGTCTGATATGTAAGGCTATGGAGCACATCATCATGGACCTAATTAATAAGGATATAGGAAATCTCCAAACTGTAGATCCCACTCAATTTGGTTTTGTGAAACGTAGATCATACCTGCTCAACCTGGTTGACTTTTTGAGTCAGTCACCAGAGATATGGATGAGGGCAAGGCAAGTTCATACAGCCTACCTTGATCTGGCCACGGCCTTTGATACCATTCTCCACTCATGAATTATTGATAAAATCATCAAACTAGGCATCGACCCCTATATCACTTGGTGGGTTGCAAATTGGCTCACAGGTAGAACCCACAGTACAAAAGTAGCAGAGTCCAAGTCAGACTGCCGACCAGTCACGAGTGGAGTTCGACGCGTATTGGTCCTGAGTCCTCTTCTGTTTGGCATATACTTCTCAGAAGTCCAGGCCAACATGGAAGGGTTCTGGCTGACTAAGTTTGCAGATGACTGCAAGCTGGGAGCCATTATTAACTCCCCAAGTGATGTAGACATCCTACAGAAAGGCCTCACTGAGACCAATGACTTATGTCGAAACCATAGCCTTAAGCTTAATGCCAAAAAATGCATCGTCATCCCCTTTGGGAAAAACTAATTTCCCACTAATTACCATATCTATGGGAGCCCACTGAAAACTGAAGGCGTTATAAAAGATCTGGGGACACAAGTTGACAGCAACCTCTCTTGACCACCACATTGCCACTGTGGTCAGAAAGTCCTTCTATGTAGCATATAGGTTCATAGGTAGGTACTAGGCTATCTGCCCGAGGGCATTAATAAGCCTAGCCAGAGTGTCAGCTTTCATCGCCCCATTGATTAATTAACTGAGCCTCTGTCAAGAAGAGCCATTGAAGTGATCCCAGGGGTGTATTTTCTGTTACCCATCCACTCGTCAAGGTTTCTCTTGAAGAGTGTTAGTGAGGGGCTCTGCCTAATGTAGTTAGAAATTTTGTTCCAAAGCATGGGGAGTCTCTGTGATTGGACTCTATCCCCTCCAGCACGTTCTATTTATTGTTGTGGCGAGGTTTAGCTCACTAGAGTGAGTGGCTCGCAGTGACTTGGATTTCTTTAGGTGGAGCATGTCCATCAATTCTGAGTTGGACATGGCTTTGTAAGTCAGGCAGAGATCACCTCTGAGTAAGCGATATGCCACTGAGTACAGCCGGAGGTTTTCCAGTCGGGCTGCATAGGACATATGTTTGAGGCCAGTAATCCTCTTGGTGAGGTACTTCTGTGGTCTTTCAAGCTGTTGGAAGTGTCTTGTGAGGTACATCCCATTGAGGCATTGTACTCTATGATGGGTCTGATAATTGACGAGTAGAGGGGCACTATAACCTCTTTATTTCTAGATGCAAACCCTTTAGTAATTAGATGGGCTACATAGAAGGATTTCCCAACTACTTTGGCAATATGATTGTCAAAGAAGAGATTACTATCTACCTACGGGTTTTGCATCCAGGAAGAAAGAGGTCATCATCTCTCTCTACTCCTCCCTCATTAGGCCAATCATTGAGTATTATGCCCCATTTGGCATGTACCTCACTAGACACATGCAACAGCTGGAAAGGCCACATAAGTACCTCATGAAGAGGATTCTAGGCCTTAAACACATGTCCTACATGGACAGACTCTAAAAACTCCAGCTATTCTTTGTCTCATATCATCTACTAAGAGGTGATCTCTGCTTGACTTACAAAGCCATGTCTGACACAGCTCTGTTAGAAATGGTACAGCTAAAGAAATCCCAATCCCTCCACACCACACGCTCCAGAGACCTCAACCTCAATCAACAAAACATGCTGGAGGGACAGGTTCATAACCCAAAGACTGCCCATGCTCTGGAATAGACTTCCTATACATGTCAAGCAGAGCACCTCACTGGCCCTCTTCAAGAGAAATCTTTATGAGTGGATGGCAAATGGAAAGTTCACCCCGGGGATCACTACAGCGGCTTTTCTTGATAGAGGCACTGGGAACTAACTTTGGGCGGCACGATGCCAGGACACTTCTGTAGGCTAGGCTTGTAAAGGCTTCAGGGCCATTAGCTTAGTACACTCCTATGAGCTTTCATCAGAAACAAATTACACTATAGAGAGAGAGTAACAGCAAATAATATATATATTTACCCTTTAGAATGTGTACAGACAATTCAGGATCAGCAGTAGGATGTACCCTAGTGTGAATTCCAGAATGTTAATTTGGATTGAGAAGTAGCAACAAATTCTACAAATTGCTCGCACCATACAAAATTGCTTCATTTTGTTTCTAGTGAAGCTAATATACCAAAGAATCACTAGCTGCATATGTTAAGAAAGCAATAATATATAGCATATTTACAGATATAAAAATAACATTATTGTTGTGGAAATTACTTTAATACTGGATGGTAAAGTCAATTTAAGATGGAAAGAACGTGATGTTACCATCTATTCCTTGAAACTTTCAGAGGGTCACTAAGTACACTGTGTATGGTTTGCATTATTTATTTAATTGACCTATGCCCCAGAAACATTTGCTTTTATTTTATTTCACAAGCTTTACAGTTTTCTCCAAAAAGCTGCTTGTATGCAACTTTTGACTTCATCAAAGCATTCAACGTAGGCGACCATCTCTTCCTTTTTGAGTCACTTGCCCACTCGGTCATTGGTAACCAATCCCTTCCATTGTTCATAAACATCCTATCAAACAGGCTTTTCTCCATTAGACTGTGAAACTCCAAGTTACCACCTGGCCACCCTACAAAAGATGCACCTTGGTGGTCAATCCTTTCTCCTGAACCTTCTCATTATTCATCTACTCTTTCCCAGTTGACCTTCCCCACATTCTTATCCTCTGTGAAGATTACTTGATAACTTATAGGTCACACCCCTCCCTATACTCTGTAGAAGCTGACTTCAAGAAGACGTCACACAACTGTTATGGTGGCTAATGCAGAGGAAAAAAAAATGGTACTACACACAAGGCCCATGATGTTCTCAATGGCCGGCATAAAACAATCAACATCCAGACCCCATTAGACAAGCCCATTAGATAATTATGACTCTGTCTGAATCAGCAATTTACCTTTCAACCCCATGTTGACACATTCCAATTTAAGACAACTTGTCTGAGCTAGAAAGAAATGTCCTTTCTTTCCCCCTGAAGGGAGAAATGCAGTTGGCAAAGGTGTACTGCTCTCACAGTTTGACCTCCCATTGTGGCTTCAGCCACTAAGAAGAATCTATTTTCTTTCGAAAAGACTGGAAACAACATTTGCAGATTCATCCCTCTGGGATCTAAGATGCAACGGCTTTATAAGGTTCCCTCAAAAGTACACTTGCTCCCACTTTCTTAGACTGAAGTATTTACAAGACTTTCTGTTTTTCAAACTAATTACTATTGAACCCTTTCCTTGCCAACCATGTACCTCTGTGCTTTTCTGCCTACTAGTTTACATCCTTCCCTTGCAGCACAACATCTCTAAAGACATCTACGACCAAACTGCACTGCACTAACCACAGTTTCTCTTTTCTAGATCCACAGATCTGGGAATCGCACCTAACTAAACTAAAAGAACACATTTCCTACAAATATTTTAGTAATAATTTGAAACAATTCTTAATCAAAGATGCAGTTTGTAAATGATATCAAACTGGTATATTCACCTGAAAGCACATAGATATTGTATCTGAATTACTCCATCCTCTGTATACCTGTATAGTTGTTCCAGGCAAGACAACTCCACCCTCTTCAAGTGACAGGCTCTCTTGGTATATATTATGCATAATGCTCATTCTGTACTACTAAGCATCTCCATTTTTTCCCTGACTGAATCTTATCCTTCCTGTTTGGAGTAAAGCTATCTCGTGAAATGCTGAAGTCTGTTATAATGCTTATTTCCTGCATACTTTTACAAACGTTGAATATGTACATTAAATACCCCAGAGTAAATAACTGCAAAATGGATTTTTATCTGGCAAACTATCTGCACTCTTAAGAATAAAAATGCATATAATAAATGAATATCTGCAAAGTTTAAACTGTAAAGGATAAAAAAGGTCGAAAACACATCCACTGTTCATGTTGCAAGCAAAGTTTAAATCCCTAGTTGGAGTAATTCTAATGCAGTTCATTTTGCAGATATGCAAAAGGTCCATTAGAGTGGGATCTAAAGATGCCTTTTATCCCGGGCATAGAGCACCTCTAAACAGTCTGTAGGAAACGTATAGTGAGAGGGCTTTGAGGTAATCTTACACCCAGTATTCTTTTTACGAGAAACCTTCCAGGTGCTGCTTGTACCTGGTCAAGTACATACCAAAGGGGGTAATGGACTCAATGAATGAAGGGCCTGATGAGGGATGAATACAGTGTAACAATAACTTCCTTGGACCTAGATGCCATGTTCTTGCTTATAAGTTGAGCAATGTGGAATGATTTCCTTATTGTCTTAGAAGTATATTGGTCAAAAACCAGGTTACTATCTCTATGTATGTACCCAAATTCTTGACTGATGGTTCTACTCTTAGGAATGTGTTATCTATAAGGTAAGGTGGGAGAAACAGACAAACGTAGGTTTTGTTAAACAGAATTAGAAACAGTTTCACCCCTTGTTGCTGGTTTTGACATACTAATGACAGAAGGACTGTATACTGAAAGGCATAATAATGTGGCAAGACTGTTGTACTTGGGGATTGTGCAAACATTATGGTATTGAAGTAGCTGAAAAACACTGGAAACATGAGCTACAAAGCATCATAGCAAATGATGGTCTACATCACATGGGATCGCTTTCAAAATAGAGATGCTGGAAAACTGGATGTATGGCTTAGTGTATGTGTCTCATTACTAAATGTATGTGAATTTAATAAAGATGTTTAATGAAAAAAGTTAACCCTGTTAACAAAAGTCAGCAGCAAGGCTTCATACAGTGTATTTTGCCAGACCATTGATGACTGTCACCGCCGATATGGGCAAGCAGAGATTCATAAAAGTGGAGAAATTAAACTGATGAAGATGTAGTCAAATGGTAAGGTATACAGAACAGTGAATGACTTACAAACAGAGGATCACAATGGAGAAACAACTGGAGAAAAGCTGGTAAGCAGTGTAGTGCTGCAAATGTCAGTAATAATGCAGTCATGTTAAACCTATTGCTAGCAAGACTGGGCAAAAAGAAAAAACGTTTGCAAATGACACCGGTATTTTTGTATAGTTACTAGTCAAAGGGCCAATTTGAATATAACCTGTTTTGGGGTACAATGTAGGTAGATAGGTGGCAGCTGGGATTTAATGTAAAAAATGTAAAATTTACAGTGAAGATCTAGAGTAAATTAAGTTTTGGAGTTGTGGCCAGAAGTTATAAATGGAAGGAAGGGAGTCATGTGATCCATGGTCCTTAAAGTACTTATCCCTTGGTTAGAATACACATTGCTAGTAAGTATTGTAAAATCTACTAGAAAAAACATTCCTTCTTTAAACTACTAAGAATAATTATCACTTTCATCAACTAGAGAACTCCTCTACAGCCTTCTGTTTCAAGCCACGAAGAAGCCAGTAACAGTAGAAGCTCATTACCTTCTTGACTCTTAAAATTTAACCATTCAAATGACAGATACTGTCTCCTTCTGCCAGTAAAAAGTAACGGGAATATGCCCACTACTTACTAAGACATCAGGAAACAAACCCTTTACTAAGATCCACATCAGTCTTGCAGTAGGTGAAAATCTTATTCCAAAATGGTACCTGACAGTTGGAACACTTTCACATTAAATCAGAACAATTACTGGGTGTTTATGCATGGAACTGATTTTCAGACCCAGGCTAATCTCTATGAAATGCCATACCTACATAAAAGCTAACTGTAATGCTGTAAATAAAATGTGCATATAAAATGGTAGTTAAAATGCAACACTAACTACAAATGCATTACTAAAGTTACAAAATTATTGATGCTAATGTATACCACATAAAGTATTAGAGATGCAAGCAAACATTCAGTGGTTGTCATTATATAACAGAAATAATTCAATACTGTAATAATTTGTGCTCCATATGTGTTATGTATTTATTTCTAATTGTTTATCGTGAAGTCCAGCTGGACTAAAGGAAGCTTTCTAATTTTCCTGTAATTTTGTGTTTGTTACTGTCTGCAAGCCTGGGTTGTGGCTGAGAAGAATCTACCCGGTTAGCAAATGTAATGCATTAAATGTAAAGCAGAAAGGACACTGGAGTGCTATATGCCTGGTAAACAAATACAAATAAAATGTAAGAGGTCTTTACAGTGACATGAATGCTCACTTCCTCCACCAGTTGTGGGGAGAGTAACAAAGGAGGACCCCTCCATAGCAGAAGTTCTAAATGATGGAGTGGTGCTGAGTACTTTCTTGGGCTTGGAGATGGTACTCACCATGAAACATGTGTTTCTTTGGTGTAGTAGGCGACCAGCCTTCAGCCCACTGGAACGATGGCAGCATCCCACAATATTTAGAGAGAGAAATGAATATCATCAGGGGCACAACTCCTTGCCTGTCTGAGTAATATCTGACTCTGTCAGCTCTCACTTAGGTGCAGGTAAGGTCCCTTCCCTTTGAGCAGCATGCTTTTGAGATTTTAAGATGAGAGCTTGATGTTCGGCAGACAAGGAAGGGGAAGTACTTGTTAAAAAAGGAGAAGGGAGTAGTGCTTTGGCATCTTGGTACATATACGAAGTATGCAGAGTCAGCTCATGGTACTGGCTGTTGGGCTGCTGCAGCCCCCCCCCCCTCAACTAAAAAGAAAAAAAATGCTAATTCAAAGTCCACTATAATTTTTAAATTAAAAGTGATAGTTGAGTTCCTGTTGTGTTTTAGGTCCTTGGAACTCCGAGTATGTGTGGAGTTCTGCGGAGATCTGAAAAAAAAATTTTGCTTTGTGCAGTTACAGGGCTGTTTGGGAAACCTAATGCTGAGCTATTTTCAAATAATCAATCTGCTTTGATCAGCAGCATTCGGTAGTGAGTGAAGCATCACTCAATAAGCGGCTCACCGGACCGCTGCACGATGCAGCGAGGAGCCCTTCCTACTGGCTCAGGCTGCTTCAAGTGACTTTGGCAGCCTGAGCCAAGAAGACGGGAATAGATAATGTTGAAGAGGGAATATGAGTGTGGGGGAATTTTTTTTTTTTTTTTTTTTTTTTAGGAAGTGTGTGTGTGCTACTGTCAGGATGTGGGGAAAAAGGTAAGTACTTAGTGTGTGTGTGTTTATGTGAGTGTGCATAAAAGGGCAAATTACTGAAGGGGTCATTAAGTAATGTTTCACTTGATGTCACTGAAGTACTTGTGCATATGTGGACAAACTACTGAAGGGGTCGTTGGGGTAAATGTTTCATTTTGATGTCAGTGAAGTGCTTGTGCATACATGGACAAACTATTAAGGGGGTCGATACAGAAATGGTGTACTGTTTGTGCATACCTGGTTAAACTATTGAAGGGACTGATGTGGAAATAATTGATGTTGACATCTGTGCGTGTGTTTGGGGGGGGGGTTAAAATAAATTACTTTGTCCAGTTGTTGCTATTTTTATTTTATCATATTCTGATATCTGAGGTATATTCAGTCAATAAAGTTGGCTTTAATTGGATGCACGGGTTGCCTGTAGATAAAAGTGACTGACACTGTTATTTAAAATAAGCATTTATTATTTTGACTTTGCAACTATAGTGTGCATAATTTTTTTCACTTTGTGTAACAGTCAAACATCAACATTCCACTCGGTAAGTAGCTGTCTTTACTGGTCTTGGCAGGATGTATGTGATAGTAGCTGATCATTGGCAGAATGTTGCATTGGGTAGTGTTAAATATAACAACACTTGGTTCTCTGGTTGAGTATTTGGCTGCTCTTTTCTTCTACGTGCAGCTCTTTTCTCTCTCTGGATTTTATCCAGGTGCTTTGGTTTCTTCTCCCAGCTACTCAACAGTGTAATATGTCTCTGGCCATTTGTTATCTTACTTTTCATCCAAATTTAACACACAGAAAATAACTCTCTTTGGAGGGGTAGGAAAAAAGACTGAATATATTACCTTACACTTGATTTTTTGTTCAGGTCATTATTGAATAAAAAGTTAGTTAAAAAAATCTAGTAGACCCCCCCCCCCCAGCTTAATCCAGTTACTTCCTCCAAGCTTAAGGTACAGTGGAGTCTTGGCCAGTTAGAGTTTTAAAAGGGGTTAATAATTAAGATATATGAAAAAGCAAGAAAGAAGTAATCTGTCTGGATGGTGTTGGGACAGAATGAAGAGAGAACAGGGGAAGAGCAGGGGAGTCTAGTGGGTATCAGGGAGACCAATGGAGTGTTGATTAGAATTAAACATCTAAAGTGTATGTAGTCAGTAAAGTGGCTGTAATAAGCAGATTTGTACTGAAGCAGGGGTATTGTATGGGTGTAATGCAGTCATAGTTGCAAGAAAAGCTGTGCAGTTGAAGACAGACAAGGAGAAGTTTTTAGAGATGTCAGCTAGAAGGGAGAGACTCAAAACTGACTTCAGGAAGTAGTATTTTACAGAAAAGATGGTGCCCGTGGAATTTGGCAGTGGGTTTCAAAGATAACTGAAAAAGTTGGAAGAAGAGATGGGTTACAAGACTGGGACAGATGGAAAAAGGGATAGGGATAGGGTCCAAGTCACTTCAAAGGTGCTAAATGCAGTAATCTGGTAGACTTGGTAGGTCACTGGTCTTCCATCAACTCCTTAAGCTAAAGGGGAGTGTACAGTAACTGACAATGGTTACAATTTTCTTAGATTATTTTTTTTCTGTATCTTACAAACTATAAGCATTCACTAAAGCACTTTGGGGGCATTCTCTACCACAATCAGGATGTACTCTGCAGCTTGCAATAATTCAGTCTCACCATGTTACTCATATGGCCTGCTCTGGAAAACCTCCATTGCCTATGCAAAGTGGACATTGAAGCACTTGCCAATCAATGTTAGTGTAATATAGAGTGAACTGTATTTGCTAATTTTAGAAAATGATGTTGTTGGATAGACTGTGGACACTGCAAGCTCTGATGGAAACATTCTGATGTGTACCACTGGTCCTGTACTGTACGGGCACTCTGAAAATGTAAAGCTTTATTTTTTAAGGATTACATGAATTATGTATATTAGTGATAATGGGGCCAGGTTGTATGAAACATCTTGCAGAAGGCCTCAAACTGTAAGCCCTACCCAAAACTGTTTCCTTAATGGATTGGATAGTTTGAGAAAAAGCTCAAGTACTTTGCGTCTCTCTGGATATCCTTCTGTGTATGCCTTTATGAACCATAGCATGCACTCTGCATAGAACAAGAAAGCTGGTGCGATGTAAAACAGTGATGGATTTGTGTGTCACACACACACACACACACACACACACTCACACTCTAGAGAAGGTGGGAAAAGAGAAAGTGTATGGCACAAGAACTTGCCATTATATATGTACAGGATTATAATCTGATCTCTGTAACATATATATTGTGTGTTCGTGACATGGATGCCAAAAAAAAATTAATTTTCAGAGTAAAGTTCAAGAGGTGAATCTTGTCATCTATGTTGAGAATACATGACAATTGTAATCGGAGAGCATATCATAATTCTATGATGTCCTTCAAGGATGCATCTGCAGTCCTAACATATGGGTTGTCCTGCCTCAGGCAGCCCTTCGGTCGGCCGGATTCCAAAGTCTGGGTCCGGCGTCGGTTGATGTCGCCCCCTCCCTGACGTCAGAGCGCCTGGGGTATAAAAGTGTCAGCCGACGCCATCTTCCTCAGTCTTTCTTGCCACGTGGTGCCCGAAGCAGAAGCAGTTCGCAAGTGCCGGTCGGCCAGCTCCTGTAACTTCAGCTACCGAAGAGAAACACACCCGTCACAAATCCACTTGATGGTGCAGTCCGAGCTAAGGGGAAAGCTAATTCTGAATGTGTTCCCTCTACGGACTTCAATAGTACGCCAGCGGTACTACATCATACCGTTTCCTCACCCATTCCTGCTGCTCAGCCGGATTGTGATATTGAAACTCACCATCGTTCTACTTCCTCCTTTAACGAATGGTTTCTTTCTAAACCCAAGTTCGACTACGAGGAACACTTTCAGGGTCGGGGAGCTAACGGGTTTAACTATACTGAACTACAGCGGCGTTTTGAGAACGCACTTTACCGCTACAGAACTTTGGAGTTGGACAATCTATATCTCATGGAAAACTTGAACAAAGGTACTGTACCAAAAGGTTTAAGGGTATATAAATACCCGAATCAGGTTATACCAGGGAGTTCTTTTCACAAAGACCTCATTGAGGCCTTTGACCAATGTGGGCGTAATATTGTGAAAGCAATTATTAAAAAGAATAACGAGGAACTGTCTATTTTACAACAGGACATTTCTGTTTATTTTAAACGCATGTCTGACGATTTGTTATTTGATTCTGGCAAATGTCATGAAATCAGAAGGGATGTGGATTCACATTGTGAAACAGTGTTGAACCGTAAATACAAGAAACTAAGAAGGGATTTGTTAGAGTATGAACAAGGGCGACAATACCCTAGTCCTCCTCCATTTAAATGGCAATCTTACCATCAAGACCCTAAGCAGGGTTTCTCTTCCTATAGTCCTTCTAGGGACGTCCCTGAGGAACACACAAACATTGAATCCCCCCATGGTGAAACCCATGAAGTATTTGGGGATGGGGAACCAGCTCTGCGTAGGTCAGAACGCATACGTCAGCAAGGGCAGCAACCCCCTAACAATGGTTACCCTTTAGAACGAGCCCCCCTAGCACAGAGAGGGGGAGGGGGGTATACTCGGGGGTGGAAGAGAAACCAGAGGCAGAATTGGTAAACAACAACCAGCATGTTGTTACAACTTTGGGACAATACACTTTACATACCTATAACAACTATCACATTTATAACTACAGTGATTTTGTCATTTCGGACCACTGTTTTCAGTTGTTTACCAAGGGGTTTAAATTTGTCCCTAAAAACACAGCAATCTCATTCATGCCATTCTAGATCTTAAGCTCTTTGCCCGTAAACTTAATTTGGAACTTTTATTGGGTAATTCCAATGGTACTCCTGGTTTCTTTTTGAAAGAATCAAGTACCTTCAATCCCCCCCTTCACCCACAACTCAAAAACTTGGAGAAAAGGATTGAAGGGAGGTTTAGGAAAGAGTTGGGGTTGGACCATTTGGTGGCTAATTTAACTTCCCAGGAAAGACTACTCCTTGAACAACTTAGTGGTGATCCCACCCTAAGGGTTATGGAACCAGACAAGGGTGGGGGGACGGTCATTATGGACTGTCTTGTCTACCAGGGTAAAATGTATGACATTTTACATGACCATCACAAATATACCTCTGCCTCTTTGAACGAAATCAATGTGTCCTACCATAAGATAGATCTAGTTGTTCAGGACTTGCTGGATCAGGAAGTGATTGATTTTCAAATTTATACCTTTCTTTCCAATATGGAACCCAGGGTACCATCCATTTTCGGGATACCCAAGGTGCACAAAAACCCCCTGGATCCACCATTAAGACCCATAGTAGCATCACAGGGTTCGAAGACCCACTCCATATCCAAATTTTTGGACTGGAGACTGAAGGAATTATGGGGGAGAGAGGAGTATATTCTCAAAGATTCTTGGGCTTTTTTGCGTGGTGTTACCCCAGATTTACTTGAACCCAATATGGTATTTCTAACCATAGATGTGGTGGACCTTTTTTCCGTTATTCCTCACGAATTGGGTCTTGAATGGTTAGAAGATGCCCTTTGGGAATGTCCCCGGATTACCAACAATGATGTGCATGCTATTACTGAGTTGTTGGGTCTTGTTTTAAAGAACAATTTTGTGTTCTTTTTGGGTGAATATTCCCATCAAGTGACAGGTGTTTCCATGGGCACCCACTTATGCTGACATTGTCATGCATACATGGGAAAAGAAATACATTTTGGACAGCCCCTTTTCAAAATTTTGGAACTACTATTGTAGATTCCTTGATGATATTTGTAATTTTTGGACGGGACCCGTAGATGACATTGGGAAGTTTATCGATTACATACATACTACTACAAACTTTTTAAAGTTTACACATCACATTTCCCAACACAGTGTTAATTACCTTGATGTGACAATAACTGTGGGTGACTATGGGTTCAAATCCAATATTTATCGTAAACCCACATTTTCCAGTGGTTATCTACACTATCAGAGTTCCCACCCCAATTTTCAAAAAAGGGGGATTGTCAAGGGGCAATATGTCCGTATTTCTCGGATGACCTCTCTTGATGAGGATTACCACCATGAATGTGGCGTATTGCAACATCTATTTTTGGAAAGGGGTTACCCTGTATCATTGATTAAGGCTGTGCAAGAGGAGGTAACCTTGGCAAGGTCATCCAGATTTGCTCCCATTTTAGGTACAATTGGTGTCAGTACTGAAGATGGTCCAACAGTTAATAAGATAGATCAGTATGTTGGTAGCTTTTCATTCATTACAGAGTTTAGTGGAAACGCCTTCCATGTAAGAAACATTGTCGAAAATGAATGGGGTATGTTTAGGGAATTGACAGATCTAGACATTTTTAAGGACAGAGACATTAAAACTGTATTTAGGAGGGGTATGAACATCAAAAAAACCCTGGAAAAACATGATATTTTCATCCAAACTTCTAGAACCAATATAGGTACTTTCAAGTGTGGCCATTGTTCCTCCTGCAAGCATATTTTGCAAGCTAGTCATGTTTACCTGGAAAGTAGAAATAGGGATATTAAAGCAAAGGGTTATTACAACTGCAAGTCAGGTGGTTTAGTTTATTTGGCAACATGTCAAAAATGTCCAGCGTTTTATGTTGGAAAAACCGAAAGGTTACTTTCCAGGCGCATATACGAACACATTTATGACATTTCTAAGTGTAAAAACACTAGTGCCCTATATAAACACACCACCTCATGTGTAGATGCCAAATTCTTGTTTTTTGTCCTAGAGGTAGTTCACAAGGACATTGGGGGGGCTCATGGGAGGCACGATTGGCCCACAAGGAAACATATTGGCAGATTTTGTTGGAAGCCAACAAATCCCCTAGTTTAAATTAATCCATTTCAATAGTACCATATTTGAAAATCAAGGCGCAGTATATAAAATAAAACACGCCAATTGAGTTTTTATACTTAGTATATAAACATACATATATTTTTTGTAAATACATTTTTTGTATATTTTGTAATGCAATAGGCTACCTGAAATTGTTTCCTGTTTTTTATCAAGCTTTTCATCAAGTTATTTATTTTAGTTTTTTATTTTGTGTTATTATGATGTATGTAGCTCAGGATGCAATATTAATATTTAGTTTAAAGTGTTGGTATAATATATATACTTTTTTAAAAAAAGTCTTTTTGATATCATGCTTTTAGACCTATTCTATTTTATAATTGATTAATTAATCAATGAATCAATTACCTGGGTAGGATATTTAAACTGAGTGTAAACAGGATATTGTTTTATCTGATGAAGTCTTACTGAGATACGAAAACGTGTGTGGTGCTTATTGCTGGAATGTGTTACACGTTAATAAACTGTTGGTGGATTATTCGTGCCTGATTGTGAGCCTTTTTGCTTTTTGCCTGGATTGCTACTGGACTGGTGTGGCTGCTTTCCTTTTGTGAGGTTCAGCTACCGAAGACTTCAAAAAGCTAAGTACCCCGTTGGGGACTCTTTCTTGCCTCAGCCGATGTCAGATCAAACGCTTAAAGTTAATAATTGCTTGACTTGTGGGAAACAAATACCTCATAAGGATTTCCATTCCTACTGCCTCCCCTGCCTAAGCCCAGACCACGACGTCTCGGCCTGTACTGCCTGTGCCTCCTTTAATCGACGCACTCTTAGGCATCGGTCGGAGTTTGCAGAGGAATATTTTGGGGCTAGTTTCTCTTATAAAATGCCGTCGGAGACTCCGACTTCTCATTTATCCAAGAAACAGAAGGACAAGGACCGACACAAGCCGACCGTGGTTTCGGCTGAAACCGCTCCTAGGCACGTGGGGCAGCCAGGCCCCCTGCATCCATGTCCATAAAAGCTTTCACTAGGGCTAAAGCTGCTAAGCAACAAAAAACTCTGCCTCCCAAGTCTATTTCTCAGTGATCCACTACAGGTTCTCAGATACTAAGTTTGGCTGAGGACCTTATTTCATTAATTAGGGGCTCTCAGCCTCATCCGGACAGGGGCTCTCAACCCCCACTAGACAAAAGGCCCAGGGTTGAGTCTGCTGAACCTCAGTCCTCTGATGAGGTCTCTGATGGCTCTGCTCTATCAGACTACCAGGAGGAGGCCTTCACAGGATTCTGATGCAGAGGAATCTATTCCCTCTGCCTCCCCTCCTGAAGAGCTGTCCTTTGGGGAGACCCTTCACTCCATGAGAGAGCATTTCCAATGGCAGGGCCAGGAATTCTCCAATTCCAGGAAGAGATTTAGGACTTTTCTTCATTTACCTCAGCATAGACCTTTGGCTATCCCTCCTGTTTTAAGTGTCGTTGATGATGTGTATTCTGAGTCTAGCACTACCCCTGACACCCTTCCTCCGGCTCCTGTTAAACTCGATAGGTACTACAGGGTCCCGGACTCGCATCATTTCCTTTACAAGGCCCACTCTGCTGACCCAGAAACTATTTCCCAGGGTCCTAAAGGGGTTGCAACTGCCACTAGTAAAAATCCACTCCCCTCTGAAAGGGAGTCCAGGGCTTTAGAGAGATGGGGTAAAAAAGTGTACACTTCTTCCACTCTGTCTATGAGGGCTTTAAATTGTCAATTTCATATGATACAGTACCAAGAGTATTTGTTAGATGAATTGCAGAAAAAACTGTCTTTGCCTGTACCCCTAGATCGTAAGTCACTTCAGGATCTGGTACATAATTCACAACAGGTTAGCAACCATTTCTTGCAGTGTGGTTATGATGCATTGGAAGCTTCATGTAGGTCAGCAATGACAGGTGCAGTCATACGTAGACATGCCTGGCTGAAGGAACAATCTCTGCCAGATCATGTTAAGGCTAAGCTTCTGGATGCTCCACTGGAAAAGCAAAAGTTATTTGGCTCCACTGCTCAAGAGGTCTTAAAGAAATTTGAGGAAAAGGCAAAATCTGTACAAACAGTTAAAGATCTCCAGGTACAACCACAAAGATTCAGCAGAAATTGGCCTTCTAAGAATTGGTCCTTTCCAGAAGAGAGACTTCAAAGAGGCAAGAACAGGCGTGCCAGAGGTAGAGGGCAAGCTAGAGGCTCCTACAGAGGACGTCAATGGCAGCCTCCTAACCAGAGAGGTAGTGCAGGTCCAACAACTGCTGCACAAGGACAGACTCAATGACTTCACCTTGACCCCACCGACCAGGGCTCAATTAGAAGCACCTTTGGGCGGAAAGTTGTCTTTATTCTCAAGAAATTGGCACAGTATTACAAGGGACAAATGGACACTGCAAATAATAGACAAAGGATACAGGTTCCATTTCCATACATTACCAGAAAGAAAGGGAATGCCAAACCTGCCACCAAATCAGAGGGCAGAGGCTTTGAAACAAATTGCCAACCTATTGCAAATGAAAGCTATAGAAAAGGTTCCTCTCGCAGAACAAGGACAAGGGTTTTATTCCAGACTATTCCTTGTCCCAAGAAAAGAAAAACAATGGAGGCCTATTCTCGATTTGTCCGCACTGAATTCTTATCTCATTGTGCCAAAATTCAAAATGCTGACCCTACAGCAACTCCTTCCCATGCTGGGCAAGGGGTCTTGGTTGGTAACTCTAGACCTCAAGGAGGCATACCTGCATGTCCCTATCAGGCAAAGTTGCAGAAGACACCTCAGATTTCTTGCAGGTTCAGAGCATTATCAATTCTCAGCATTGCCCTTTGGCTTATCTACTAGAGTATTCAATGCCTGGCATCAGTAATTGCACACTGCAGACTTCAGGGGATTCAAATATACCCGTATCTGGGCAACTGCCTTATACAAGCAGACAGCCAACAAACCTTGGAAAAACATTTGAATTATGCCATCCGCCTACTACAGGCCTTGGGATACACAGTCAACATTCACAAGTCAAGACTTGTGCCATCCCAAAGAATAACTTTTCTGGGTGTGGAACTAGATAAAACCACCCAAATGGCTTTTCTCACAGAAGAAAAACAAAGACAACTACCGGATTACTTCAAAAATCTAACAAAACAAACTCGGATGACTGCAAGGAAAATCCTGCAGGCCCTGGGTTACATGGCATCGTGCATTCTTCTGATTCCACAAGCAAGGCTGCATATGAGAAAACTACAATGGTACCTAAGGAGTTTATGGTCTCAGCACAATCACAGCCTAGAAGCTTTGATACCACTCATTCCATGCCTTCAAAAGGAATTCCTGTGGTGGGTCCAAGCAAGCCAGTCAAACAGGGGCCTGCCTTTCAGCAAACCAGTAACCAGCCAAACCATTACCTCAGACCATGGATGGGGAGCACATATGGAGGACAGATGCATCCAAGGTCTATGGTCTCAGAAAGAATTGCACATGTACATAAACCAAAAGGAAATGCTGGCAGTGATTCATGCAATCGAGGCCTTCAAGCTCTTTCTACATCAAGGCCACCTGCTAATAAGGACAGACAATACCACAGTTATGTGGTACATAAACAAGCAAGGAGGTACCCATTCCTACCCTCTTTGCAGACTAGCAATGAATCTTTGGGAACTTTCCCTAACACTCATTATAGAGCTGCAATCCCAGTTTGTGCCAGGAAAAGACAATATACTGGCGGACAGCCTAAGCAGAAATACCATGGACCCTGCGCGAATGGATGCTGCACCCAGACATCTTCCTTCAGATAACACAATCATGGGGGAGGCCGGACATAGATCTTTTTGCCTCCCACCACAATCATCAGCTGAAGAAATTCTGCACAAGGACATACCACCCACAAGCATGGAAAGTGAACGCCCTCTCTTTCAGTTGGAATACTCTAACAGTGTATGCATTTCCACCACTCCCACTAATGACCAAGGTCTTACTGAAAATCAAGACAGAGCAGCCAAAAGTGATTCTAATAGCCCCGGACTGGCCAAGGCAGCACTGGTACCCACTGTTACGGAACGGAACCTTTCACACACGAAACCGTGGCCTCTACCACTATGGACACTCCTTCTGACACAGCACAATTACAAAACTCTGCACTCCAGCCTGAAAACCCTGCAGCTGACAGCCTGGAGAATACCTTGACTCCTCACCAGGAAAAGCTATCCAAGAGAGTGAAGGATATCATCATGGAAGCTCGCAGACCTTCCACGAGAAAGACATATTCAGCAAAATGGAAAAGATTCCACACTTGGAGCACCACAAAGGGCCTAGATGCCACAGTGATGAGCATGGCACATATCCTGGAATACTTGGCAGACATGCTCCATAATGGCCTTTCTTACTCTTCCATAAAATTCATGCTTCAGCAATTTCAGCAAAATACAATACTGATCCACCTGTCTTCTCTCATCCTCTCCTAAGGCAGTTTCTAAGAGGAATTAAAAACATCAATCCTCCAAGAAAACCACCAGTGCCTACATGGGACCTTAACTTCATGTTGGAAAAGTTGACTTTACCTCCCTTTGAACCAGCAGCATCTTCAGAGTTACAGTTCCTGTCTTGGAAGACTGCCTTCCTTCTGGCCATAACCTCAGCAAGAAGAGTATCTGAATTGCAGGCACTCATGGCAGTACAACCATTTCTTATTTTTCATCAGGACAGAGTCTCCTTGAGAACCAATCCTTCATTCATGCCAAAGGTGGTATCCAGGGTCTCATTGAACCAAGCTATTCACCTGCCTACCTTCTTTCCAAACCCACAAAACAAGAGAGAGAAACTTCTGCATACCCTGGACATTCACAGACAGTTATGCTACTACTTGGACAGAACTAAGACTTTCAGAAAAACTGACCAGCTGTTGGTACCATATGCTGCAGGCATTCAAGGAAAAGCAATTTCCAAACAGACAGTTTCAAAATGGATAGGAAATTGCATTCGATTCTGCTATTTTTATCATGGAAAAGCTGTGCCAGCTAGCATCAGACCTCATTCCACCAGAGCTACAGCCACCTCCACAGCATTCTTTTTTAGAAGCTGCTACATGGAGCTCCGTGCATACATTTTCCAAGCATTACAATTTACCCTTATATTCCAGATCCAGGCAGTCCTGCAGGGCATTCTAGCTACACCATCATTTTCTTAGAGCCTACCACCCCCAGCTTGGCTATGGTATTCTACCCATATGTTAGGACTGCAGATGCATCCTTGAAGGACATAGTACAGTTTTGTACCTACCATAAATGTAGATGTCCGATAGATATGCATCTGCAGTCACCTCCTTCCCCTCTGTGGTACTTCTTGGGTACTTATCCCTCTTATAGCTAGCTGGGGTTATCTATTATGGTGTATTTGTTTTATATTACTGTGCATGTTTGCAATATTTTGTATTTCTACCAAATTTAGCCTTCCTTAGAGGGCACCTGGCATCTGGGGCAAGAAAAACTGAGGAAGATCCCAGGTGCTCGGGAGGCGACATCAACCGACTCCGGACCCAGACTTTGGAATCCGGCCGACCGAAGGGCTGCCTGAGGCAGGACAACCCATATGTTAGGACTGCAGATGCATACCTTTTGGACATCTACATTTATGGTAGGTACAAAACTGTACTTTCTGCATGTAGATGTATCTGCTCCATGTACTGCTAGTTATGGGAAAAAAAACTGTAGGTATTTTGCCACCTTTCAAAGCCGTAAACCACTTAGCGAGTGCTGTAAAAACGACAGTGTAACTTAGTCCCTGTATATATTTACCCTCACCTTGCCATGCTTCTCAAATATCCTGATTTTTGCCTCATATGATTGGTCTGTTCCATATAAAATCTTTGGTTTTTGGATAAATCAGCGAGATCACTGAGGAACGAAGTCACTAAAAAGTAACATATATACCACATTGAAATATTGTAGTATTTTTGTAGCAATGTAGATGTCATTGATGAATACATTGAAAAATCTAATGTCTAGTATAGATCATTGAGGTACATATGCATTCACATGAAGCTAGGGGTTGGAACCCTTAACATATCTCCTCTTTGTTTTTTGACTTTGGGAAAAGTTTCCTAAACAATGTTTTATCAAACATGTTTTTGTAGTGATTGTTGGCAGTATATCTGATAATTCCTCAATGTGGACTAGGTGGCATTACGTATTCTAGCCAGATGGGGGAGGGGGGGGGTGAGAAGAAAAATGGAACGGTACAGCTCCATACTTCTCAACCTCTTAATTTATTTTATTTTACATTTGTTGACTGGGATAGTCCGACTGGATACATGTCCGTTTTCAGCGGAGGCCCTGGGAGAAAAGCTCCAAGGTACAAACAATAATATTACATAATTCTTGTTAAACAAAGTTTATAGGTTCTGTTCAGATATACAAGTAATACAATCATGCAAGGATCAATATTGTTACACAAGGTTAAAAGACCTAAAAATGCCACACAATTAAGTTACAAATGAATAATATTAGAACACAAACATAGGAAGAGGGCTAATCAGGCTTGGAACAAGGACATAGCCAGTGCAATTTAAAATATTGTTTGAGATTTTGCTTGAATTGACTTAGGGTGGGTTCTAGATTAGTTTCAGCATGAAGTGAGTTCCAGGTTTTACCAACATAGTTGGCAAACAGAGAGTCACTGGCTGAATTGTTGATTTTGACAGTTTGAACTAGCAATCTGTTAGAGGTGCATAGTAGTCTGAGGTTGCTAATAGGGGTTGATAATATTCTTAAGTGCAGGTGTGCTTTCTGGCTAGTTAAGTACTTTGTGTGCCACTAAAAGCTGGTTATACTGAAATAGGCATGTCAGTTTTAACCACCCTATATAGTTTAGGTTTTTACAGTGGTGTGTCCTGTATGGCATGCCAGTGGCAAATCTGGCAATGTGATTATAGCAGCTAGAGTGTTTATTAAGTTCAGTTTTGCTTAAGTTGGTGAATAAAGGGGAAGTATATAATGTGCAATGGCAATTTTATCAGGTGGCATTAGGAAAGGTTTGATCTTATAGAGTGAGCCAAGTTTTTTATTGATGGTTTTGATAGACTGACATGCATATCGAATTTGAGGTTATTGTCTGCAATAACACCTAGAAGCTTCGTATAGGTGTATGGGGAGATTATGGTACCGTTATTAGATTTTATGGAGAAGGATGATACAGAGGACCTCTGAGTAGGAGAAAACAGTAGCAGTTTTGTTTTGTTGGGATTTAAGATCAGGCAACGATCAGATAGCCAATTTTCAACTGTATTAAAAGTGTTCTGGGATAATGTCTATAGATCAGACAGGGAAGTAGCAGAGCAAATCAAAGTGGAGTCATCCGCATATTGAATGCAGTTTGCATCTGGGATGACAGTGTAGAGGTCATTGATAAATATGGAAAACAAGAGAGGTCCTAGTATAGAACCCTGGGGAAATCCCCACAAGAAATCTGGAGAAAGCCAAAAAAATAATGGGACAAAGGACCAAAAATAGGGACAGATTTTTAAATATTGTTCTCATAAAAAAGTTGCTAGAACACCAAGTTTTGTATTGGAGGATATGAAATCTGAAATTCAGATGTATGTCATCATTTAGTGACTTTATTCCTCACTTATTTACCTGAAAACCAAACATTTTATGAGGAACAGACAAAAAGTAGGAGGGAAAAATCTAGACATTCTTCAGAAGTCAGTAGTGGATAGTTGTTGGTATGTACAGCTCTAATGATAAGCTCATGATGCATTATCAAGTTGACTTGACAGCTCTTAATGTCCTTTATCAGACAGCTGTGTTATATTTGCATATTCAAGTATACATTTTCACTTTTGTGTACTTGAAAGTAGACACTGGTCTTGCTACCCAAAATGTAGGTACAGTACACACTGTTATTTAAACTACTGGTGATAAGTTGGCTTAATATATGAAAGGGTGACTGCTTTTGTACCAGTGACTTTTTTCCCGTACTCAGCATACATTATAAGACATCTATTAAAATATGCATTTAAAATAACTACAACGGACACCTCTCACATCAAGGAAGCTTCTATTTATACTATCCCAGAAAAAAAAATTAACATAGCTGCCTTTTTACTACCTCTGTGTTTCAAGGTAGCCTCAGCTGAACAAGCTGCCTACTGGTCAAAAATGCCAAAACCAAAGAAATTGCCTAAAAGTACCACAAAACCAAGGGAAGTGTACTGTATTCACTGTTTTTTTATCTGAGAACAGAGCTATTCCTTATTCATTTATACCACCCACAAACTCAAGTCTTGTATGCAATGCTGTTTGGAGTCATTACCTGTCTGGCCATACATATACAAATATTGCTACTCATATTTAAACCTGCTTTGGAAAACAAGTTGCATTTCTTTTTATAGAAGTAAGTTTACTTAGGTAACACTTGGATACCTTGAATAATAGCGTACATAAGGATAAAATATTTAATTTATGTTCTGTTGCTAAAGAAGGCCATGTCTTTCTCAAGTATTTTACTAAAATCAACTGGAAAGTGTCCAGTGATGAGATGAAGTTTAGTACAAAACATTTCTAGATTCTACTGCAGTTACTTTTAGAAGATTGCTGTTTCTATAGGAAAGAAAGTCCAGAATGTTACCATTATTTCCTGATTAAATTCTTATCTCTTGTATTGTATACTATGCTTACAGATACAATGCCACCTACATATAAAAATCAAGGTAGTTCTTTTAGTATATGACATTTATTTTCTGAAATTGTTGCACTTTGTTTGTTGTAGCATAGACTAGATTCAGACCTGCTGAATCTAGCTCTGCTTGTATAACTTGACTTTTTGTAGAGGGTTCCCCTGAACCCTAGTGGCAGGAGTGTGCAGTTAGAACACATCTGATTGAAGGTTCCTGAAACAGGGCTCAGTTTTGAGCTTTTTTATTGGTTAATTTGTTTAAATCAGTTTGCTCTTGTTTGCTACATAAGCACTGCGGTTGCATGGGTTTGAGCTTGTTTTAGCAAAGCTCCACAGTGTTTGGCGACCACCTACTGCTCTGCTGTATTTATCTGATCAATCTAAGGCATCTGCTGATCTCTGCAAAACTTAAGTAGAATTTTTCACTGTATATTGCACTTTTGAACTGCATTTTTAACATATCACTGCTTGTCTGAACTGTTTTTTTTCCTGAAATTGTTGCACTTTGCTGTAGCATAGATTAGATTCAGACCTGCTATATCTAGTTCTGTTTGTATAATTAGGACACTAAACCAGGTCATCTTTTGTTGGAAAGGGTTCCCTTGCATCTTATTGGCAGGAGTGTGCAGTTAGAACTCATCTGATTGAAGGTGGCTGGAACAGGGTTCAGTTTTGAGCTTTGTTATTGGTTAATTTGTTTAAATTGGTTTGCTTTGTTTGCTACATAAGCACTGCATTTGCATGGGTTTGTGCTTGTTTGCACATCGTGCAGAGCAGCGGTGGGCACCATTGACGGTTATAGACACAAACAATTCTGCCTGCAAATTTTCCCTTAGTACTCTGCTGGTGATCCATTGGTGACTTCTCACGATTGTCTCTCACTGACAAGTGGATACATTCAGTGAAGCTCCTGAGGTACCAACTTAGATCCTACCCACTAGCCCTTCGTATTATTTGTCCACATCTCTTGTCCTCTACTTGACCTGGTACTTCCTGTCCTCTCCCCGTTTTCTAACCACATCAACTTATCTAGCATTAAAGACAATTTCCCACAGTTTCTCCAGCCAGCCTGGCCGACATGGGCATCCTGAGGCAATGTAGCAATTGCCTCATGAACACTGACAACCCACTTCTTCTGCTCCACACAAATTCATTATGTGAGAGATGCATCTATATCAGGAAACTAGAATCCAGGCTTTCTTGCTCGCCACTCAGTTCACCTGATACTAAGCAGGTTGCTAGCATGCACACCTCACCTCCTGCACCTACTAAACCAAAAATACATAAACCTACATATGTGCAGGTCCTTACCATAAGCTTATCTAAACATCAGAGTCCTCCCAAACAGAAACACAAGCACGATTCACATAATACATCCTCTGCAAAACAGTATGCATAATATGTCACACACACCAGTGTCTTACAAGTTAAGCCCCAAGGCATAACTTAAAAACAAACATCTTAGTCATAGGTGGCTCAATTGTGAGGCACACAGATGTCCCTCTCACCAGTTTGGAAAAGGAAAAAGTCACGGTCAGCTATCAGGTGCCAGGATCCACCACATCACACATGCATTCAAGTTCCCCTCTCACCAGTTTGGTTAAGGAAAAAGTAATGGTCAGCTATCAGGTGCCAGGATCCTCCACATCACACATGCATTCAAGTTTCTCAACATAGGTTCATAGGTAGGTACTAGGCTATTGGCCCTAGGTCCTATATAAGCCTAGCCAAAAAGGTACCCTGGCTTTCGCCACCCAAGAAAATTATTTTCCTGTGCTCCTGTTGAGCAGAGCCACAGAGGTGATCCCCGGAATGAATTTCCTATTTCCCATCCAATCATCAAGATTTTTCTTGAAGAGTGCTAATGAGGAGCTTTGTTTGATATAGATAGGTAGTTAGTTCCAGAGTATGGGAAGTCTCTGTGACAGGAATCTATCCCTCTAGCATGTTCTGTTTATTGTAGTGACAAGGTATAGGTCCCTAGAGCGTGTCGCTCGGAGGGATTGGGATTTCTTTAAGTGGAGCATGTCCAACAGCTCTGGGTTTGACATAACTTTGTATGTTCGGCAGAGATTGCTTCCGAGTAGGCGATATGAGATGGAGTAAGGCTGGAGATTTTTGAGACATTCTGCATAGGGCATCTGCTTGAGACCTGTAATCCTCTTTGTGAGATATTTCTGTGGCCTTTCCAGTTGTTGCAGATGTCTTGTGAGTTACATACCAAAAGGGGCGTTGTACTCTATAATAGGTCTGAGTGACGAGTAGAGGGGAACAATGACCTCTTTTTTTTTCCTTGATGAGAAACCTTTTGTGATGGTGTGCCATGTAGAAGGATTTCCTGACTACTGTGGCAATGTGATTATCAAAGGAGCGATTACTGTCCACCTGTGTCCCAAGGTCTCTTATCACACTTTCGGTGTTAAGTAGACTACCACCTATGTGGTAGCTCATGGGTACAGAGATTTTACCAAAGGGGATGACTATGCACTTTTTGGCAATGAGCTTGAGGCCATGAGTTTGACACCAGGCATCTGTCTCCGTGAGGCCTTTTTGTAGGATGTCCACATCATTAGGAGTTTCGATTATGGCTCCTAGTTTGCAGTCATCTGCAAACTTCTTTAGCCAAAGACCTTCTGTGTTAGCCTGTACTTCAGAAAATACAAAACAGAAGAGGACCCAGGACTGAACCCTGTGGTACTCCACTTTTCACTGGTCTGAAGTCGGATATGGAGTCTGCTACTTTCACATTGTGGGTTTTGTTAGTGAGCCATTTAGCAACCCATCTTATGACATAGGGATTTATACCTAGTTTAGTGAGTTTATCTATAATTCCAGAGTGAGGGATGGTGTCAAAAGCCTTGGTGAGATATAGATAGGCTGTGTGAACCACCTTACCCTCATCTACGGCTTTGGTGACTGCTTCAAAGCAGTCTATCAGGTTTAGGAGACATGATCTGCCTTTTACAAACCCAAACTGGGTGGGGTCCCGAGTTTGGAGATTACCAATGTCTTTGTGTATAAGATCCATGATGATACATTCCATGGCCTTGCAGACCAGGCTCGTTAGGCTAATGGGGCGGTAGTTCCTGGGGTCCATGGTGGCTCTCCCTTTGTGGAGTGGGATAACCATTGCTGTGCACCATTCAGTGGGCACAAAGCCTGAGGTGAGGCTATGATTGAACATGTTGCTTAGGTGGGGTGCCAGTTCATTC
Organism: Protopterus annectens; assembly: GCF_019279795.1. Lineage (NCBI taxonomy): Eukaryota > Metazoa > Chordata > Ceratodontiformes > Protopteridae > Protopterus > Protopterus annectens. The sequence continues at coordinate 1,110,856,902 of NC_056729.1, read as the reverse complement.
TGCAGTTCGTGTAGGACGCAGCCTGGGATGTTGTCAGGTCCCATGGATGCTGTGTTCTTGGCTTTGGAGAGTGTGTATTTTACCTGTGCATCCTTGATTACAGGAACTTTGCATTCTTCCGCTATAGAGATGGGCCCTTTAGGGGGTGAGAGGGGGGTAAAGTTAGCACTGAACCTATCTTCCAGGATGTTGGCAATATCAGGTGGATTTATCTTTAATGAATATTGATACACCATGTCTTTTAGTTTTCATGCTTTCAGCTTGTGGTTTGAACGTGTGGAAGGAAATGTGTGTTGGAGTGTCACAACAGGAACTATTATGACTCTGTCATAGTCCATGTTGGTGTGAACGACTTTAGATGTACCTAACTGGACTATGTGAAGAGAGACATGACTGAGATCTCTTATGGTTCTCAGGCAGGTATGTCCCTAGCCTTAAGCAGCATTTTACCTTTGCCTAGGATGATACCCCAATACAAACAAAAATAATTCTCCTACAGTTGGCTTAGTTTCCGGTGTCATTCAAAGGGGATTCAGTATCTGGCAACCTAGGATGACATGAGTCAACAGCTCTCGATGCTTTGCCCGAGATGAAATTCATCTGTCACCTCTGGGATTTTGGTTACTAGTTATGCTCTTGCCACTCCCATAGTGCCTTTTTTAGGCACTGTCACAAGACCAAAATTCTTAGCATAAAAATACCCTCTAGAACCAATCTTAAGGTTACTCTGCTAAACGCAAGGAGTCTAAACCAGAAACTGCGCTCACCTAATCAGTCCTCACCTTGGAAGATGCTGACATTTGTGCAGACACTGGGACCTGGTTTAAGGCTGCAGAGAGCACCCCAGCAATACCAGGTGACATTTCCTTCCACACATTAAGACCACAAGCTGAAAGCATGAAAACTAAAGGAGGGGTGTATCAATATTCATTAAAGATAAATACAACTCTAGATTGGTTAAGCGGCACGATTCCTTTAAATTACTTCAGGTGCAATTGACTATAGGTAAGATCCCTCTTCAGGTCATTGCCAGCTATAGGACCCCTGCCATGAATTAGGGCATCCAGCCAGCATACCTGGATCTGTTTGAGTCAGTCACGATGCAACCAAACACCCTGGTTTTGGGTGACCTTAATTACCCATCCATTGACTCAGTAAATTATACGTGTTCTAACTCAATTGCCCAAAGGTTCCTGGACTTTAACTACAATGCCATGGACCCGCTGGTTGACACACCCATAAGGGGCTTAAACTTCCTGGATCTGGTGCTCACCAACATGAGGGAGCGCTGCACCACCCCCAGTGTGTGGCCATCCCTGGTGAGATCTGAAGACAGATCTGTGTCACTAAAGGTAACTAAAAACATCTCCGAGGCCAATTACAACCTGTTACGTGACAGCATAAATAGCTTCATAGCTCCTCCCCCCACTGATGGAACAGACACCTATGCTGAGTTAGACACCAACGCTTTATACAAGCACCCATACAGATGTATTGACTCTGCCGTACCTAATAGAACTAAAGCAAGATCATCAAGGAAAAACAAACCTGCTTGTTGGACAACTGCCATTAATAGGCTAAAATTCAGAGAAAGCAATTGCTGTCCAAGAGTAGGAAAGACGGTCTCAAAACTGGAAACACTCCCTCCTCTACTTAAGCAAATAAAATTCCTAGTGAGGTCCTCCAAAGTTAACTTCCCTAACTGAGGATAACCACGAGGCATTCTTTAGTTACATCCGTAACTCCAAAGATAATGCTCAGATTTGCACTGAACTTTTAGTAAATGGTACTACATCTACAGAACCTGTGGATATAGCAAACCTGCTGGCTGACAGGTTCAGTGAAAACTTCACTTCCCTGTCCCACCACATATACCCAAAAGCATCCCTAACACCTGTCCCCACCTAGTATCTCTGAGGAGCAGGTTTTAAAGCCCTTTCCAAGGCCAAAAACACAGCCTCTATGCGACCAGACAACATCCCGGGCTGTGTTCTACATGGGGTAAATTAAAACCACCATTAGGCATGCTTTTCAATCACAGCCTAAGCACTGGCTTCATCCTAGTGGAATGGAAACAGCTACAGTCATCCATTTAAACAAAGCCTCTTATTGTTATGTCTGCATGGGTTTCCTCTAACTTCCATTTCCTCCCTCATCTCAAAGGCATACTGAAGGTGCAGTGTGGCTCGTCAGAACTACATAAGAGGTGTGTGTGTGTGTGTGTGTGTGTGTGTGTGTGTGTGTGTGTGTGTGTGTGTGTGTGTGTACCCTGCAATAAAGTCACATTTTATCCAACTTTTGTTCTGTGCTGAGAGAGGCTCTTATTTCCACATAAACCTAAATAAACATTATTAAAACAATTTTAAGAATGAATGAATGAAAATTTTCCCTTGCAATAAGTTTGTAGGTTCACAGATAAGTATTAGGTTAACTGCTTTTGCAGGCCATTTTAAGCTTTCCCTTTCCCTTCAAAGGTGAGAGTCCATCCCTGTACCTTTTGTCTGTGAAGTAAACACCTTAACCATTGACCATTCTCCAGCCCTAAAAGGAAAGAAAAGCTCATAGGCAAGTTCGAGGCTAGCTACCCTTGTGAGCCATTTTAAGCCTATCCAATTTTTACTTCAAAGATGAGAACTAAACCTCGTACCTTGCGTTTGTAAGGCAAACACCTTAACCATTATCCCAACCCTTAAGGTTAATAGGTAAGTAGTCAACTAACTGCTTTTGTGGACCATTTTAAGCCTAAACAGTTTCCCTTGGTGAGAATCAAACCCTGTACCTCTTGTCTGTGAGGTAAACACCTTATTCATTATGCCACCACCCAAGACAATATTGAAGAATGAATGAACTTTTTCTGTTTGCCACAGTGTGTATAATCCATGAAAGTATGACAGTCTACTCCCACTCTGCTTGAAAGTTTCTAAACAAGGAACTAACTCTAACAACATGACCCACAGACAGCAGCACATGAAGAGCTCTACTTCTGGATGATGAAGCGTACTGAAATTTCACTTGTATGAAAACACAGGTGATTGTTAGGCAGTGCCGCAACCAATACAGAAAAAATGTGATAGATATGGAAACACTTCTGGTCATATACTACTACCCACCATCTGTAGCAGAAGCAGCTTTGTGAGGCTATCAAAAATAGTTGCTAATGCTACTTTGCATTTCATCTTGCATGTGTCTCACCCCATCATACCCTTACCACAGCCTTTTACCTGTAAAATTATTAAAACATCTTCAGAATGATTGTAGCTTACTGGAAGTTAAAACTGCATTCAAGCTACAAATCCAGTATGGCTTACACTTGCATAACTTGGAAAACAGAGATATGTACTTATTGAGCTGAACTGATTACCTCCATGTTTTTCAACCTGAAGTATTGAAACCGATGTTTTTCAGCCATTTCGGCATTTGAACCTTTCCGAACTTGTAGCTACTCCCCTTGTCCTATAATGCTGTGCACTGACTTCCTCTTTAGATCTAGAGTATGCCACTTAAAAGTGTAGCACATTAGAAAATCACAAAACATTACTCACATAAGCAAAAACTAAATGCCTGCACAATTCCTTAGAACACACCTACCGAGGAAAAGGGAAAGAAGGTAGGTATTAAAGGACATGATCATTCAGATCTGTTATTGTAACTAAATTTATATCTGTTTTACTGGTCATAGGAGACAGAAAGTTACTTCAGAGTCCCAAGCTTGTCCTCTTGGGCACAAGCTTTAGCAGGTATACACAGTATATGCAGCTGAGGACTGAAAAATCTTCCATATGCTTATGCATAGCACTGTATATACACAGCTCTGCTCCAAAACACATTTACTAAACTGTCCAGGAACTTCCAAAGTTTTGCCTTTTTAGTGTTAACTAGGGGGAGTTGTGAATCATTGTACTTACTGATAATTAGATTTAGTAATGTTTAATTGTTTAAGGTGAAGAAAGATGAGGGAAGCATTTATTCTTAATTATCTTGGGAAGGGGGGCACTGAAACATTTTGATACAGTTCTGGTAGAGTGAAACTTAATGTCAGGCTGCTTAAGTAGAAAACACTGTTGTAGCCTAAGCTCAATTACAAAGTAATATATCACTGTTGAGGTTTTGGGATCATCTGCTTTTGGTTGTTTCTAAATCCATTCCTGAGAGACCAGGTCAGGATTTGCAGCAGTATTTTCATAGAATCTGATTCACATTTGTAGCACTTGTTATTTGACTGTATCTCTGCATATGATGTGCTTGTTTTTGCTTATTAGCAGTTAAACTGCAACTGACTTTTTTTACTGTCATGGAGTTTCTACTACTTTTTAATTTCTGAATGCATGGTGTTTCATACGAGTTTGATTCCATGGGGGCAGGCAAGTTTAATGCAGATTATTTTAGCACCATGCTAAACTAGTTTTTTTTTAAATGTATTGTGGTCATAATACAGGATTTATACTGAAATATTTTTATAGGTTGGTTATAAAAGGGGAGCTTGATGATTTTTAGTGCGAGTTGCACACTTTACGTGGAACAAATAACAGTGCTTGTATTTTCTTCCAAAGGTTGTTCATAATTACAGAAGATTGCAAAACGATGTACGTGTTTGCTGTAGTAGTAATAGTTATAATACCCATTTGTTAACCAGGTAGGCCCACTGGACACACAGTCCCTTTTCAGGAGTGACCTAGGAGAAATGTTTGGTTAAGTAACTTGCTCAAGGTTACACGGTAGGCAAATGAGGGCTGAGGGAATCACACCCTTTACAACAGGAACACCAGCTCACATGTGCCAACTGCCAGACAAAAGGAAAACAGAATGCAAATTTTGAGAATAGGAAGACAAGTTTCCTGCTGTTTAGTTTTTAGTAGTCAGGACAGTTTGGACTGTGAACTGCTTACAACAATTTTTTTGTGAATGGCTTGCAGAAAAAGAAAGCAGAACTTTGTAGCTAACTTGAGTAACAGATTTGGATACATGAACTGACATGCTCGGAAAAACTGAAACAAACTGTAGTGGGCTACAGCAGCACAAAAAGAAGCAAAAGCAGCTAAGAGTTAGCAAACTACTTCTAAACAGTATGAAATTCTTAACAGTTGCAAAAATCCTGTAAAATTCAAGGCACAAGTGGCTTAGATTATCATAGCTCATTTACTCTGAAAAGAAAGGAACCTGAAGATGTGTTCCACTGGGGCATTAGGGCACCAGTGCTTGACATTGTAAAAAGAGGGGAAAAAATTTCACAGAAATGTCAAGAAAAGAAACAACATCTATTAGCATTGTGCATATATGCTGGAGTAGAACACATTCTCACTTTTAAGTCTTCAGAATCAGATATGCATCTTCAGGTTTGGCTTTCTAAGAGTGTCACACTTGTATTCCTATCCTTTCTCCAAGGCTGCTGTAACCAGTGGGCTAAGTATGAAGATAAAGCACAGATATTTATGGTTTCTAAATTTGGGCTGGATACCTGCTCCAGTCCATGACCTACAAAATCCAAATACTATGTGAAAAGGTGCAATAATTAGAAATTTCTGTGAAACATTCGGTCCATTTCAGTGATTAGAGGATTTGTGTACCAAATATTCACAGCAGTCTCTGGAGATCCAAAGCAAGGAAGCTCATACAGCTGGTATAGAGTTTCAGCAATCTTAAGGACCAAATAACTAATATCAAACTGAAGACTGATGTTGAGTTAAGAGTGGGATGAAAGGCACTAGGGATCCTTGGAGTGCTGAATTCTTGGTATAGCATATATGGACTTGGATATTAAATTTAAAACCACTGTAAGGTGAGTACTGTAGAATAGGTTAGCCCTTGTATTTTTTTTCAAGTAGATTTCACTTGAGCTGTATTGTTGCACACTTCATATTCTTCAGGTCCTCAGACCAAAACACTTGTTGTAAGACATTTCCCAAGAAGTGGTGAATCAGTCTAAATGAAGTTGGTATCTCTGCCTTTATGGACTTTCCTTTTGAAATGTTGAAAGTTTGAAACTCTCTTGCCATGATTAATCACAGAACCTGATGAAAAAAGTTCTTTACTTTTTGGGTTTCTTTTAAGCTTTGGATCAGAGAAAGTGGAATATCACTGGTATCTGCCTGTCTGGAAGGATGCTGTTACTGAGTTAATTTATCCTGGAATGTGATCCAGGTAGCGTAATCTAGACATACCTAGGAAACTTCATTATACCTGTGACTGCTATTTTTTTCAAAGCCTGTTTCTTCAACTTTACTACAATCATCTATTTTTCCCTTACTGTGTACTGACCATCAGTTGACAGGTAGTTGGTCCATTCATTACTCTTTCACTGGGATTGAGAATTTTTCATGGGAGGCTATCATATAGGCAGCGATTGGTGGTTTTGCTTGTAAGCCCTATCTCTTTATCTCGTGGCAGCTGCCTTTAAACACAAAGGTTCTGAAGTGCCCTGTTTTAGTTGGTGGGTGTGCATGCTTCTGCACATGCCTTCCCAGGGCACCATCTCCTGTGGAAGACTACTGCAAAATTAGCTTAGCAGAAGTCTGGAACACATCCCCAGTCTGGCTACTCCATGCCATTCTCGAATCCCTAGAGATATTCAACATTATGACACACCACGCCAGCACCTAACCTTTGAGAATGAGATAGCCACTTCCTTCTCCATGCCTTCAGTGTCAGGCATTTGAATTACAGCAGCCGTGATACCTGCATGCACTAAAGATAGTCATTAATGATAATACCCCAAAATATAGACTAGCTGCAAATTTGCTTAAAGCAAACAGGCTTATTAGCTCCCTAATCAAGAAAATTGATGTCTTTTGCTACTCAAATTCAAAATATTACCTGTCCAAAAGTAAACTGATTATAAAGCCTATTCCATACATCATACTTTAGTAAATAATTTGTATTTATAATAAAACAGATGAGACATCATATGGCATATTTTAGTTGAATAAATACAGTGTAAATGAATAGTAAGTGAGAGTGACTGTTTTCATAATAATTGAAGGTCAGCAATTAAGCAGTAACTTATTTGTGGTAACCTGGTTTATCAGGACTTCCTACTAATATCAGGAGTATAATATGAAACAGTTCATCAGTAGAAAATGTAGTCAGAGTGATCTGCAACGTTGTATTTGGTGGTCAAAAGTCAGTTTGCTATCAACCTGGGTGCCCAAGTCCCTCACAACTGAAGGTCTCTCAACAGCAGGTACAAGTAGGTACAAGTACGACTCAGTCATTGTCCACGCTGGTGTCAACGACCTGAGACGTACCTCCTTGGACTACATGAAAAGGGACATCGAGGAGCTCTCTGATTATGTAGCCCAGGCAGGTATGACCCTGACCTTGAGCAGTATCCTACCTTCACCTAGAATGATGCCACAATACAGTGATAAGATGATCAGCTTTAATAATTGGCTTAAATTCTGGTGTCATTCAAAGGGATCAATGTCTGTCTGCCTGGGATGACATGCTGGACAAGCCACGCTGCTTCACAAGGGGCGGCTTGCACCTGTCATCCCTGGGCTTCGGATATTGGCAAAGGCTCTTGCCACCCCATAGTGCCTTTTTAGGCAAGGCTCAAATTCTAAACCTACCACCCTAGAACACCAAAAGGAAAAAACTAAGGGTAATGCTGCTCAATTCCAGAAGTCTCAATCTCAAGATGCGCACTCGAGGCCCTTCTCAATATGGAGAACATCGATGTCTGTGCTGTGACAGAAACCTGGTTCAAGGCTCCTGAGAGCACCCCAGCACTAACAGGTTTCACCTCATATCATGCGTTCTGGCCCCAAAATCCGGACAACACCAAGAAAGGAGGGGTGTCCATATTCATAAAGGACACCCACACCTCAAGGTTGGTGGCAGCACGATGCATCGGAGACCATCCAGGTGCAATTAACCATAGGCAAGACTGCTCTGCAATTTGTAGCATGTTACAGGCCACCCTCTCAAACTCAGGAACCTCACATGGCCTTCCTGAAAACATTGGAGGGATAAATGTATCTCCAAACACCATCATACTAGGTGACTTCAACTACCCTAATATAGACTGGGAACACTACTCAAGCCCGAACACTCTAACCCAAAGATTCCTGGAGTTCATAAACTCAAATGCCATGGAACAACTAGTCACCATCCCCACAAGAGGAGAAAACATACTTGATCTCATCATCATGAACATGGGATCAAAATGTTCAACACCGAAGTATACCCCTCACTGGTGAGATCAGATCATAAACTAATCTCGCTGGAGGTCCTCATCCCCCCCCACCTGAAACAAAAAAGACCACAGTGAAAAACTTCTCAAAAGCCGATTTCACACTTCTAAAACTAGTGTGGTCTCCTTTAAGGCCCCTGAGCCAGTGGTAAACATTACTCAAACCGCTGAATCACTTACAAATGCCTTCTACCAGCACCTACAGGACTGCATGGATCAGGCAATCCCAAACAAAACTAAGACTCTATGTACCAAAGGCAAGCGTCCAGTCTGGTGGACCCCAGCCATAAACAAGCTCTACAACAAAAGGAGGAAGCTACTACAAGATAGAGCAAAATCCTTGAAAGGTAAGACACCTTTGATCATTATAAGTAAAAAACTAAGAGCTCTCATAAAATCATCCAAGGCAAATTTTGAGAGAAAAATCACCAAGGACTCTAAAGACAATCATAAGGCCTTCTTTAGCTATGTTAGAAACCGACAATCATAAGGCCTTCTTTAGCTATGTTAGAAACCTAGGAGGAAACTCCCAGATATGCTCAGAATTAGTTCAAAATGATGTGAAAATTACTGAACCTACACACATTGCTAACATACTGGCTGACAGGTTCAGTGCAAACTTCTCCCCAAAGGAGAGATATCTATTCCAGAGGATTGTAGCCCCCCAAACATCTCCAACTCCCAGGTGAGAACTGCCCTCACTAAGGCAAAAAACACAGCATCCATGGGACCGGATGGTGTCCCCGGCTGTGTGCTTCATGAACTCAACGAGGAATTAAACCCACAGTTAGGACAGCTGTTTAATCTTAGCCTCACCTCAGGATACATACCCAAGGAGTGGCGCCTGGCGACTGTGGTCCCACTTCATAAGGGCGGTGCCTCCACAGACCCTGGAAATTACCGCCCCATTAGCTTGACAAGCCTTATCTGCAAAGCCATGGAGAGGATCAGAATGGAACTCATAAATAAAGACATAGGGAACTTGCAGACTTTGGATCCAACCCAGTTTGGCTTTGTCAAAGGCAGATCCTGCCTCTTAAACTTGGTTGACTTTTTGAGACAGTCACCAAGGCCATTGATGAGGAAAGGCAGTCCATACAGCCTACCTCGACCTGGCAAAGGCCTTGACACAATACCCCACTCAGGTATCATCGAAAAGCTCATCAGCTTGAATGTAAACCCATACATCACAAGATGGGTTGCAAACTGGCTAAGTGACAGAACCCACAGGGTCAGAGTTGCTGGAGCCATGTCAGACTCAAAGCCTGTCACACGTGGTGTCCCACAGGACTCAGTCCTGGGTCCACTCTTGTTCGGCATCTACTTTTCTGAAGTACAAGCAAACACAGGAGGGTTATGGCTGACAAAGTTTGCAGATGACTGCAAACTGGGCCATAGTCGAAAACACATCTGACACAGATATCCTCCAGAAGGGCCTCACAGAAAGCGGATAACTGGTGCCAGAGCCATGGCCTGAAGTTAAAGCCAAAAATTCATAGTCATACCCTTGGGAAAAACAAGGTTACCCCTAGCTACCATATAGGTGGCAATCCACTGAGCACAGAAAAAGTCATCAGGGATCTGGGGACCCAAGTTGACAGTAGCCTTTCGTTTAACACTCATGTTGCTAAAGTAGTTAGGAAAACCTTCTATATCGCCCACCTGATCATGAAGGGATTCACATCTAGATCAAGGGAGGTCATCGTCCCCCTGTACTCATCACTCATTAGACCTATGATTGAGTACAATGCCCCATTCGGAATGTATCTGACCAGACACCTGATGCAGCTTGAATGGCCCCAAAAGTTCCTCACCAAAAGGATAAAGGGTCTCAAAATATGTCTTATGCTGCCCGACTGAAAGAACTCCAGCTCTATTCAGTCTCATACCGCTTGCTCAGAGGTGACCTGTGCCTGACATATAAGGCCATGTCAAACCCAGATTTGATGAATATGCTTCACCTCAAAAATCTAGATCCCTCAGAACCACAAGGGCAGGAGACTTAAACCTTGACACGGTTATAAATAGAACGTGCTGGAGGGACAGATTCATCACCCAGAGACTCCCTATGCTGTGGAACAAAATCCCGGTACATGTGAGGCAGAGCACCTCGCTGGCCTTGTTCAAGAGGAATCTTGACCAATGGATGGGAGATCGCAGATATACCCCAGGGATTACTTCAGTGTCACTGCTTGACAGAGGCACAGAAAAATGATAGGCATAGTTTTTATTCAAACTAAAGGGGTGGCGAAAGCCACATAACTATGGGCTAGGCTTATAAATGCCCTTGGGCAGATAGCCTAGTATGAACCTATGAACCTATGAACTTAGGACCTTATTATTAATGTGATAATTTGAGGACATCACTCTTCCCAAACAGGATGATGATGATGCACTTTCTGGCATTCATTTTGAGGCCATGTTTCTTGCACTAGTCATTTGTTTGAGTGAAACCCTCGTCCATGGCCTTGGTGACCATCTCAAAGAAGTCGATTAGATTTAATAGGCATGACCTCTCCTTGACGTAACCAGACTGTGTGGGATCGAGTGTCTGGAGGTTGCTAATGTCCTTGTTAATGAGGTCCATGATAATCCGCTCCATGGTCTTGCAGATCAGGTTAGTTAGACTGATGGGTCTATAATTTCCTGGATCAGTGGACGCTCTACCTTTGTGCAATGGGATGACAGTGGCTGTCCTACAGTGGGCTGGGACAAAGCTGGTGATCAGGCTTTGGTTGAATAGAGTGCCTAATGGTGCTGCAAATTCCTGCCTGAGTTCATGTAGGATGCAGCCTGGGATGTTATCGAGGCTGTATTTTTTGCCTTTGAGAAGGCAGTGATAATATGCTTCCTAGAGATAAGGGGAGGGGGAAGGTACTTGGAATGCCCTGTTTTACTGTTTGGGGGGGGGGGTTCAGAGGAGTGAAGTTTTCACTGAACCTGTCTGCCAGCAGGTTGGCTATATCTACAGCGTTTGTGTATCTGGTGTCCTGGACCACCAGTTCTGAGCAGATCTGGGTGCTTCCCTTGAGAATGTGGACATATGTGAAGAAGGCCTTATGATTGTCTTTAGTAGATGTGGTCAGTTTGGACTTGGTTTGCTTTGGAGGATTTCACTGGTGCTCTTCTTTCCTTGTTCAGGCTAAGGAGAGATTGCTTCCAATTGGGCACCTCCTCCTTCTTGGTCCTGTACAGTAATATTTTTCCTTTTATTATATAGTTTATTTATTGCAGATATCCACCAGACAAGTTTACTCTTCCTTGAGGAGGAGGATTTTGTCCTGTCGTTATTCCTGATTCCATGCAGCTATATAAATGCTCCTATAGTACTTTGGTGTAGGTTTGGACATATGTGCCAGTTCTTATGGAGGAGGGGCTGTGAATCTGTTTATACCTTCCCTCATGAGGTTGTAACCAGCTTTGGAGAAGTTTTTTTTTTTTTTTTACCCTAGGTGGGGGAGGGGGGCAGGGGAGATGGTGACTTAGAATCCGACTGCTTTGTAGTCGGATCTTACCTGGGATGATGACACTGTAGGGATGCTGCAGTGGTTATTCATGTTGGTTAATACCAAGTCCAAGATATTTTCACCTCTTGTGGGGGAATCGACCAACTGATCCAAGACATTTGCATTGATGAAATCAGAGAATCTCTGGGCATTTGTGTTTTGGCAAAGTATTTCTTCCAGTCTATGGTTGGATAGTTAAAGTCGCCCAGAATCAGGGTAAAGGGTTGAATCTTGATAGATTCAAAGAGGTCCAGATGGGTGGAGCGGGCATCTTGAGTCAAAGTTGGAGGCCTATAGCTAGTTATGATTTGAATAGGAGTCTTATCAATTATTAACTGCACCTGGAGTGTTTCCTGTGCATCATACTGTTTGACCAGCCTGGAGGTCTGTATGTCTTTTATATATATATATATATCTATATATATATATATATCTATATATATATATATATATATATATATATATATATATATATATATATATATATTGCAATTTGCTGCCCACAATTTACAGCCTTGCACTGGAAACCAGTATAAACATACATTTGAAACTGGACAGCAAGGGAAGCAACAGAAAACTGTGGAAACTCTGATGCAGTCAATGTTGAGGAGTGATAGGCCAGTGAGTTCCAATATGACAGAGCAATGGATAGCACAGGATGAAACTGAGGAGAATGTGTCACAAGAAGATGCTATAGAACTTTCTATAGAATGCCCACAAGAAATGGAAAACAAAAAATGTGGCCTAAGAAAATAAGCTAAGAGAAGAGTTGCTTGATTTAATTGACATATTAAGATCAATGAAAGAAGTAGACTAAGGTCAAAAAAACACAAAAAGTCAGAAGTTTGATAAAACAAATGAACACAGTAATTGGGACTATCCATAGAGATCCATGCTATATAACAGAAGTAAACAGGATATATTACTGTGCAGCTAAATTAATAAATGATAAAGTTCTAAAACAAGAACATGGGCAAAATTTTCAACTAGGGTTATAAGGGCCTCCGGGCCAATAGCCTAGTATCATCATATGAAGCTGTGAACCTGTGAAGAACACAGGGTAGTGAGGGAAAGGAAGGGGAGAAATTCATTACCATCATGTAAGTATCGAATAGAGAAAATTTATAAAGCAATTAAGACAAGAGGTATCACTGTTAGAAGAATATAGAAGAGGGAATGGATCAACAAAAATACTAAGAATGATATAAAGGAAAAGAACAAAATAAGCAATTTATTGATGACCCAAAAATGTTTATAGAGACTTGGGAATCAAGTTAAAAGGAATTGAAAGACTGCCAAAAAAGAGGAAATAGATACATTTTGGAGAAATATCTATGAAGATCCTGTGGAACATAACAAAGATGCTAATTGGGATAGAAGAAGTAAAAGAAAGAATAAGAAGTTTAAATGTACAGGATATGAAATGGGATGAAGTAACACCCAGACAGATTGAAACAAAGTTAAGAAAAACCTCTAATTAGAAAACCCCAGTCCCAGATGCAGTACCTAACCTTTGGTTAAAAGTAACATTTTTGCAAGAAGATTTTATTTATATGTGCATGCCGAACAGACACCAACCTGGCTAAATACAGGAAAAACTATGCTCCTACTTGAGTGAACCTGCAAGCTACCCTAAAAATTATAGATCAATAACTTGCCTTCTGACAACGTATAAACTGTACACTGGAATTGATGCCGACAGAGTTTATAGTCATTTAGAAGAAAACTCAGTTATTTATCTAGAAATATAGAGGTTATAGTGCCCCTCTACTCGTCACTCATCAGACCCATCATAGAGTACAATGCCCCATTTGGGATGTACCTCACAAGACACTTCCAACAGCTGGAAAGACCACAAAAGTACCTCACCAAGAGGATTACTGACCTCAAACATATGTCCTATGCAGCCTGACTGGAAAAACTCCGGCTGTACTCAGTGGCATATCGCTTACTCAGAGGTGATCTCTGCCTGACTTACAAAGCCATGTCCAAGAATTGTTGGACATGCTTGACATGCTCCACCTAAAGAAATCCAAGTCACTGCGAGCCACTCGCTCTAGTGAGCTAAACCTCGCCACAACACTAAATAGAACATGCTGGAGGGATAGATTCCTGTCACAGAGACTCCCCATGCTTTGGAACAAAATTCCTAACTACATTAAGCAGAGCCACTCACTAACACTCTTCAAGAGAAACCTTGACGAGTGGATGGTTAACAGAAAATACACCCCTGAGATCACTTCATTGGCTCTTCTTGACAGAGGCTCAGTTAATTAATCAATGGGGCGGCGAAAGCTGACACATTCTGTCTAGGCTTATAAATGCCCTCTGGGCAGATAGCCTAGCACCTACCTATGAAACTATGGCAGTAGAACAAAAGGGCACTAAAAGAAAGTCATATAGAACAAGGGATCATTTATTTTTAAATAGTCATAGCGGAGAACTGTAAAAAGGGGAAGAATCTAAGTATGGAATGGACTGACTACAAAAAAAGCATTTGATAATATCCCACATTTATGGATAAAAGAGTGCTTAAAATCTATAAGGTACACCCTACCCTGATCATCTACATTACAGTGGCAGACCACTTTGCAATTAAGCCATGATAAGGACAAATTATCTCGGGGATAAAAATTCAAAGTGATATATTCTAGGGTGACTCTCTGTCACTGTTGCTCTTCTGCCTAGCCCTTAACCCATTAAGCTGTCTACTTAACAGCTTGGGGCATGGCTATAATATGGCTCCTAGAAAACAACAAAGTGTAAAGACTTCTTATTTTCTCTTTGTCGATGATTTAAAACTGTATAGCTCATCAGATGAGGAACTGAAAGCACAGCTGCAGGTTGTCAATACTTTTTCAGTTGATATAAGAATGTCATTTGGCCTTGATAAATGTGCAAAAACAACCTTTAAAGCAGGAAAACTGCAGCACCATGAAAACATCAGTTTGGGACAAGAATGTGATATAAAAGAACTTGAGCAAGAGGGAGCGTATAAATGTTTGGGAATTGATGAAGGATCAGCAAAACATGAACAAATGCGAATAAAACTTAGTAAGGAATGCTTTAGAGGACTTTAATTCTGAAAACAGCATTGACATCTAGGAACAAAATCCAAGCTATAAACCAATTTGCTCTTCCTGTCTTAACTTACAGTTTTGGAATGACTGGCCCCAAAACGTGTTGAATAGATTAAATAAAAAAACAAGGATGCTTCATGCTGACCAAATGATTTGTAAAAATCAGTGCATACCAAGATTATATATTCCCCATTCCGAAGGAGGGATGTGCCTTCTTGAAATTGATTACATGTGTAGATCTGCAATCATGGGACTCCACACATATCTGCTGACCTCACAAGACCCAAACATAGTGTAAGTTTTGAAACATGAGGAGAATAAATCTAAGATGACTTCTCTGCTTAGTCTAGGAGAAGCATATTGGTGCAGGAATGGAAATCAGCCAGAAGTAGATAAAAATCAGGCAGCTACTGAATGTATCAAAAAACAAAATAAAGAATATAAGGTGAAGGATGAGATGAGAAGGCAAGAAATGTGGAAAATGCATAAATATAGTTGCAAGTATAGAAAACTTCTGGAAGAACCTCACGTTGATCAGGAACAAACGCAGGAATGGTTAAGGAGAGGCAAATTCAAACCAAGAGATGAAAGGTTAATATTGGCAGCCCAAGATTATGGGCTACATACATACTGATTTACAAAGTCCATTGAACTTGTGAGAGAAACACAAATGTAGGTTTAGTAAAACCGAATTGGAAACAGTCACACACCTCACTGCTGGTTGTGAAACACTAATGGCAGAAGGACTGTATACTGAAAGGCATAATAATGTGGCAAGACTGTTGCACTGGGGATTGTGCAAACATTATGAGATTGAAGTGGCTGAAAAACACTGGAAACATGAGCCACAAAGCGCCATAGAAAATGATGGTCTGCATCACATGGGATCACGCATTACCCAACAGTTCAACAGATAGATGCTAGAAAACCAGATATAGTGGTCCATGAAAAGAAGGCAAAAGTAACATCAATCATTGAAATCACCAATACCTAGTAACTACAGTGTCTTGCGTAGAGAGAGACCTTCTTCTTCTTCTTCTTTCGGCTTTTCCCGGTTAGGGGTTGGCACAGCAGATCACCTGTCCTCTCATGATTGGCAGTGGAGTTTTACGGTGTCGAATTGCCAGCCCGGCACCCAACCTTCCACAGAAGATGCACACACACACACACACACACACACACACACACACACACACACACACCTAGGGCCAATTTAGAGTGTCCAATCCACCTGCAGCATGTCTTTGGGATGTGGGAGGAAACCGGAGCACCCGGAGGAAACCCACGCGACCACAGGGAGGACATGCAGACTCCGCACAGAAGGCACCCCAACCGAGGATTGAACCGGAGAACCTCTTGCTGTGAGGCGACAATGCTAACCACTGCACCACTGTGGCTGCCCTGCGTAGAGAGATTTTATGACCCAAAGTCATAAAATATCAGGATCTGCTGACAGAAACGAGATCAGTGTGGAAGAAAGATACCTAGACAGTTCCAATAGTAGTAGGAGCAGTGGGTCTTATAAAAAAAGAGTCTACAATCATGTTTAGATATGTTATCAATACATGTAACCCCATACGGATTGCAAGAGGAGTCATTACTCGGTACATTGCTGGTGCTGTGAAAAGTACTTTGGCTGACATCAAAGATTGAAACAATACTAATTTCATGAACTTTAATTGTACTTTGACTTAGGAACTGGGTCTGGTATTAGAAACCCAAAAGATTTGGAGAAAGTAAAAAAGAGAAAATATTAACATTTTTAAGTAAATACAGTTCCATCAGTAACCTTGTGAAAAGCATTTAAAGATCAAGTCAGTAATAAGCATTTCAGTACAGTAAATATTTGATACAACAACCCGGACCATCTTATAATCTTAATAGAAAAACAATTTTGTATGTAGATAAGTCAGCTCTCCACTATGTGTTGACACAGTCTACCTTTTTTTTTGTTACACAAAGTATCTTTTTCAAATAATAGAAATAGTCTGTTATTGGTATAGTGTTGCAGATTGAAGACAAGCTATATCTCTACTTCCTATTTAAGGACTGTTGACAAAAATACTAATTTATAACTGCACTTTCTCATCATGACCTACCTGACATCTAGTTAGAAGACTGTGCAGCTCTTATTTAAAGATCATGTTAAAAGGTGTGAAAAGTGTTTTGCAGTCTTTTAAAAAATATTAAGTTTTAAAAATTGCTTCCAAACACAGAAGGCTAATTATATCATGGGGGTGGGGGGCAGGAGGCATTTGCATTACTTTGGGTTCCAGCTCTAGCGATGCTGCATTAACATAGGTAAGTAATTGTAAATTACTTTTGTAACTGCCAAACTGTTAAATTAACCAACAGCAGCTTCTCTTTCTGGTTTCAACTAAAAACTCTGCCAGACTTCCCTATCCTTTTGTCTTTGCTTTAAACTCTGTTACTAATCCCTGGTAGGAAAGGCAGTCTCTGACCTGCTGTGCAAACTTCTGATTAGCTTCTTTCCACAATGTTACTTTTCTCTCCAAGAGTTATTTGCTACCAATACCTTAGTTCCCTTGCTAGTTTTGTCCATTAAATTCCAGCCCCATCTTGCCCTTTTTTTTGTATATCACCACTTGCAGTCATCCTTGTTGGTAAAATCTCCTTTCTTCATTCCCATGTTGGCTTAGTGCTAAGAATACTTTCTGCTACTTTAGGACTATAATATTCAGACACAAGAAAGGGTGTCTTAACTAATGCCTCAGGCATACTATCGAAATAGGGGTAGCACATAGTTTTAAATTTAGAGTTATTCAAAGAATTTATATCTTGCTGGACACTAAGGCTGCTGAAATACAAATGGATAGCACAATTAATGCATCAATAAGTGTTAAAACATTTTTTTTTAAATGAAGGCACATGTTTTAAAATCTATTATGATTGTGATGTGTTTTTTATTTTTTATAGGTTCATAGGTTGGTACTAGGCTATTGGCTCTAGGGCCTATTCAAGCCTAGCTAAAAAGGTACCCTGGCTTTCGCCACCCAAGAAAATTATTTTCCTGTGCCCCTGTCAAGCAGAACCAAAGAAGTGATCCCCGGGGTGAATTTCCTATTACCCATACAGTCATCAAGATTTTTCTTGAAGAGTGCTAATGAGGAGCTCTGTTTGACATAGATAGGTAGTCTGTTCCAGAGTATAGGAAGTCTCTGGGACGTGGAATCTATCCCTCCAGCATGTTCAGTTTATTGTGGTGACAAGGTTTAGGTCCCTAGAGCATGTAGCTCGGAAGGATTGGGATTTCTTTAAGTGGAGCATGTCCAACAGTTCTGGGTTTGACATAGCTTTGTATGTTAGGCAGAGATCGCCTCTGAGTAGGCGATATGCGACAGAATGAAGCTGGAGTTTTTTGAGACGGTCTGCGTAAGGCATCTGTTTGAGGCCAGTAATGCTCTTTGTGAGGTATTTCTGTGGCCTTTCCAGTTGTTGTAGATGTCTTGTGAGGTACATACCAAAAGGGGCATTGTACTCTATAATGGGTCTAATGAGTGATGAGTAGAGGGGAACAATAACCTCTTTTTTTCTGGATGAGAAACCTTTTGTAATGAGGTAAGCCATATAGAAGGATTTCCTGACCACTGTGGTGATGTGATTATTAATGAATATTAATCTTCATTTCTTTGTTTTTATGAGTAATTTATTTGAAATGATCATGTAATTGTTGAATTTGGTGTTTATATGTTGAATTTTGTATGTAATTTGGTTTATTAGCATTGAAAAAGGCTGGGCCTGAAAGCTTGTTGCCTTCAAGCTTTGCTGCGGTGTGTTTCTATGTATTTTAAAAATAAAAGGTGGTTCTGGGTGTGTCATTTTTTTGCTCTGTTTGTGATATTTATATCTGCACTGCAGTTTGGCCTGTCTATTTTTATTTATTTATTTATTTATTTGTGTGTGTGTGTGTGTGTGTGTGTGTGTGTGTGTGTGTGTGTGTGTATATATGTGTGTTTGTGTTGTACTTAGGAATGCAGATGGTAATATCACAGATCTTATTAATAATACCCCAAGCAGATCAAGCAGGGTCAGTGAAGATAGCATCCTAGCCTGACTGCTGAAATCAGGAGACGATTTATTTATGACCTGGTTTGATTTCATTCCTAAGTTCAAGATGATGGCATTTTATGAGCTGTAATTGCAGCAGGTAAAACCGTGGGTCGGTTGCAGAATTATCTAACCCTAGCTGCATTTTGCACTTCTTTTGTTTCCAAACTGTGTTACTTTAGCAAGACTAGTTTGGACATGTTGCCTAGAACATTACTGATCTGATGCTGTCTTTTTTCCTCAACCTTTTAGTTTCTGATCTGACCTTGGATCCAACTTTGGACATTTCTCAGTCTTTGGATACATAACTCCAGCTCCACTCTTAACCTATTATCCCCTCCCAAGCCCTAGATCTTGTTTGCTACTATAGCAATCAAAAGTGGTTGAATTAGCTGAAGCAGGTCACTTCTTGAGTATGTCTCATTCAGAGAAAATCTTGAACTTCTGAGGCAGAAAAGTGGTTGGTTTTCCAAACCCCCTTCCCAAGAGGAACCAACTCAGTTATATCATGGATGGGTGATAACCCCAGCAGATGAAATGGTGGACTTTATTTCCTTTCAGGCTTGGAAGGATCCAGATACAACAGAACCTATCCTTAAGAAACTGGACAGGTACTTATTTGCACCTAAAGACTGTGCTCATTGGAGCAGGGATCTTCCAGTTGATGCCATGGTGGTTGCCACAACCACCAGAAAGGAACTTGCAGAGGAAATTCCTTCTATCCATCCCTCCCCCAACAGAGATTCTAGGGCACTGGACAGATTTGGGAAGCAAATTTTTGCCTCTGCGACATTTGTTGTGTGGTTTCTGTATTACTTGACATATTTCACAAAGTTTCAGAGGGATTTGACAGAGGAGATTAACAAATTCCTCTCTGGGTTCTTGTCACCAGAGGATAAAAAGACAGTCTTTTCTCAACTGACAATCCTTCAGTCTCCATCAAATTCCTGTATATGTCTGATTTCCCATGCTACAGAAGATATTTCGAGAGCAGGAGGTGCAGGCATTGCCATTAGAAGGCATACTTGGATGCAACTTTGCGGATCCTTAAAGGACATCTTTTATCAATGCACCCTTTGATGGATCCACATTATTTGGACCCAAAATTAGAGATTCTCTTCATCAGTGAACAGGATAGGAAAACCCTATCTGCCATAGGGATACATTTTTCTACCCATCAATGGTCTTTCTGACGAAACCAGCAAGGAGGGTAGAAAGATGCGATTCTGGAACTCGCAAGGGTTCTGTCTAAACTCCTATGGTGCTAGATCCCCCAGTGGCACAGGAGGGAACTGTAATAGTAGATGTCGCCCAAGTGGCATGGGAGGCCTGCATACCAAAGCTTCAGAGGCCCTTATCCTGAGAAGCCTTTTCAGTGCTTCTGAGCAGTTGGCTGAATTCTGCACTCTGGAGGCAGTTGGAGGGCACTTATCTCTGCACACGCAACCCTGGACATCCATCACTAAAGATGTCAGGGTGCAAAGAATAATTATCAGAGGCAATAGAACTACATTCCCTTTTCCCTTCTCCCACCCATTCACCCACAAAAAATTCCTGATGGTACCATCCCACCACAGGATAGAAACAGCCACTGAGGTAGAAAATCTGCTAAGAAAAAAGTTATCCAAGATGTCCCACCAGGCCAGCAGGGTTTTGGAACTTATTCAAGATTATTTTTGGTGCCAAAGACAGAGGACCAGAGGTCACTATTGGACCTAAGTCACTGAAAATAATTTGTTAAACACTCCAAGTTCCAGATGTTCACAGTTCAGTCTATTCACCCTGTTTTGTGGAAGGGCGATTAAATTTGTTCAGTAGATCTCCAGGATGCATACTATCACATAAAAATAGACAGACGATTCAAGAGATACCTTTGCTTCCAGATGGAAGCCAGACATTTTCAATTCATAGCCCTGCTCTTTCGTCTCACCATATCCCCCCAGGTGTTCATCAGATGTATGGCAGTGGTTGCAGCACACCTGAGATTGCCGGGATTCCTGGTATTTCCGTATCTCAATGATTGGCTCCTCATGGCTCCCATCAGCCATCTACTAATACAAACCAGGGATTACCTGCTCCATTTATGTCTTTACTGGGACGTCACAATTAACTACAACAGGTCTCACCTCCTTCCCGCCCAGACACTAGAGTTCATATGGACTCATCTTCTCAAGTAGCTTGACTTCCTCAATCCAGATTGTCCAAATTACAGCTTCCAGTGAAAGGTATGCTATCTCTTCAGTCTCCATCATGCAGGTTGGCCCTTCAGCTTCTGGGGTCAATGGCAACCTCCATAACCCTTACCCTTAGTGAGATACTAACTGATAGTACTGCAATAGACTCTTGCAATATAATGGTCTATGAATTGACATCCCATGACATCTCCCATTCGAATCACAAAGATCTGCTGTCAGCATGTATCCTGGTAGATTCACACACCAGATGTTTCGCAGAACCACCCCTTTGTTCTACCATTGCCCAAGACCTTGGTGACTATGGACACTTCCGAGTTGGGGTGTGACTATGGACACCTCCCAGCTGGGGTGGAGGTCATTATCTGGGACAGGCAATTCAAGGCATGTGGTCCCCCCTTGGAAGCCAACCTTTTTTATTTTGTATTTGTTTATTTACATCAATGTCCTAGAGATGAGTTCTCTTAGTGTTGTAGGCATTTCAAAACATCTTACCACATGGGATGATTGCTATACAGATAGACAACATGTCAGTGGTCTGGTACAAATATGAATAGGGGAACCCGCTCTTGCCCCTTGTGTTTGGAGACAATGGGAATGTGTCAATGGGCAATCTCTTCCAACCACTTTTAGCAAAGCACATTCTGGGAAAATCCAACATTTTATCAGACAGACTGAGCAGATCTATTATTTTGCCTTATGACTGGTCTCTCCATGATTCAGTGGCAGAGCAGATTTTTCACCATTGGGGTCGGTCATGCTGGGACCTGTTTGCCTGTCCACAATTCCAAAAGCTGTAAGTTTTTTGCCCTAACACCCCCAGACTGAGAGTCACCAAGGGGAACTCTGTTCCATGATTGGTGCCCCCAGACTCCTTTATGCCTACCCTATCACACCTCTTATATCAGTCTTTTTACAAAAAAGCTTATCAGCAGAAGAGCAAGGAGATCCTGATTGCCCCATTCTGGCCTCTACAAGTGTGGTTCCTGTTCCTTTGGCCTCATGTAATATACCCCCCTTGGATTCTGGATCCCCTTCTGGATCTTCTACTTCACCTGGGCGTAGAAGCCCTCATGTTGGCCTCACGGTTAGTGACAGTCCATGCTTTCTTCCCAGGTGTCACACATCCTTACTTCCTCTCAGAAAGTTTCCACTGGGAATATGTACAAGACCAAATGGAAACAGTTCTCTATCTGGTCTAAAGAGAGAAAATTGGATCCTTTTTCAGCGCTCATTCCAGCAGTTATAGAATTTCTGGCTCCCATTTTTCATAATGGAGCAAATTACTCTGCAGTCAAAGTACAGCTTGCAGCGATCTCCAGTTTTCATGTAGGCAAAGATCATCTGTCATTGATCTTCCTTAGATTATGCAAGGCCTTCCTTAAAGGTGTGTTTTTGCTCAGGCCTCTGTTAAAGGACCCTAGCCTTCCTTGGGACTTGGCAGTTCTTCTCCAAGCCTTGACTCAGTTCCCCTTTGAACCCACAGCAAATGCGGATTTAAAATTTTTGTCTTAGAAAAACATTTTTCTAGCTGCCATAACATCTGCTAGAAGACTTTCAGAACTTCAGGGTTTATCCTGCCAGCCACCTTATATCATTTTTGTTATAAAGACAGGGTTTCTCTTTGCACCAATGCATCCTTTTTTCCAAAAGTAGCTTCTGAATTTGCCCTTAACCAGTCCTTTAATTTGTCAGTATTTTCCCCCAAATTCTCCAGTACAAAGGAGAATATTTGCTTCATTTATTGGATTGGATGTTCACAGACATCTGCGATTTTATCTCCACACAACAAAAGCTTCCAGGAAATCTCACCAGTTGTTTGTTTCATTTTGTAAAGCTAAGTTGGGACAATCTGTGTCTAAAGTTACATTAGCTTGATGCCTCGCTGAATTTATTTCTTATGTTTATAAACGCAAGGGTTTGTCTTTATCAAGAGCTCATTCCATAGGGTCAGTTTCCACTTTGTCCACTTTCTTATTCAGGACTTCTGTAGATGACATTTGTGCTGCTTCTGCTTGCTCCAATGCTAATACCTTTATAGCTCATTACATGTTGGATATACTTTCTAGGAGTAGGTCAGCATTTGGCTCTGCCGTTCTCGGGATTATCCTTCTGTGAGACCACCCTGGGTTGATACTAGCTGAGGAGCAGACGAAAAAGACATCAACAGATCATGAAGAGACTTAAACCTTGACACGGTTATAAATAGAGGACAGATTCATCACCCAGAGACTCCCTATGCTGTGGAACAAAATACATGTGAGGCAGAGCACCTCTCTGGTCTTGTTCAAGAGGAATCTTGACCAATGGATGGGAGATTGGGATTACTTCAGCGTCACTGCTTGACAGAGGCACAGCAAAATGATAGGCATAGGGCTTATAAATGCCCTTGGGCAGATAGCCTAGTATGAACCTATGAACCTAAGATACAAAAGTTACATACTCACCATAACAATGCATCTGTGTTGTCTGTTTTCATCCTTCCTCAACATTCCTTCCCTTCTTCCTCCTTCCAGTGGAAGGAAATATTCTTATGGTCTCATGGTATGACCTGGAGGTATTCTCATGTTTGGTCTTTTCCTCTCTTTTCTGTCATGTTTTTAGCCATTTAGAGTTTTTCTCTGTATTAGTGTCAAGAGGCAAACTCAATCTGAGGTAATCTTGATCTTGGGAGAGGATTATGAATAAGCAAAGGAGCTTGTGCTACAGATCCCAAGTCTGAGAAGTGACCAAAGTCAGATCTGTGGTCAGATCCAAAATCCAAAGGTTAAGGAAGGATGAAAACAGACAGTACAGATGCATCATTATGGTTGGGTATGTAACTTTTGATCTGATACAGTTACAACAGCTTGCACGAACCAAAAACTCCTAAACCATGTTCCTATTCAGAATTCTAAATTACCCCAGATCTCGTTTGCTGCTCTTCTCATAAAGACACATCAGCTGAACTCTCCTTGCGCTAAGTAAAAAAATTATTGTTTCTTATAGTGCTGTTTCAGATTTTCTAAAGCCCTTTTTTTCCTACCCAGTTAGCTTACCTGTATCCTTTTTCTAGTAGTCTCTCCCTCTCTTAACCCTTACCGCCTTTTGAGCGAGAGTACTATCCCTTTTCTTACTGTATGGTATCTGTCCTACCATTGCTGGCAGTGCTATCCCTTTCTTCGGCCTCTGGTAGTTTATGGCTTACCATCATTGGTAGCCCTTTTCTCCTCTATGTGCGTGATTTTTAGCGTGAGTGTTTCTGCCATTAATCTTTTGTCCTTTCAATATGGTAGATAAAAGCAAGGGAACGACTGGTTTCAGAGTATTCTGATTCTGGCAGAAAAATGCCAAATTCAGATGGGCATGCTTCTTGTGTTTATTGCTTGGGCCCAGCACACTTAGAACAAGAGTATGATATTTGTCAGCCTTTTAGCCACCGGGCCCTAGTAGAAAGGAAAAATAAACTTATTCTAAAAGGTTTAATAAAACACCCTTTGAAGAGACCTTGTCTGGTCAACCCAGAAATGCCAAATTAGAGGTGTCTTCTCCTTCATCTTCCTCTTCTTCAAAAACTGAGCATACTAGAAAAAGAGAAGCCTCTTGGTGCCGACATTATCTTCGGCTCCGGCTCATAAGAAATCGAAACCTTTGGCTCCCACAGCTTCTGCGGAACAGAAGATGGATAACAGAAAACTTACAGAACTGTCTCCCTCAGTTCTGTTAGTAGTTACTACCTCAGTACCTCAAGTTTTGGTGCCATCCACCTCGGCGCCGACCTTTGATATCACCTCCCCATCCTCTGTGCCGGTTACGGTGCATGCAGACAGTATTTTCGGAACCATTTTCCTCGCCAGCACCTATAGCTGAGGAACCATGGTTTCTTTCAGTTCCTAGAACCAGGTATTCTCCTTCGATAGATCCCTTTGTGGGGCAGCTGCCAAGTTACTTTTTGGAGAGGCCAGAATCTTCTTCAGCCTTTTAGGTAAGCTTCTGTAGGAGTCTGACGGAAGTCGACATCGTGAGGTTGGTGGATCAGCTCCTCATGACGAAAGGTCTTTCCACTTCCTCCCAGGCTTCACTCCCTTCTGGAGATGGGCACTTTTCCTCCAAGGACTTCACCAGACATTCATCTTCTAACCACTGCAGCTTTAGCGACCTTGGCTACAATTTCCCAACTACGGCTGTCCTGGTTCAGACAGTTATCATGTCCTCGGCCCCAGTCTCTGCCCTGAGTTCCTTGGTTTCTTTGAAACCGATGGACTCCTGGGGTCGTAGCTCCACAACATCATTTGTAGATTCTTCCTCTACTTTGACCTTGATGGCGTTTTCCTCGGAGCAGGGTGAGACCATGGTTCTGAGGTTGTCTCATCCCTCTTCAGGGGGACCTGCCTTTCAGGTTATGGAGAGGGCCTTGGCCTCTGCAGGCTCCTAGCTGGTTTCTTCCCCATTGGAGTGGTTTCCCAGGATTCCCTTTGGTCCAGAGTTTCCACCAATTCCATGCCAGGACAACACGCACCAAAGCTACAGGACACCCCCGTACAGGGCCTCACCTCTTCTGATTCCTCTAAGGAAGCTCCCACTGAGGAGGTGCCTTGGAAGAGGTTGTGTAAGAGGAAACACATTGATTCCCTGGAAGAATCTGTCACAGAAGACGCAGACTTAAATAACGGGGGGGGGGGGTCTCCCAGGTCACCCCCAGAAGACTTCTCCTTTGGAGACATTCTTGAAATATTAAAACAGAGGGATAGCTGGAAGTCCCAAGACACATCCTCAGAGCAGTCTGTGTACCTGCAAGCCTTTGGTGCTCACCCATCTACCTCTTGGTTGACCCCGTCAACTGACTATCTTATTAAACTGATCGCCCAGTGAGCATGGAAGGCCCCTGACTCCATAGAACCAGTCCCCAGGAGACCAGATAAAATCCTTTCAGCTCCAGAGGACCATCAGTACTGGGCCAAAGATTTAGTAGTGGATGCTATGGTGGTTGCATCAGCTACCAAAAAAGAACTAGCAGAAGAAAGTTCCACTGTTCATACCCCCTAACCAGGAGTCTAGGGGGATGGACAGATTTGGGAAGTGGGTCTATGCTTCTTTGACCTTTGCCTTGCGGTCATTGAACTTCATGGGACATTTCACTAGACTTCAGAGGGATCTGATCAAGGAGCTCTCTGATACCCTCGAGGGGCTGTGTCTGATGAGGTATAAGATAAGGTAGCCTCCCAGCTTGCCACCCTGGAGTCTATTTCTAACTCTTCCAAGAGGTTTATTGCACATGCAGCTGAAGGGATGACTAGGGTAGCAGGTTCAGGCGTAGCCATAAGGAAGCATGCCTGGATCCGCTTGTGTGAGTTTGCAGAGCTATTAAAGTCTTTTTTTCATCAACACTCCATTTGACAGATCTTCCCTTTTTGGCCCCAAAGTGAAAGATACATTAGCCAGGTGTGAAAAGAATGGAAAAACCCTGTCTGGCATGGGTGTACGTTTTTCTGCTCCCCAATGCTGTTATTCCAGGAACCAGAGAAGTGGGAAAATATGGTTAAAAAGACCCAAGGGCCTTTCCAAGACAGATGTGGTAATGACTCCCTCTGGGGCAGAGGGGGAGCTATAATGGAAGATGCCAACCACGTGGCAGAGGTGGTTTGTAAAATCAGGGTTCCAGAGATTCCTTATCAGGGAAACCCTACCAGTGCTCCTGAAAGGAGGCCCAATTGCTCGTCTCTGGAGGCAGTCTAGGGAAGACTATCCTTGCACCCACTAGCCTAGCAAATGATAACAGATGCATGGGTACTAAGGATCATTACCAGAAGTTTATTTATTTATTTATTTACATTTGTTGACCGGGAGTGTCCGACTGGACATAGGTCCATTTTCAGCAGAGGCCCGGGGAGAAAAGCTCCACAGTTAAAATAAACAGACAGTAGTTACATTGGATTACATAGAGATTAACAATTTGATTAACATAGCAATTAATTGCGAGCATATTTACAGATAAAGAACATAGTACATCAGTAGACAACTAGAATCTTTATCTGCAAAGTACATAACAGACATTAACAAATGTTACAATAAGAAGTTCCTGCTGTATAAGAGCATCTGAACTTGCTATAATCATGGTAGTTAGTGGGGTGGAAAGAAAGGTAGTGGTTGGATGGGGTGGGTGATATTAGAGTGGGAGTTGCAAGGGCATAGCCAGCATGTTTTTAGGTGTGCTTTTAGTAAAGTTTTGAAGTGGGTGCATGATGGTACGGAGGTAATTGTGGGTTACTATATTCTATTCCGTCTTACTCCAAAACTAGGAAGAAGGATCCCCAATGTTCCACCCAATCAGAGGGATCAGAAAGCTCTCGAAATTCAAAAAGCTGCTAGAAAAATAGAGTCATCTAAGAAGTCCCACCAGACCATTTTTGTTCCAGATTCTACTCGATGTTCTTTTTGGTGCCATAAAAGACAGGGGACTAGAGGCCAATTTTGGATCTCAACATTCTGAACAAGTTTGTCCAACAGACAAAATTCAGGATGACTACAGTTCAGTCTATTCTTCCCTTATTAGAGAAAGATGATTGGATGTGCTCTGTAGACCTTCCCGATGTGTATTACCACATAAAAATGAACAATTTCTCCAGGAGATTCCCCTTGTTCCAGCTGGGAGCCAGTCATTTTCAGTTCCGAGCTCTGCCCTTCGATCTCGCCACAGCCCCCTGGGTTTCACCAAATGTATGGCAGCAATAGCAGCTCACCTGAGACTGCACAGATTCTGAATGTTTCTATATTAAGATGACTGGCTCCTTACCACTCCCACCAGGCATCTACTCGAATAGATAAGAGATTTCACCCTAAGCATTTGCTCTTGCCTAGGTGTAATGGTGAATCCCACCAAATCTCAGCTAAGCCCAACCCAACAATACGACGAATACGACCTCTTGTATAGCCTACCTTCCTATTCACAGACTGCAGTGTATAAGATCACAGGTAGACATTATTCTCTCCAATGACATTGTTCCCACTTTACTGTTTCTACAGGCTGTGGGATCCATGGCAGCGGCCATCTCTTTAGTACTGCTAGCAAAGTTCCACATGAAAATCATGCAGTGGTTTCTATCCTCCCATTGATCTATTCTCACTCATCCTCTGTCTTACCTCATCCAAATTACCAGCTGTTGCAAAAAGGATTTATCTTGGTGGATGGAATCCAAGGAAATTCTTTGGGCCGACAATTTGTTTCTCCTCATCCCCAAGCCATAGTGACCATGGATGCCTGTCAGATTGGGTGGGGGGGAGGGGGGTGGCACTTCCAGGGAAGGACTGTCCAAGGCACTTGGTTCCCAATAGAGGCCAATCTTCATATCAATGTTCTGGAACTGAGGGCAGTGTTGTTAGAGATGCAACCCTTTTAAACTGTCCTCCCTCTAGGAACAATTGCAATTCAGTCAGACAACGTCAGTCGTCTGGTACATCAACAAGCAAGGCGGAACCAAGTCTTACCCCCCTTTGTCAAGAGTGTGGCAATGGGAGATCTCTTCAAACCACTTTCTGTTAGCAACGCACATCCCAGGGAGCTCGAACGTGATAGCAAACAAATTGAGCTTGTGTATCCTCCTGCCTCATGAGTGATCTCTCAATTCCAGAGTGGAGAAAGAGATTTTCCATTGCTGGGTCCAGCCTTGCTGCAACCTATTTGCATTCCCCAAGAACAACAAGTGTAGCAGCTACTTTGCCCTAATCCTCCATCAGGGGGTGTTCCCAAGAGATGCTGTTCTTCATGATTGGCTCTGGGGACTACTCTATGCCTTTCCCCCCATTCCTCTAGTATCCCTTTTCTTAAAAAAAGCCATAAGGTTGAAGAGCAAAGTGATTCTCATTGCCCCATTTTGGCCTAGGCAAGTCTGGTTCCCTTTTCTTTGGCTTTATCTACTTCATTGTCCATGGACTCTGGACCTGGATCCAGATCTCCTGTCCCATCCTCAGCGACTAGGTCTTTGCAACCTGAAAATCTCAAGATTACAGCTTGGTTGCTTCAGTTCCATTGACTGCCAGGCAAAATAATTTATCTTCCCCAGTTCAAAACATTTTGCTGCCTTCCCATAAACCTTCCACAAGGAGACTGTACCTCAGCAAATGAAAAAGATTTTCCATATGGGCACACGATAACAAACTTGATCCTTTTTCGGCCCCAGTTGAAGAGGTTTTGCAGTTTTTGTCTACACTCTTTGAACAAGGAGCTGCTGCTGCTTCTACCACCAGAGTTCAGCTTGCTGCTATTTCTAATTTCCATAACAGTTTTAAAGGGCAATCCTTAATTTCACAAAGGCTGTGCAAGGCCTTTCTAAAGGGAACATTAAGGTTAAAGCCTCCTTATAGGGAACACCTCATCCCATGGGATCTTAATATGGTTTTGCAATCCTTGGTCCAATTCCCCTTTGAGCCAGCAGTTACCTGTAATTTTAAATTTTCTTTCATGGAAGACCTTTTTCTTAATAGCTATTACATCTGCTGGGAGGATTTCAGAGATTCATGCATTATCTTTAAAACCTCCATATTTGATTTTTCATAAAGACAGGGTATCGCTGAGAACCAATCCATCTTTTCTTCCAAATGCCATATCTGAGACCAACATTAATCAGTCCATTGAATTGTCGGTGTTCTGCACTAATTTTCCCAGCAAGGGAGAATACTGCTTACCATCTATTGGATGTTCACAGACAACTGCATTTTTATCTCAACAGAACTAAAGATTTCAGAAAGTCAGACCAGTTATTTGTTTCTTTTCAGGTCCTTCCATGGGTAAATCAGTTTCTAAGGTTCCTTTGTCTAAGTGGTTAAGAGAATGCATTACCTTTGTCTACAGCAGGAAAAACCTCAAATTGGCAGCCCCGGTTAGGGCACACTCCACAAGAGCTATAGCCATGTCTGCTGTTTATCACTCCAAGGCTTTCATGGATGAATATATGCAGCCGCGATGTGGACTTCTCCACATACCTTTATTACTCATTGAAAAGTGGATCTGGTCTTCAGGGGAAGAGTGTCATTTGGTTCTATGGTGCTCAGGTGTATCCTTCCATAGGGCTCCCAAGATACAAGGTAGTTGGGGACTCTGTCCCGCAAGTCAAGGATAAATGAAGCTTGACAACATCAGATAAATAAGTTATGTACTCACCATAATGTTCCATGTTGGCAGTCCTCATTTATCCTTGATACCCCACCCTGCTTCCCCCTCCTTCAGACTCCTTGAGGAACGGACCTTGGTCCTGCCTTTTTGTTTCCTCATGTATGACCTTGGACATAGCCTCTTCAATGATTATAGTATTACACTTTTCCTAGTCTTCATTATAGCTGCAAACTCGATCTGAGGTAATTTAGAGAGAGGCATTCTGGGTAGGAACTTGACTCAGGAGTTTTTGGTTTGTGCGAGCTGTTGTAACGGCCGAGCCATTCCCAAGACTCGGAACCGAGTTCCCATAGGTCAAGGATAAATGAAGATCGACAACACAGATGGAATGTTATGGTGAGTACATAACTTATTTTTTTCCTGTCTATCTGTGTCTACACAAACCATATTAACTTCTTATTTATGTAGAATTTACAGTGCGGCTTACATCACTTACTTTATATAACTGCATCTGTATCTTGTTTACGAACTCCTGGTGCACAAAGTAGAAACATACTACTCCCTGGTTCCCCATAACCAACAGACCCTCAAATTTAAATGCCTGTCCTTCAGCCAAGTAGATGATGAAACATTTTTCAATATGATCTTTATGGCTATGTGCAGAGTTACCTCAGCAATGGAAATAGAAATGATGCTACCTGCTTCAAATATAATGATGTAAGATTTATCTACAGTTTACAAATCTCAGTGCTAGAAAGAAAGTTTTTGATCTCCTTGCCACAGCAACATAGCTAGTTATTATATTTTAGTGACTTTATTCAAGTTTCTGTAATGGGCGGCCACGGTGGTGCAGCGGTTATCATTGTCGCCTCACAGCAAGAGGTTCTCCGGTTCGATCCTCGGCTGGGGTGCCTTCTGTGCGGAGTCTGCATGTCCTCCCTGTGGTCGCGTGGGTTTCCTGCTGGTGCTCCGGTTTCCACCCAAATCCCAAAGACGATGGGTGGATTGGACACTCTAAATTGGCCCTATGTGTGAGAGAGTGTGGGTGTGAGTGTGTGTGCCTTCTGTGGAAGGTTGGGCACCGGGCTGGCAACTCGACACTGTAAAACTCTACTGCCAATCATGAGCGGACAGATGATCCGCTGTGGCGACCCCTAACCGGGAAAAGCCGAAAGAAGAAGATTCAAGTTTCTGTAATATATTCTTTCAAAACAGCTTTTTGTCAGCTCTGCCTTGCATTTTCTTGTCATTCACTCTGTTTCATGTTTCAGACTTATTTGCCTAACTGTGCAAGTGCACCACAGTGAAAACAGTCCGTTTCTTTGTTTGTCTCTCTTTCATATAACTTCTGCTGTTAACAGTCAATTTTAAAAGTGCAGTGGTTATACTTAGTGTGGCTCTAACCCAGTTCATGGCTGTAAAAGACCCTCAGACCTGTTTGCTCACCTAGTTATCAAATCATATAATCACTAATACTCCAAGCTATTGCACATGCAATTATTGAAACCTATATTTTATAATTGACTCTTTAATAAATCATCCTTGTTTCCTGGAAGAAACAAACAAAAAACAGAGCAAACAAAAACATTTTGAAAGCATTTCACTTATTTAAATTGTTTATTAATAATCTGTCATTGTGAATGAGAGGGAGGATAGAAGAATGGTGAGGATGCAAGGAGTAGAGGTGGCGAAGGTGGATGAGTTTAAATACTTGGGATCAATAGTTCAGAGTAATGATGAGTGTGGAAAAGAGGTGAAGAAGAGAGTACAGGCAGGATGAAGTGGGTGGAGAAGAGTGTCAGGAGGGATTTGTGACAGACGAGTACCTGTAAGAGTGAAAGGGAAGGTCTACAAGAGGGTAGTGAGACCAGCTATGTTATATGGGTTGGAGACAGTGGCATTGACAAAAAGGCAGGAGTTTGAGCTCGATGTGGCAGAGTTAAAGATGTTAAGATTTGCAGTGGGTGTTACGAGGGTGGACAGGATTAGGAAGAAGTATATTAGAGGGTCAGCCCAGGTTGGAAGGTTTGGAGACAAAGCCAGAGAGGCAAGATTATGTTGGTTTGAACATGTGCTGAAGAGGGATGCTGAGTATATTGAGAAAAAGATGCTAAGGATGAAGCTACCAGGTAACAGGAAAAGAGGAAGGCCTAAGATAAGGTTTATGGATGTGGTGAGAGAGGACATGCAGGTGGTTGGTGTGACAGAGCAAGATGCAGAGGACAGGAAGAAATGGAAACAGGTGATCCGTTGTGGCGACCCTTAACGGGAACAGCCGAAAGAAGATGATGATTAATAATCTGTCATTCTGCGTATCAACACTGACTGGGCAGACTTTTCCAGTCAAATAAGTAGCAGGCAGGCATGCTCTGTCTTTATAAAACAATCATAGAGCCATGCTGTTATCACTTTTGTATCTCTGCAGACTGTACCAGACAGCACATATTCTGCTTAGCCACGTGTCAATGCTAAAGAAGTTGTAGGAAAACCCATAGGAATATAAAACAGATGATATGGACAGATATATGCCATAAGAGAAAGCAAAATAGATAATGTATTATAACAACCATATTACAGGTTTCCAAGACACTGGTTTTCTTGTCCAATTAACAGATAAGTTTATTTTGTCAGATAAAGGTATTGGTGTTGATCTAGGGAAAAAAGAATATCATTGGCAAGTGCTGCTTGAAACAAGGAAGTACCCAGGTTCAGTAGAAGCATTAGACTGTTTAAAGAACAGATGTTGAATGTAGTATTGAGTATGATGTCTTACAGGAACTCCTACATCAATTCATATTTTTAAGTTAAATAGTTTGATTTGATGAAGTACTACAAAGTGTAAAAGCACTTTTCACCAGTTACTTAGGCTGAGTATGTGATTTGAACAGGTGAATCAATCATATGTATTTTAATGAATTGTTTTGTATGTGTGTATGTAAAATGTGTGTATGTATATATATATATATATATATATATATATATATATATATGTGTGTGTGTGTGTGTGTGTCTGTGTGTATATATAAATTAATGCACACACACATACACACCTACCTTTACACAAACATAAATATTTTACCAATAACACAAAAGAAGTAGAATGTGGCCAACCTTGATACCTACCAAAGTAGACACTGACCATATATTGAACACTTCAATGCATAACCAGTCTCTGAGTAAGAGCAGCAAAAGGCCAAAAACAATCCTTTCTATTAAGAGTTTTAGAAAAAATACACTTTTATGGCCTAAATATTTACTCTCCTCTCTCAACCTTATTTGCAGCGTAAACATAAAACAAATCTCTTTACAGATGTGTTTCAAAATATCTCACCTGATACTACTAACTTCTTCAGCTGAAAGCCAGCATCACACATACTGCATTCTCCCAAATATGTGTCTGTCATCAAATAATCCTGACCAACACAGTTATTATAACATTAAGTATCCAAAGATAATGTTCAGTTTTCTTCCACGTTTCTTATTTAGGAATATTACTCGTTCTGCAATATTTGAATTATTAAGAAACATTAAAGAACTCTTCATGATCACTCTTTAATCTGCATCCTTATCTCCTCAATGGTCTATTTATTACAGATTTTGTTTTTAGTATAATAAGTTAAATTGCTACAAAATGGGGAAAAAAGAAAAAAATCATACTAAATGGTATTTATAACACTATGTACCCAAAAGGCCAAAACCCTACTAAGCCAGCCAACTATATACAAAACTCAATATTTAAAAACATTACAGAATTTCATATATCAACTAAAGGTATGCACAATTACTGCAATATACTTACTAAGAAAGAGCGTGGTTACATAAACATTCTGTTGTAGGGCGAAACACTATTCTTTGTATTTTATACGAGACAGATAATTTTCTGTATAGTTAAGTGATACTTGGCTTTGCACTGCTTGAAGCATGCTTTATAATGATAAATTATGTCTCCCAAGCTATTGGCCTATAAAGAGAAGGATGCACAGCATGTTTTTTTCTGAAAAATGATTGAGTTCTTCAGATGTAAACTTTTAAATCTTTTATTTCTCCGTGAATGCAGATTTTTTTAATACCTGTTAAACAGCATATACATTGAGGCCCTCAGAATATTTGTTGAATCTCAGTCCGGACAGGTCAATAAATATAGTGCCTGGCATGTGGAGTTGCAGTTGTTATACATAAGCAGTAATAAGGAATCTCTGTCAGCTGAACAGGAGGGAAATTAAGAGATGACTTCAGCATATTTAAGTATTATGATATAGTGAAAAATAAGGCTTCTGAGTGTCAGACTTACAGGATTTAAGTATTACATCAACTACAGTAAATGTAGTAACTGACTAAACAGTGGGAATGCTACAGGACTTATTAAAGTATTAGCCTGACTTGATTGCACATTTCACTGAAATTCTAGGCCTGAAACCAGCCAATGACAGCTGAATTGGCAGTGTAATATGCTTTGCTATTCATAGTCTGCGGTGGTGCAGCGGTTAGCATTGTCGCCTCACAGCAAGAGGTTCTCCTGTTCGATTCTTGGCTGGAGCGCCTTCTGTGTGGCGTCTGCATGCCCTCCCCGTGGTCGAGTGACGTTAAAGATATGCATGTAAGTCCGTGTGTGAATGGGCGTGCCTTCTTTGAAGGTTGGGCGTTGGGCTGGCAACTCGGCACTGTAAAAATCCACTGCCAGTCATTAGCAGACAGGAGTTCCGCTGTGGCGACCCCTAACTGGGAAAAGTCGAAAGACTTTTTATTCAATTGACCACAGCTTCTCTGTTTTAGCCCCTAAACTGTGGCAGTCTTTGCAACTGATCTTACTGAAACCAGAGGCTACAAACAGTTCAGATATCCCTACAAACAATACCTAACTGAACAATTTAACAATCATGATTGAACAATTGAACAATCATGTCAGACTATAGGCCATATCACCGAACTCTCATGTTTGCACTATTACATTTATTCTAGAAAACATTGGCTGCTTACTCTCCATTTTATAAACTCATACCCACTACTTCCCAATCTTCCCACCCCATTCCTTACTATATAACTAATATACTCAACTAACCCAAAAAAACCTGTTCTCCAAGGCCTACTTACACACTATTCCAATAACCAGACACTGTGCTCTAGCAACAAAGCAGTATTAAACATTGCTAAAAGTAGAAATAGTGCTGTTGACTTCTTGTACTCAAATAGTATAGCCAAATCTGGAACTCCCTACCTCAAGTCATTAGATCTACTTTCAGCACCACCAACATCAAGAAACTATTAAAAAAATATCTATTTTACTTTATTTATTTAACATTTGTTTACTGGGAAAGCCCGACTTGGAACAAGTCAATTTTCAGTGGAGGCCCAGAGTGAAACGTTGCAGTGTACGCATGTATTTGTAACATGGGAGAAAACCGGAGTACCCATAGGAAACCCACACGAATGCAGGGAGGACATGCAGACTCCACAAAGAAGGCACCCCAGCTGAGGATCAAATCAGAGAACCTCTTGCTGTGAGGCGACAACACTAACTGCTATGCCACTGCGTCATCTACCATCCATATGGATCTACTCGTGTACTAACCCGGGATAGCAGCTCTAACTTGGATAAATCCTCTAAGTACATCTCTATCCCCCTCTACACAACTCCCTTTACCTCTTCCCTCAATTCTGTCTCTATGATTTAAATGCTGTTGGAAATGGTATTTAATTAGTTTATGTATTAAATGTACTGTAGAAGCTTAAGCTACTCTAAGATATGTTGTGCTGTCATATTCTGTATTTTATCTGCTCTTTTGTACAAAAAAAAATATTTTCCTCTTTTAAACCCACGGTGGTGGTGCTGCAGTAGCATTGTCGCCTCACAGTAAGATGCTGTCTGGTTCGATTCTCAGCTAGAGTGTCTTCTGTGTGGAGACATGCGTGAATGGGCGTACCTTCGTTGAAGGTTGTGTGTCAGGGCTGGTAGCTCGGCACGTAAAAATCAACTACCAGTCATTAGCGGACCGGGAAAAGCCGAAAGACAATCTGTTAAACTGTAAGCAGATACAAACTGTTATATTACACTTTGTCTTTTTATATAGTATTTGTTATTATCTAGACAAATACATATTAGACTATGGATTTGTCTAATGTGCATTTGTCTGGAGTTTTTCTCCTTGGGCCTCCGCTGAAAATGGACTCTGTTGTCCAGTCGGACTTTCCCAGTAAACAAATGTTAAATAAATAAATAAATACATCCACGTCTCCTGTTATTAGCTCTTGTATTGCAGCTCTTAGTGTTCTACAGTTTCTACTCTCCTCACTGCTAAAGTTTTCCCTCCATTTCTGTATATACTATGGCTGTTATTTTGGCTGATCCACATTTACCTTATCTGTAGCACTTGCATTATGCAGTATACATTCCTGATCCCACTTCTTTTTTAAATCTTTTTGTAAATATATGTATATTTGTTTCACATGTATGTTATGTTGTATATTGTGCAATTTAGTTTACCCTTAATGTTTACTGCTGTTACTATGTATATAACCTGGGCTTAGATTGTAAATCAAATTTGATCAGTGCTCTTCCCAAGTAAAGAAAATTAAATAAATAAAAATAAATATGCTTTGCTTATTTGTTTTCATTTGTAATTGTTTGCAAATTAGTTTTAGAAATAAAGCTTATGAACCTCATTTCCCAGTGCCTGTCTCCAATCTGCTTATCTGACTAATCTTAAACTAAGTTGTAAATACCAACCCATTACCCAGCCTAACATTTTATTTTTATTTTTATTTTATTTTACATTTGTTGACCGGGATAGTCCAACTGGATGCATGTCCATTTTCAGCGGAGGCCCGGGGAGAAAAGCTCCAAGGGTAAGCAGATACAGCATTACATAATACCAGCATTACATATTACAAACAGACTATTTACAGAGATTACATAAGTAAGCAAGTTAAACAAGTTCCACAGATTACAGTTAATCCTGAGCACAAGTCAGGATTAAATTAAATTACACAGCAGACACATTCTATACCATTTGTAATGATAATGATAAAGGTGACTATACAAGAATTATATTCACTGATCTTTAAAAGCAAATGTTTTATGGAATTTCCAGTTTGCTTAACAAATTTTAGTTTTGATTATGCAACTACACTAAAGATACATCAGCATTCATGCATTATTAATGTGCATCGGTCATATTGTGAAGCATCTTTGTTTTACAGTTAATTTCTTTTCCCTTGTACCCATCATGCTAAACTTACAAATGATTTTGCAAAAAGATTATACTGCACTGTTTGACTTTTTAATTTCACTGTTTACTCAGTTTTTCTCTATAAATACATGTGCAATATGAAGTCATGGTAGGTACTGAGTAGATATTTGCATACAACTGCAAAACACTAATGTACCTCTTTAGAGGAGCTGTATCTTATTTATATTATAGTTTCACTACTACATCATGATGTGTTAATTTTCAGTATGAGATGCTCCCTCTGCAAGAACCAGCCGAGAACTTTCTTTTCTATGATGAAAGAAACTACTGCTTATGCATTTAACATGGAAGTTAGTTTATACATTGATTTAGGTAGTGAGGCCTTGTGGATTTAGTCCTTCATGATCCATGGCTGAGATTTTCAGCTTTGAGAAAATTCAGGGGGCAGTCCTTATCAAAAAAAAATAAAATGCAAAAGCAACCCATTTTTTGTTTCAAAAACTTATGTTTATGGTAAGGATACTATATCCATCTCCCTAGAACATGGCCAGTACACTTTAAGAAGGCATTTTTTTTCTGAGTGAACATGTCTGTCTTTAGGTCATATTTCACCATGCTTATCTCCTTTCACCAGAAATTATAAAAGAAGGCTTAGAAGTTCAGTATCCCACCGTAATCAAATCCAATTTGAGAAGTATAATGCTAAAATTATTCATTTTATAACAGCATCGTCAAAGTGTTCCAAGCAGGATTTCAAAGTTGAAGTAGAAAGGCCAAGTACCATTTACAGCAAAAGCATTGCTCCGCTTCAGCTCAGCTCTGCTGTGCCCTCTGTCATTATTTAGCAGCTCTAACTAATTACAAACTGCTGCAGAATGACAAGTTCATTCTTTTACATTGCTTTGACACTCCTCCCTCTGGCTTCCTTCTATACCTTGCAGCAAAATCATGTTTTAGAAGCTTTTCCAGAAGAGAAACAACTTAAGCACTAAGGAAACTTACTGTGCTCTCGTATGTGTTTGTTTCTCTGTTAAATGACTAAATCCACTAGGCAGAAATGCCTCTTTCGGTATGACTCAGAAGCACTGTCTGGGTTATGTGACTTCTCGGTTAGCTAGTAGAGCAGAGAGAGATCAAAAGAATCAATCCAGGACAACAGAAGAAAGCTTGTTTTCAGTTAATAGCCATAGTGCTAGATTTACCTACTGTTACTGGTGGCATCACATGTGGGCTTACTGAGACAGGTTAAGGTTCTGATTACCAAAGGTGTGTGATGGTATTTCATCCTGCATTACCCAAAATAAAAAAAAAGGTAGTAAGGGACACACAGATATATGACTTTAGCTATCAAAATGAATTAAGTTGAGCTTTAGGCTCATACAGATTATAGTTACACTTAATGATGGACATATATTGCATTGCGAATGGTAGCCAACAAGTACTTGAACTCTGAAATTAGTAGACATGAAAAATGCCTAATGAAAAGTGTTTGTCTGTAAATGGAGTTGGCAAGCTAGCCATTTTCTAATTTGCATACCCTGGTGAATTTGAAGATGGTAATGACCTAAGCACTGTGCATTGACCAAAACTCACTTTCAGCAGTAGCAGTCTCCATGTCATCCTATACGATCCCCAGGAACTCTCAGGTAAGCTGAGAGATACGTCTCCAGAGCATCTTGGGTATGCCCCTGGGGCTTTCTCCCTATGGGTCCTGCCTGACATCTCCAGCAGAAATCACTTATGGAGTCATCCTCACTGGATACCAAAACCACATCTGAATCCTCTCGAACAGGAAGAGCATATACTCTATAAAATTCTCAAATGAAGATTTCTCTCCCTCTGTCAATGATCTTGAACCCAGCATCGCTGCGAAGGGACTTTATTTTGTTCAGCTGTATCTGTTATTTCATCCTTTTGGTCGATGTCCAAAGTTTGTGACAATAGATTAGGAGAGGGATACAGAATTACTGGTAAACTGAAAGCTTCATTCTGTGACTCCGTTCTTGCTTCATAATTACAGTCCACTCTGCTGTACCCACTCACTCTTCAGTCTCATAATCCCCTCTACCCTCACTCATGAGCAAGATATGAAGGTAGTTAAACTCATCCATATGGGGTTGCTTCCTCCCTCTTATCTGCAGAGAGAAAACTAGTATTTTTTAGGAGAAAAACATGATCTTGAATTTGGAGATGCTATTTTTTTTATCCTAGCCACAACACATTCAGCACCGAATCCCTTCAATGTAAAGTGGCTTTCACAATCTCTTGGGGACAGGATTGTTAGGAAACAAAAAATATGGCAGTCATCACATCCTCAAAAAGGATAATGCTCTCATCTTGCCTTTGTCTTGATAGAACTGAGTCAAAGAATGAAGCTTTCAGTCCCTAAACGTCATGACCAGCAAGGGAGGGAGGTAAGATGTACCCTTGGTAGAGTTCTTCATGTACCTTTAATGCAGTATAGTTAAGGTAACTGCCGGAGGAATTGTTGTGCACCATGCATGAGGGCTGCATCACAAATGGTAAGGGTGATATTTCAATAAAATTATTTGTTCAAAAAAAATGGTGAATCAAAACATTGCTACTGTTTAAAGACAGTTAAGTATTTAAAAGAAAGTGACATATACAGATTACATTTTATGATAAAAGCATTGAATTTTAAGTTAGTTTCTGAAAACTGAATTGCTAATCTAAGACTTTAATTTTACATACCAGTAAAACACAGTACAGAAAGTTAAGAATTCCTGCTCACTTCCCTTACCATATATGTTAGTACTTAAAACTTTATTACTTCAGAATTCATGTAAACTTTTGACAAAAATCTAAAATGTATAATGCTGATGTAGGTTAGTCATAAAGCAGGGCACTGTTGTCAAGCATGTAAAGGGTGCCACAGAATAATACAGTCACACTAACTAAAATACTTAAGCTTACACGGTAATCTTGGTTTGCAAAACCATTTAAACTCAGACTGCAGTGAAGTATCTCATAAGTCTATCTGCCTAATGATATATGCACTGTAACATACAGCTTGATAAAATCTTGTCTGTAGGAACACTCCTAGTAGTCTAAAAATACTAGTCTGCAGCTGTTTGAAATTTAGCCCCCCAAAAAAAAAAAAAAAGTACATAGCAGTGCTGTTTAGTTGTCTCCAATTTCCAAAACCACAAACAGTAAAAGTGTACTCTGTACACTGCAAGCATAAATAGCAAATGCATACTTCAGCACTTTTAAAAGGATATGGAAACTGGCAACAAAAACTAAGTTTATGTCAAAAAATTTATGAGGGCACCACCATATTTCTTCAGCAACATAAACTGGTAAAAATTAAAAACAAAAGATCTTTAATTGATGTACAGGATTTTTAACATTAAATCCAGTTTTTTCAGGTCAGATGCCTTTTCAGCATGACAATTTAGTCATAATGTAATGAACTTGCCTTTATTGGAACTACCATCCCTTTCTTATTAGAGTTGGTATGACCACAAAAGAAAGCCTATGGTTTTTAGACATTTAACTGTTGTTGAAATCTTATTCAGTTTCTCAGCTTCAGGGTAATATTGCAACTTGCATCATTTGTGTCTTTAAGATAAGACCGCAAACACACACGTAAGTACAGTTGCCAGTACATGTATTTTTATCTAGTCCTAGTTCCTATAGGGTCTTGCTACCAGCCCCTTTTTGAAAAAATATGCCCACCACAGATAGTCCAGCTATAAATGCACATAAACTATGCAGCTGTCTTTCACAGTGAAGAAATCTAGCTTTCTTAATCAAATGCAGTACAGAATAGGTTAGGAATGACCACAATGAGACTATGTACACAGTGCCAAGAAAATACATACAGAGTTATAATTTTCAACAAATAGCTGCTGCAAACACTGCTTTGCTAGCTAGTGAAATATACCTCATATGCCTCAAAACATTTAATTCTTATCTCAAAAAATGGCAACTTTACTCATCTAGTCATTGATTATGTCTAGATGTCTTCTGCTAAGCAGCTTTCACAGTCCCTTAATAATCACTTTGTCCCATTTTTGACTACTTAATAATAAAGCCATGCATCCATGTGTTTTTGAAGCAGTTTTCTGTTTCTGCTTGCAAAGATATTGGAATTATGTTCAAGAATTCTGATATGCCTTCACTAAAGTAGTGTTTCTTTGGATCTCTTTCAGAAATAATTTATCTATCACATGTTTTCACATTCTGGTATACTTTCTTCCTTTGTCCAGACTCTTCACACCTGTACTGCATAGCTTACATATCCCAAGTGTATGTGTGTGTGCGTGCTTTTGTATGAATGTCGGTTTAGGGTATACAGTGATTGTACACAGTGCTCTCTCTCTCTGCCTTTTCCTGGGTGTGCAATGCTTCTGCAAAGCACTTCTGTTGCGACTCTTCTGCAGTTTCAGTTGCCAGTCTCTTAGTTGTCTCTGACAAGTCCTTCAGTTCTGAAGTTATTTTGTCCTCCATAGCTTGAAGTAATAAATATGGTATAGTTTACTAACAATGACAACAGTGTGGCAGCACTGTGTCTAATTCTTTGTTTCAGAAAACTTTTCTCAAAACATTCAAGCATACCACAAGCCCTATCAGTGCTTGGTCACTCAGAATTTACAGTCTGATGTCACCAGTCATGACAAACCCGTCAAAGTGTAAAGACCTGAAAAAGATACTGTATTGTGTCTGGAAGTCAATGATAACATCAATCATTTGAAACCAAAAAAATGTATAAAGGACACCATGACTTTTTACGATCCCTGACACACTCCTACAGATGTCTTGACATACAGTTATGAAATAATGATAACAGCATTTTGTAATTCAAAAATAATCCAAACGAAATAAAACTAGGAAAGCCTTTTCAGCTGTATGCTGCACTTATCCTTTCATTTTCAGTACTTGCTTTGTTCTGGTCACTCTTAGACAAGCCATATCCTATCCCAAAAAACAAGCATTTCTTTAGTTGAAAATTTGCATTTACTTGAGTGATCTTTACCAGAAAAAAAATCTCCAAAATTTACAGCCCTTAAATACTAAAGAGTGATAGTGGCTTACAGTGGGTGGGTGTAAGCTAATGGTGCACATTTTCTCTAACAGTGTGATCAGTGCAGTCATGTTCTTCATTCTGTAAGTAAAAAGGTGATGTGTTTAAGTATGTTCCCCTTAATCTTAAAACCGTAACCCAAAGCACTCATCTTATTTATAACCATTAAACTCCATTCCTAACCCTAACTGTCAATGAGACAGAAAGCTTGGAAGGATAAGAAAGACCACATTGTGGAATTTGTGTACTTCACCATTGTGCAGTTTACTTAAATACGGTGCTTCATGCTATAAGTCAATTTCGTCTACTGAAGAAAATGTATTTAAGTTAATGCAATTTCTGAAACAGAATGAACACTGACATTCTTACTGGTAATTCCTTGGATCTGTACTCTGATGAACTTGGTGCCCAACTTGTTTAAATGTCTGTCAGTCGATGTTTTTCATAAGATCATTGTTGCAGCAGCCTTAACTATATAGGATGTATCCTTGTTTTGAAAAAAAAAAAAACTATATGGGATGTATCCTTTCAAGGATCAGATGTCCAGCCACTCTTCAATGCTTTGGGCTCATTCTTCATGTACAGCATGTGCTGCTAAGGGAAGGAAATACAGATTTACCAAAAATCAGAACTGTTTTGCCATATGTACATTTATGCAGACTTCCTGCCAGCTTAGTGGCATGAGTTTTGGAGGTCGGCTTCATTTACCATTTTGGGCAGATATATATCCCTTTGGGGAACATTCTTTTTTTTGTGGATAAGTGTTGTTAAGAATTAGTTATGTCTGTCAAGAAGGGTAAATGCTGCTTAGATAGATTCCCTACAAGCATGCCCATTCTTGTGTTTTTATAGGTGATCAACATGATTCAAGGTCCTGTCAGATTTGCTTTTCATTTGCTTCCCAAGCCATTTGGATTAGGCAAAATTTGCTTATTTTTTTTATTTACTTAGGGAACTGGTGCAAGAGACCACAGTGACTGAATCCCATTCAGTGGACACCCCCTCAGAAGAAGAAAGTTGTAAAAGAGGTTTCCGAAGAATCTTGGACTTCTCCCTCTTTTCTCTGGTCTGTGTCTGACATCTCTACTCAGGCACTTAAACAGTTCTCATACCATTAGTCCAGCTCTTCTGGTCCTTTTGGCATGAACCCTTCGGGAACTGCTTAGACCTTAGATTTAGGCATGTCCTGTCATGCTATAAGTCAGACTGTTGCCAGGAAGGGAGAACCAAGAATGATCTCAATAGTGAGGAGGCATTTAACACGTTTTGGTGAAGGAGGCTATCACCATATCACTTATGGAAGTCCAGCATTTGAATTCTACCTCTGAAACATTTTGGTTGCCTACAATATACAAGAAGAGGTGATGTAATTATTTATTTGCAGTATTATTCTGATGCATGTTGTTTTCAAATGGCCCTTTTCTGGAACAGTATGAAGAGGGAGAAGCTTGGAAAATTATTAGCAAATTAAGAAATGAAGTATTGGGGGACTGCATGCAGGTATGAATTTTATCAAATACCCAGGGACAGCAAAATATAAATTAAAAAAAATGAATGAATAAATCCCTGAGAAGTGCTGTTTTGTGTATTTATGTGGGTAAACTGATCCAAGAACCATTATTAATTTATCCAGTGTATATCTGAATGTCCCAGGTTCCCACTACAAATAAGCCTCAGCCAAGTTGGACAACCAGGCTAACAAAACATGTAAATAAAAATTAATTAGTCAACCACACAGAAAAGCAAGATAAAAAAAATGACCCCTAAATATTGTACAGACTGGACATGCAGTGACATCAAAACTAAATGTAGACAGAAACACCCAAACTTGTTAAATCAGTTTCAGAAAAAAGTCACTGCTCACATGGCATAATATAAACAATCACCAGTGTATGTTGGCATAAACATTAATATGTATGTGTATGTGCAGTATGGTATAACTGCAGC
This sequence comes from Protopterus annectens, assembly GCF_019279795.1. Taxonomy (NCBI): domain Eukaryota; kingdom Metazoa; phylum Chordata; order Ceratodontiformes; family Protopteridae; genus Protopterus; species Protopterus annectens. Next base: position 1,110,812,599 of record NC_056729.1, on the reverse strand, counting down.
TTCTTTCCCGGTTTTTCCACAGTAAAAGTACCTGAACTCTAAAACCTGAAGAAGTACTTATAACACAGTGGAATTTCTTTAAAAAGAAACAATTTTTAAATGTAACTCTACTACAGAGCAGTGAAATGTACTTTCCATAATGACTATAGTACAATTTGATAAAACAAAATGGGGTCTGCAACAACCCAAATCAACAAGTACATACCCAATGAGAAAGAATTAAGTGCTTCAGCAAGTACTTCATTCCTAGCCCTTAAAATACTGTTCCAGTATGCTAAAAGCTTCGCCATCAAAGCTGTTAAAGAAATCCTTTCAGCACCATTATTCTTTCTTGATGTACAGATCAGAAAGGACCACAAGTAATTCCTCAGTATGGTGAATCATGGTATGCACCAAAGCATTCAGAATAAGAAAAACAATTAAGTGTTTCAGGTAGGAATTAAACCAGGACCATTTGGAATATTGTATTAATCTTTCAGCTGCACCAAAAAGGCAGTTGAAACTAGATTCAGGTCCCAGATATAGCACTAAATTCTTTCTCAGCTGTGTATTTTGCTGCACATTGTACTTCGGTTTAATGATTAATGATTTGCTAAGCCAGTAGGCTGTGCACTGAGAATAGTCAGGACACTGTGAAGAGACACATGGGTCTCCAGTCACTTCAGTGGCTCGACTGTTAGAATAAGAGAGAGATTCTAACGAGACTAGGTTTATGCTTTCCCAGTATTCATTCTTATTCATTTGTGTATGAAGTAAGTTCAACCCACTTCCACTGGTTATTTACTATTTGAGCTTCCTCCTCATCAGTAAACCAGATATGTGGTAGGTAAATTCTGGTGCACCTGTGGTCATGCCAAGAATTCTGTACTACTATCCATACATTTTTTGTAGCTTGAACTTTACAATGCATAAGCAGATACATTTCCTTTTTATATGTCTAAAGTAAAAAGTGTATGTAATATGCATATCTACTATTGTATTTCATATATAAAACTGAGTCCTTCTATCAAAAGTTAAATTCATTTTCTGAGTACTAAGAAAAAGTACATTTCTGCCTGGATAGTTTTAACAATTACTGAAGTGTTCATGAAATTACCCTGCAAAATTTGTGTCTTGTAAAGTTAAATTAAAATCCTAGAAACTTTGAATCCTATAGTAGTATTTCGTAGCCTTGAACATACCTTCGTATCATTGGAGTTTTCATTTTTTTTTGAATATTTTAAACATACAAGCCCAATCTTAGTTTTGTACAGACTTTATAAGACAATGTTATATTTTATGATATGATTCCCACGCATCATGTAATATCAATGACTAGGGCACAGGATAGTTAAAAGGACAAGTTAAGGGAATTTGTTGAACTTCATCAGTAATGAAATAAATCAAAACTGAAATGCTCTCAATACAGAATAATAGAGTCAGGGAAGTGCAGTCCTCCACATCTAGGGGATGTAGAGGGGCAAGCACCTCTGCAAAACAGAAATGTAATACATTATTCTACCTCACAACGAGGTGTAATATGTCAGACTTGTAAGTAACCTTGAAGTAGTTAGTAGCATGTACGTTCATCATTATTGTAGGACTTGCCTATTTTATCTGGCTATTTGTGAAGTTCATGGAATTGTCTTCACTCATATGGCACAACTTATGCTAAACCAAAGAGATCTTAAAGGATTTGGCATTAGAATGCCTAGTACTGTGTTGCTGTGACCACTCAAATGGTAGTTGTAGAGCTCAGCAGCCATTTTATGGGTGAGGCTATTGATTTGAAGCTCCTCCAAGCAGTCTTGATGGCATCCCAAATTACTGGTTCTAATGGAGGGCAATGGAAACCTCCATCAGGCTGCCTCTCAGAAACTCCATTAATTTCTAGTGGGATGGAGAGGGTGGTGAAGGGAATCTGAAGCCAAGCCAAGCTAATCCGTTCTTCACAAGCCATAGGGCAGCCCCAAAGAAGGGGTAGGTGTGAGGTTGGGGAACTTAAGTGGGAATTTGATTCGCTGTCCTTGCCTGTCTCCAAAGCAGAGACTTGGAGATCCTCTGAATTTTCAAATAACCAAGAAGAACAGGGGAGTACCATAATGCTAATTGTGTGCAAATGCTAGAATAGCACTGGTTGCTAGGAAATCAAGAACTGATGTTGAGTGGCACACTAGCAAAGGGTGGAGAGGGGTTTGCAGCAGGCACACAGCTAGCTTCACACTAAACTGACACTGCATTCCCTCACCCATGCTTCAAGCTCCCACCAGATAGATGGTTATCTTAATGATTACAGCCCTCAGCTTTAAGCCTTGTTGTGGCACAACCATGTAGACCCTATAGAAATTATGTGTATTTATGTTTGGAGCTGGTATTCAACTGGGAGAGTTTATCAATGATCCCAGAATATGGGATTGTGTCGAACTATCTTGGCTAAGTCAAGGTAGGCTGTATGCACAGATTTGCTTTTGTCTGTGGCTCTGGTGACATTTTTGAAGAAGTCCCCCAGGTTTAGCAGGCATGACCTGTCTTTGACAATACCAAACTCTATTGGATCAAGGGTTTGGAGATCACCTATATCCTTATTTATAATGTCCCTGATGATTCATTCCATGGCCTTACAGATAAGGCTGGTTAAGCTTATGAGACCATAGTTCTCAGGGTTTGCTGCTGTACTCCCTTTATGAAGGGGGATGACTGTTGCTGTTTTCCATTCAGCTGGGACAAAATCAGTACTCAGGATGTGGTTGGAGAGAGTACCTAATGGAGTTGCTATTTCATATTTTAGACCATTTAAAATGCAAGCTGGGATGTCATCCGGTCCCATAGAGCCTGTGTTTTTGGCGTTGTGCGAGCATTAATGACTTTCTCTTTGGAGATGCAAGGTGGGGGACATGTAGAGGGACTAATTTGTGGAATGTTTGGAGGGGACAGCATGGTGAAATTTTTGACAAACCTGTTTATTATTTATTTATTTATTTAACATTTGTTAACTGAACCGGGAAAGTCGGACTTGGAACAAAGCCAGTTTTCAGTGGAGGCCCAGGAAGAAATGCTCCAGACACATGTCTTTGTAATGTGGGAGGAAATTGGAGCACCTAGAGGAAACCCACACGAATGCAGGGAGGACATGCAGACTCCACACAGAAGGCACCCCAGCCGAGAATCGAACCAGAGAACCTCTTGATGTGAGGCAACAACGCTACAGGTGCACCACTGCACCGTCATGTTGGCTAATAGATTAGCTATTTTCACAGAATTAGTGTGTGAGATGCATTAGCTATTTTTACAGAATTATTGTGTGTGATGCCATCCACAGCTAGTTCAGCATCACATCTGAGTCCTTCCTTTTAGATTATGGATATAGCTGAAGAATTTCTTATAGTTATACTTAGTTATCGTTGCTAATTTTTTTTCAAAGTTGTCCTTAGAGGATTTTACAAGTTGCCTTATCCGTTTGCTCAAGCAGAGGAAGGTATTCTTCCAGTGCTGGGACCTTTCCTTTTTTATTCTTAGACAGCAACGTTTTCCTCTTGTTGTATAACTTGTTAATGCTAGATGTCCACTAGGGAGGCTTGTTTTTTTTCTTGATCTTGTTTCGATCCTATCTGGTACAGCTTTGTCAATACATTTGTGTAAGTGTTTGTACAGGGGATTCATGTATATCCTAATATAGTTGTCAGTTCCATCTGTAGGAACAGGAGCTTGAAAATTATTTATGCCATCCCTTAAGGGGGATATAATTAGCTTTGGTGAAAATTTTTAGCCTCATTTCACCCAAGTGGGGTTCAGGTGTTACAGCTACTTCAAATGTGATTGATTTGTGACCAGATTTAACCAGTGAGGGTCCTATACTTCTGGTGGTGCTGTGGTCACCCAGGTTGATGAGGACCAGGTCAGGAATATTTGAGTCCTTGTGTGGGTTGCATACTATTTGTTCCAGGGCATTAGCATTAACAAAGTCCAGAAACCTTTATAAGAGCATGTTGGTACTCGTATAAGTTTTCCAGTCAATGGAGGGATAGTTAAAATCGTCCATAACTAGAATGTTTAGTTGTAATTTGATTGACCAAGTAGGTCCAAATAAGCAGCATTTGTATCTTGGTTCATTGAAAGGGGCCTATAGCTAATGATGACTTGAAGGGGGGGTCTTACCCACAGTTAGTTGAACTTGGAGTAACTCCATGGAGTTTTCCTGTCTAACCAGTCTAGATTTGTATTTATCTTTGAAGATAACTCCTCCTTTGGTTCTCACATGTTCATTCTGCAGTCTGAAAGTGTGGAAGGCATTGTAGCTTGCAAGGACTGGGTACTCTCTGTGGCCCTGAATCTTGTTTCTCTGACTGTACAGATGTCAACCTCCTCCAGGGAGAAAAATGGTTCCAGAGAGTGCAGTTTCTGATTTAAACTCCTAGCGTTTATCCGCATAACCTTTAATTTATTTGTGAGTGATATTTTCACATTGGAAATTTTGTTCTTTAGACCTTGCCTAAAAAAGGCAGTATGCGGGAAGGCAAGTGCCTTCGCCAGTGACAGCTGAAGAATATCTCTGGCAAAGCAGCATAGTCTATCAGTTCGTTTGTGGACCCTTTTCAGCCATGACTTAGATGAAATTGTATAATTTGCATTACATAGATAATTTTGATTGTGACCAAGTTAGTTTGCATCTCATAGTAATAAAGGTTATACACAGTAAAAAGAGTTACATGGAAAAAAGTATGGTCTTGCTGAGTTCCAGAGACTAAATATTTCATGTATTCCGTTGGCAATAATTCATTTGAGTAATACAGTTCTACATAACTGTTTAGAAAACATTTCTATGTACATTACTGTTGGTTCATAAATGTGATACACTTTTGCATACTCATTCATGATATGTTTTTATGTCCAGTTGTTAATAGTTTCTTTGTAATAGGTATTAGGATAGAGTTAAAGTAGTATCATCTCGATATTTCCTTGAAAAAAATTGGATGTTTGGTAGTGTCTGGATTAAGAGCTGGCCAAGAAGCTGTGAAGAGGAGAGAGCCTGAAACTTGTAAAGAAGTTAAGAAGAGGAAGAGCATGAATGACTCCTGTAGGGAGGAAAAGGTGAAGAGTGGGTGGCTTTGCTTGTCTTAAACATTTCCTAGATAGGAGTAAGATTCATTTTTTGCAGATGTTAGTTGTAACTCCCTATTTGTATGTAGAAATTTACAAAGACTGACCAATTGTCTGAGGAGTTCTGGAGCTGTTAAGTGCATAGCTGAGTTGATAATTTACAGTGGAGGCTAATCTGTATGGACAAGCATTGAAGGAAGAATGTTGCTGTTGTACAGGAAACAAGAGGATATGTAGGCTTCTCTTACATGCTACACAAGCGTTTTTCTGAAATGTGGTACTCTGTTGTGTTACTGAGCTTTGTGGGTTGGCAGTTCCAGTTTGAAGGGGGGTTGTTTTACTGAAGCGCATCTCCCTGCCTGAGATGCCAAAGTATAGCCTTTGTAGGGTTAAATCATTAGTTAACTGGTTCCTGAAAGAGTAAGGAGAAGTTTTAGCTAAGTAACCTGTTTCCAAGAGACAGGCAGAAACTGTCATGTACAATTTTAAAAACGAGGATTAAAGAAGAGTGGAATGATTTGTTAACTGGGAGCCATTTGTGTAGAGGCAGGTAGTAGTGCTCCAGTTTACAGGGATAGATTGATAACTATACATATAGCATTACCTGTTTGAATTCTGTGTTATAATAAGAAGAGTAGAGGGAGATTATTGGGAGGACATACTCAAGTCTAGGTATAGAAACATTCTTAGCCAGAGCCTGCCTGCCTTCTTTCGTAAAGGTGATGGGAATAGCCAACCTTAAGACGAGTTGTAATGTTTGAGATTGTAGAATCTGTATAGGTTTTGAATGTCAGAGTAGGGTCTAAAATTAGACCAATACACTTGTATTTGTCCACTGAAAAGATTGGCTTATTGTTGGATGCACCTAAATTTGGTAAGCCCTTTGATCAAATGCAATTCCTACAAAAGTCAGTTTGGTAAAATAAAATTGCCAAACCTTAAAACTTCACGCTCTACTTCCCCCAGGTCACATACCCACATTCACACCCCTCCCCACTCTTCGAAGAACAATTCTCAAGGCAATATCCAAGGCTAGGAACTCTGCTTTCTTGGGCCAGATAACATACCAGGATGCCTATTAGCTAGCCTGAAATACAACCTGTTAAGCCCCCTGTAGTGATTATTCAGCATCAGCCTCCAACTCCTAACAGGCTATGTGCCAGACAAATGAAGGACAGCAACAGTCATCCTCCCGCACAAGGTGGGGCATCAACTGGCCCAGGTAATTGTAGACCTAGGAATCTGGCAAGCATCATCTGTAAGGCTATGGAGAGGATCATTATAGAATTAATAAATAAAGACATAGGCAATCTACAAACCATTGACCCAAGCTAGTTTGGTTTTGTCAAAGGCAGATCCTGCATAATCGGTCTGGCTAACTTCTTTGAGAAGGTTACTCGTGCAATGGATGAACTAAAATCAGTATAAACCACATATGTAGATCTTGCTAATGCAATTGACACCATGCCACATTTTTTGTATTAACTTTCCCAGGAAAATATCAATCCCTTTGTAATTCGAGGGGTAGCAACTTGGCTCAAAATGGGACCCAGGAAATTAGGTTGGGTGGTTCCAACTTCTCCAAAAGACTTACCACCAGTGATGTACAACAGGGTTCTGTCATTGACCCCCACTCCTCTTTGGTATTTACCTTTCAGAGGTCAAAACCAATGTTAAGGGCTTATGGCTCACCAAGTTTGCTGATAATTGTAAACTACATGTCATTATTAATTTTACAGAGGGGCACCAAGATCTTCCAAGATGGCCTTTCCCATACAAATATCTGGCGTCAAAACCATGGACTATAAATGCCAAAAAAAATGTAGAATAGTATCCTTTGTTAAGCACGACTTTCCCTGCAACTGTCACAATTGACAGCACACCACTGAAAATTGATTTACATGTCCTTCGATAACCATGTATCTACTAATGTAAGAAAATCATTTTTCATTGCACGGCTTATTAGTAAGGGTAATAATAATTCACATTTATTAATCAGGTAGGCCTGTGCTGCTGGATAGTTTACATTTCTGTATCACAAAGATTCTGCTAGTTAAATATTTTTTAAACCAGTTAACTATATTGTCCTCAGATCCTAGTGTGATAAGTTTTTGTGCTGTTTATTGGTATATGCTTTCTAAAGTCCTGAAGAGATTCAAGAAGATGATCCATTTCGCTTTCTCTGCAGATATGAGTATTTCATCCGTTATAGTATATATGGTAGTACACTACGAAAGCTGTGTTGTGAATTGATTAGGAGACCATATTTTCTAAGGTGATGATAGATTTTCTCACAAATTCGTTTTTCAGATGTTTTTGCAATTGGGCAGAGGATAAGTATATAGGTTAGTATTCTCAAGGGGAGGAGGGTGTTTGTATTTTTGGAACTGGAGTTATAAGCACGTTTGAACTTAGGAGATATGGAAGGAATGCTGTTGGGGTTAGAGTTGTATTTCCGGACAGTTTTTTAGTGGTATTTTGACTGATTTTCCAGACATCTCTCTGAATTATTAGAGGGGTGGTGGTGGGGGTCACATCACACGTTAGATGAGCGAGTATTGGTGGTAATAAGAGGAGTGTGTTGGAGATCCCTAGGTTGGCATGTAAGGCCTGTTTAGAGGGGGAGTGAAAAGGTGCTAGAAAGTCCTCTAGCTTGTTTTAGTCAAACTGTTGCCATTGCTACTCCTGCTATTATTGAAATAGGTGATGTCTTTAATTACTCCCCACAAGTGTTTTGGCTGAATAAATGATCTTTGTAGCTTTGTGCGAACACGTGTGGATTTTGGTTTTTAAATTTCTAATTCGCAAAAGTGTTTTTTGTCCAAGTTTGAGCTCAAGAATTACAGTAATAAAGAAAAGACGTTATAGAATGGATGTGTATAAAAGTTAGGTATGAAGGCAAAGAACAAAGTGGTTGAAAAGAGCCTGAAAACCTAAACATGAGACATCCATAGAATCATAAAGGAGAGGTTGTGGTGAATGATATACAAACTGGAAGAAACACTGTTTTTCAAATGGCACATCCTTTGTTAAAGCCAAATCAGTGGGCTTTATCTTTTAGGAATCATAACTCACAAATCTGCATAGAGGAAAAGATTTCTAAGTGTTGGTAGTACAGATTCCCATCATTTAGAAAACTATGGTTGATATAACACAGTTTATTGGAGGGTTTCTTAAATACCTGGGGCATTATTGGGCAAGAACCAAAAGTGACTGAATTTCATAAGAAAAGTTTACCTGCTAGGACTAGGAAATATTTCTTAAATAGTTTGTCCAGCAAACCTAGAATGAGTTTATCCCATTGATATACAGGAAATAGTGAGGCCTTGGAAAACATGGAACACTGGTGTTCTCTAAGAATGGAAAGAGTAAAATTACATTTTCATCTGGCGGTTGTTTAAAGTGTACAGACTTGTTTCCATAGGCAGCTGCAGTGAGTCAAAGTCTTTATTGTAATTTGGACATGAAGATCATCCTGTTGACCTTCTTTTGCTTGTTCTGTGTGGTATTTGAATGACAAAGTTTAATCGGGGCCCAGCTATGGTGGGGGGGGGGCAAAGGGGAGTTACAGGTAGAGAATTTTGGGTTGCAAATATGCCGGTTAGCAGGAACAGCTGAATGTTTTTGATCTATACAAAAAAAAAAAAAAATCACCATTAAGGCTTGAAATCCTATCCTCTAAATTGCTATGAAAATCCTGGACTTGGTCCTTACCAATATTGGATAGCTCTGCTTCCAACCTGTTGAAACGTCCGAGGTCAAATCAGACCACAAGTCAGTCACATTTACCTTAAAAGTGAAGCCAGAAGCGTCCTTCAATACTTCAGTATTCAGAGACTGTGAAAAGGCTTATCTACTAAAACTGATGATCTGACTAAAAGCCCTTTTTCTCAACAATTCTACTACTTATGCAGAATCCTTTATTGCCGAAGTCTATACACATGCATATAGTTGTGTAGATGCATCTGACCCCCTCACAAATAAATACAATGCAAAATTCAACCCTAATATGCATAGGTTCTGTAATGAAAGAAAAAAAAATTGAATGCAAAGTAATAACTCTTAGGAAGCCAAAAATGCTCTTTGTTAAACTAAACAAAGAAATCTGAATCTTGCTCAAACTAACCAGAGCCAGATAGGATGAAAAAAATCGCTACCCAGGTGACAAATACACATAGCCTTTTATATATATGTTAGAAATCTCAGAAACATTGCTCACTTCTACTCCAAAATAATAGTAAATGGAAACTGTCAGCAAACGTCAGAGAAAAAAATAATGATCTCAAAAAAAATTGCAAGTAAAAAAAATCTAAATAAAAAAAAAAATAAAAATTTTTATTCCAGGGAACAAGCCCCTCACTCCCCCCCCCCCCCCCTGCAGCTTATATATACTTTTATCACTCATTCCATTTTACTTTAAAATTGAAATTAATGTTTGTAGACAGTGATGTCCTGGTGGTGGAGGTCTGTCTGGTATTTCTGCTTTGCTACTCTAATACGCTTCTCTTTCCTTTCCTGACTGTCTCATGAACCGAACCGAGTCACAACTCAGTAAGATTCAGTAACTTAAGTTTAAATTCCAAGTTTTAAATTTTAAGCCCTCCCTCTATTGTGTGTGTTATACAATAACCATGTAGTAGCACCTGCCCAAGTAAATGGTCTTAAGGGACTAATGGCAAGAGCAGAGTCATGTACCAGGAGCTGAGGCACTGTCTGGGTCCACTGAGTTGGTAAGTGGTCCTTGTTAATTTTATTTTTTTTGGGTCAGAAGGGAGGAAGGTTGAACTGTGGTAGTGGTAAACTCCTCCTTGGATCAGCTGTTAAAGAAACCTGATTCACATTTACAGAAGTTACTAAGTTGTCAAAAGTAGTATTCACAAACAAAATACACAATGACAGTTCACTAAACTAAAAGCACTAAACACTATCCACATATAGTAATTTCAATTGAGCTAGCCCAAAAGATTTCCCAAAAACTGTTTAAATTAAACACAAGCAGTAAAAGTTAAAATTGGGAGGTAACAAGTCTGCTAGACAAGCAAGTCTTGAGACAGTTCCAAAAAGTACAATTAAAAGCAAAATACACTGTCAAAAACAGCAGCTGTTTTCATAGAAAAATATATGTTGAGGAAGGTTTTCCTCAAAGGAAACTCATCATCTACCCAACAAAGGAAAATCGCTAGCTGATCATGGATCCTCTGAAGCTTGCTGTAAGAGGAATGCATCATCACATGGCAAGAAAGTATCGAAGTTTTTGGCACCCAGACTACTGGTTTTCTCCCTTGGGATCTCATGTATCAGCAGTCTGGGTGCATGTATGGAACGTAACCAAAGGGTATAGAATGCTGGCCAGCTATTTTATATCCTTGGCATGATATAATCAGTATAGCTAAGGCTACTGGAGCAGTGATTTAATGAATGAATGTATTATATTTGACAGGAGCATGTGGATCTAATTTAAAGCTTTTAGACTCATCCTGTATCAGGTCAAGCAGCAACACAACTAAAGTAACAATGCAAGTTAATGATGTAAAAAGGAGACAGTGGGCTTTCCCGATTAACTGTTAAAAAAGGAAGTTAAGGAATGGATAGTGGATGGAATTTAAGACTTGTGGAAGATGGAATTTACTTAAGAAGTGAAAACTACTCAGTGTGGTAAAATGCAAATGCAGTTTAAAAACCTGGTAGAAGAAAGATGGAGAGATTGGAAAGGTGCCATAGGAATTATTTAGAGGGGGTTGAGAAAGGTTAAAGTATTGCAGAAGAAGGTGAATCAAAGAACAAGATGAGCAAAGACATGGTGCTTAAGGCAAAATAAGGGAGTATTTGGAAAATATATATGAGTTTAGAAGCTTTGCTGTTAAAACAGCTATTTTTAGATATAACTCTAGAACACAAAAACTTTTAGCACTATGAGTTGGACAACAGAAAGTAGAAAGAGTTGTAACCAAAACTAATCTTTGACAAGAAAAATAACCAGCTTATCCAAGCTAAAAATATGCTTAGTCGAATCCATCAATTAGAGATATTTTGGAAATTTTATTAAAATTTGATAGAGTAGAGGAATGGTGAAACTAAGTAATGGCACAACTGGAAAATGGCAGTTATAAAGAAAGAAAAAACATATGAACATTTGTCTTTTGGAGATAGCTGTTCTGCACACAAGATAATGACCATTGGGATGAATTACCGTGCACTTCACTATAGAATCTCAACTCTGGTTGCACTGTGTCTTTCAAAATTCTAGGCATTTACAAATAACTGTGAGTCTACCTATCAGTTGCATCACTAGATCTGCGCACAATGTGAAGGAAACTAAACCGATTTTTAGTTATTTTTCTATATTGGGTCAGAATTTTACAGTCCAGGTTTCTGATGTTTTTTATCTAACATTCCTCACTCCTACCAGAAATGATCAGTTTGTGAGATGTGCATGGTGATTACAAAGTTTGAGTCCAATATTTGCACACTTTACCTTTATTACTGAAAATACTGCAGTTTGGCACAAGTGGATAGATATGGCTCCTCATTCTAACAGAAGACCTTTATAACTGTTACACCCCAAATATAAAAACTAGAAATTCTTTTGGAAAAACAAAGAATAAGTAAAAGCCCAATCATCTGCTTTGTATTGTAGAAAGGACACTTGCTAGTTATCTTACTGTTCTTGACCAGTATTAATTTATTGCATATAGTATTTTGAATCCAGGCTAAAAATATGGTTAGGTGAATCCAAACAAAAGGAAAAAATAAGATTAGTGTAATAAAGAAAATATTTGTGTAGGACACAACATACAATATGTCAAGATTAGCAAAACCTTACATATTAATATTGCATGTATAGTATTTAAAGGGACCCAACTATATGGCATTTCCTTTCCCTATAAACAGTATGCCCATCCTCAGTAATCTCTAAAGTACTCCTCAAAGGCAACACTAAACGCCACACATACACTTGCACCCAGTGGAACCCGAAGAACAAAGCCTGTAAGGCAAACCACATTACCCAGGACTCTTGTCCTAGGGGACTCCATTGTATGAAACACAGATGCCCCACTCACAATACTGAACAAAGAGAAGATAGGGTAACAGTTATTTGCTTATCTGGATTCAGGATCTGATCACTGCTGCAGTAGCCTTAGCTGTATGGGTAATATCCTGCCACGAATGTTACAGCTAGCCAGCTTCCAAAGCTTCAAGGCACCTTCCTTGTTTCCAAACTGTCAAGCAGCTCGAGCTGAGCTGAGTAAAAGACAAGTCTGGGCATGAAGCCCTTTAGAATTTTATTCCCACCGAAGAGTAGACTACCCTAAGGTTTTCAAGGATCGAAGGTTGGCTTGTGATTTGCTCTGCTGGGCAGATAAGTTCCCTTTGGGGGAAAAAAATTCACTTTTTAGGAAAGTTATTGTTATCTAGGAGTGTTATGTTTTTATGGACTGTCTTGAAACTGTAATTTTTTTTTAAACAGAGCACTTGTTTTTTTCTGACAGGCTAAAAGTAGTGTAAACTAAATGAAAACATATTTAATGTGGAGAAATTGTGCTTATTTTTCCTTTGTGGAGCTGCCATAGTGTTTTTAAATGTTTCTTTTCTGTCAGAAATAAATAGCTTTTGTGGACTGCTGGTACTCTTCCCTGAGAAATGGGCACCATTTTCAGCTTAACCATGGAATAGTCTACCAGTCCCACTGTCGATCCTTCTTCCAGAAGCAAAAAGAAAATGTTAAGTGAATAGCCCTTGCCACCAGACTGGGCTAGCAATTTGCCTCAGCTGCAAGAGCGTGACTCTGCTGTGGCCATTTGTTGAACCTCAGATCACTCATCTTTTTACCCCAGATCCCTGTAGTATAGCATTTACAGTCATTATGGACTGGGAGTTAGCCATGTTCTCTGCAGCTGTTGGAGTCCCCTCAATAGGCAAGGGTGAGTCATTCTTGGTCCTGGGAGAGAGAATGCTGCCATTAGTGACACGGTTGGAACCTTTTTCCCTGTCAAAAAGAAACCAAAAAACAAGACTGTATCTACTTCTCCTCACATTTCTTTGGGCAGAAATAGTTTAATGGGACTGCCATAGGGTTTAATTCAGGCTATTGATCCTTCTTTTAAAGTAGTTTACTGGTAAAAGAAAGAGGGATTTCTGTTTTCCTGAAGAGATTCAAGGCTCTGAATCTGAACAGGAAGATGCAAGAGCAGATTCAGGGTTTCTTCCTCAGATTTCTGATTCAGACTCTCAGGAGAGCTCAGTTTCTGATTCTCCCTGTGGGAGTTTCTCTTTCTCTGAGACTATTGCGAGAATGTGCCAATGTTTTTAGTGGGAAACACTGAGGTTTCTCAGTCCTTCAGAAAATACTATGAGTTGTTACAGAAGGATTTTACAGAACCTACACCCATTCCACCTATTCTGTCTGCTTTAGAGGATATGTGTGTTACTGCCTGCAGTTCAGCTAGCTGCCCCTAAAAATGCACGTAGAATGTGTTTAATGTTCCTCAGTTTTCTAAATTTTTATACACTATTCCCAAACCAGCAGATATATGCTTGGTTGATCTCACTGTTGCTAAGCACTTGGCAAATTTCAATACTTCTGTTTCTGATAAGGAAGGGAAAATTATTGATAGCTATGGGCGGAAGTGTATACTTCTATAACTTTTTATTTTCAGAATTTTGAATTGTCAGGCTCATATGTTACAGATTGTTCTGACAAATTCTGAAAGCATGAGGAATGTTTTATCTGCAGTTTACTTCCGTGAAGAAAAAAATCTCCTTTAATAACTTAGTTTATTCTATTGCACAAATCACTATTCATTGTTTGCAGTATGTGTATGACTCTGTTGATGCTTCTTCCAGGGCTATGCCACTGATAGTGTTTTAAGGAGATTTGATGTCTGAATTCTCAGAACCGTCTAGATGATAATAAAAATGAGATTTTAAATTCTCCCTTGGATAGAGATTTAGTCTTTGCCCCCTCTGCTGCAGAGGTGATCAAAAAGTGGGTCAAAAAGGATAAGCTTAAGGCTTTTCAACTTCCATTTCCAAATTGACTAAGGGATTGTCTTTCTCCTCATCCAGTTTTGGCAAAAAACAGAATAAACCATCTCAACAAAATTGCAGTGAACAGATGTTTAAAGAAGTGGCAAGGGGGTTCCAGAAAGAAGTCTCTAACCTCTTAAAGCCAAGGACCTTCCAACAGGTCTGAATGACTATACAAGACACCTTGCGAGCAACTCTCACTCTGGCCTCTTTTTCTTTCAGAAAGACCTAGTGCTAAAGAAAAGAAATGCTTGGAGACCAGTTCTGGATCTTTCTTTCCTTAAACCTGTGTGCAATAGTGCCAAAATTCAGAAAGATGTCATTTTACAACCTGTTATCATCACATCCCTGTTCATCCTGACTTCAGATGTTTCTTACGGTTTTGTGTGTTTGGATCACATTAGCAGTTCTCTGCCCTACCCCTTTGGACTATCCACTGTACCATAAGTGTTTACAAAGTGTCTAGCCACAGTTATAGCCCATTGCAAGCTACAGGGTATCCACATTTTTCTATATTTAGACGACTTGCTTATCTCTGTAGAGTTTTTTTTCAAAATGTCAGGAATCTCTCTTTTTGGTGAGAGAGTTCTTACAAAAGCTGTGATTCCAAGAGAACATTGAAAAGTCTTTTTTTAACTTCCTCACACAAGTCTAAGTTCCTCGGATGTCAACTGGACACCTCGGGTCAACGAGCTTTTCTTTCACAAGAAAAAAATAGATCTTTATTTAGATGTATTTGTAAGGTTTTCCACTAAGACTTTGGTCACTACGAGGGAATACCTCAGTATTATGGGTCTCATGGCATCTATGAGTTTTATGATACTCATGACAAGACTCTATATGAGACACATACAGTAGTATATGAAATCTCTTTGGTCCCAGCATCAACAACATTTACTTTTTCCAAGTTCCAATGCTGGAGTTTGACAGAAGAGAAATCTCTTGATGGAGAACAACAGATATCCTTAAATCTAGGTCACACCTCCTCCATTCCTGCTCCAAGGTAGTCAGACATCATAGATTCTTTGAACCTTGCTTGCGGAGCACTTTCATGAAGGATAAAAGTGCAGGGGCTGTGGAACACCAGGGACAGATGCAAGCACATAAATATCAAGGAGATGCTTGTCATGATTAAGGCATTGTACTTTCAGAACCATCTTTGGTCCCTGGAACCTCTTCATGTGGTTACAGATAGTACCACAGTTATATGGTACATCAACAGACAAGGGGGGACAAGGTTGTACCTCTTTTGCAAACTAGACATGTTAGCTTCGGACATAGCTTCACAGCACAATCTTGCTCTACAGGCATCCTATATTCTGTCATAGAAGAATTGTTTGGCAGCACAGCAGAACCGGGTCAAACCCTCACAGTTAGATCAGGGGGTCTTCCAATATCTGATCCATCTGTGGGGAGTTCCTCAAGTAGACCTCTTTACCTCTTCTCCGAACAGTCAACTGGCAAAATTCTTTTCCAGCGTCCCACATGCAAGAAGGCTTGGAGGACAGATGTGTTTTTTTTTTGGACAGGAATGTTCCTGTATGCCTTTCCATTAATATCCAATGTACTTCTGAAGATTCAGAAGGACTCCCCCAAGATCACTGTGGTGACTCCCTTGTAGCCCAGACCACTGTGGTTTTCCCTTCTTTTGGAAATGGCCAGGGGCAATTACCACAAGCTTCTTCACAGAATGGATCTACTCACACAAGAACATGGGGTGTTTGATACACCTCAGCATCAGTCATCTTCAATTTACTGCCTGGATGACTGGGCCTTAATTCTTTTTAATCACCTGTTTTTGGAGAATATGCAGCAGCTACAAATAGAAGTAAGAAAGCCTGCTACTAGAAAATCATATATACTCAAATGGAAAAGGTCTTCTAGTTGATGCCAATAATATAACCATTATCCATTAAGGGTAATTGTTCCCTGGTTTTACAGTATTTTTTGTCTGTTACTAGCCTAGGGCCTTTCATATTCCTCTGTCAACATTAATTTATCGTCCAATTCAGCATGTCTGCCCATGGATCCTCCTTTTTCAATGCAGTTTCATGTCAAAAGGTTCTTGAAAGGGGTTTCCATAAGAGGCCTCCAAGAAAACTGGTGACCCCTCCTTGCTATCTTAATTTTGTGTTAAAGAAGCACTTACTCCATTTGAACCAGCTAACCTGGATAACTTGAGGTTCTTAACATGGAAGGCAGTTTTACTGATTGTTCTGACCGCGAGAGGGTATCTGAGCAAGCTCTTATGGTGAATCAACCCCATCTCGTTTTCCATAGAGACAGGGTTTCTTTGATAACTAATCTCTTTATGCCTAAAGTGGTGCTCGGGTTTACTTTAAGCTAAACTAGTTATCTCCCCATTTTCTTTCCTGAACCTAAAAATAAGGGAAAAGCATACTCCATTTCTTGGATGTCCACAGACAATTCTGACACTATCTTGACAGAGCTAAATATTTCAGATCTTTGGATCAATTGTTCATTTCTTGTGAAGGTAAGAAGAAGGTCTATCTATGGCTATTATCTTTTGTTATACTCACCATAGCAAATCTATTCTAGACAGGTTCAAGGTGCACACTGCCATGACCTGGGCTTCATCTTTGTCTTTTTGGAAATGGTTGGATTCTAGTAGCATTCTAGATGCTGCTACGTTGTCCTCTGTATATGCTTTTACAAAGCACTGCAAGTTTGATTCCTTCAGTAGGTCCAGATCAAGCCACGCTAGGACTATTGTCCAGGATCTCCTGGACTTTTCTCTTTCCCCCTCCCCAAATATAGTTAGCTATGGTAGTGTACCCATGCTAAGGCTATGGCAGCTGTGATCACTATGATGAACATAGTACAGTTGTGGAAGTTTTTCTTACCTGAACAGTAGATTTTCAAATGATCACTGCTGCAGTAGCCGCTCCCTCTCTTCATCCCCCCTTCTTTTTGGTGTGTTTTTATGCTGGGGTGTGGGCATTTATATTTTGTTTCTAGCATTGCCTTGTCAGGGCTCGGCATCCCCCTCTCTGCTGGCAAGTAAAGCTCTGAAGGGCTGTTTGCCCAAACTTGTCTTTCATTCATCTCAAGCTGCTTGACAGTTTGGGTGTGTAGAAAGTGCTCTGAAGCTTTGGAAGCTGGCAGTCTGTTATATCCTTGGCAGAATATAACCCATATAACTAAGGCTACTGCAGCAGTGATCATTCAAACATCTACTGCAACAAGTTCAACTTACACAACTGTAATTTATGCATACACTCAAGTCACTACACCATAGGTACCAGTATGATTCTATCATAGTCCATGTAGGAGTTAATAACCTGAAATGTACTTCCCTGGATTATATGAAGAGAGAATTGTTGTTCTGTCTGAGAATGTGACTCCGGCAGGTATGTGCCTAGTATTGATCAGCATTTTACCTTCACCAAGGATGATACCACAGGACGAAGAAAAAATGATTAACTTAAATAATTGGCTTTGTTTCTTGTCTCATTCTAAAGGAATTTAATATTTGTCAGCATGGGAAGATGGTAAACAAACCATGTTGCTTTGCTAAGCATGATCTGCACCTGTCTTCCCTAGGCTTCTGAATATTGGCTAAAGCTTTATCCACCCCCTTAGAGCCTTTTTTAGGAAATACCAAATTGAAAGATGATCTGACCTATCAAATAAAACCCAAAGAAACCTAAAGGTGTTACTGCTCAATGCTGAGAACCTAAACAAGAAGCTCCACACCCTACAAGGTCTTCTCACTCTGGCAAATATAGACATTTGTGCCGTTACTGAGACGTGGTGTAAAACACACAGAAGATACTTTGGCAGTACAAGGCTTCAGTGCTTTCCACACATTTAGACCATCAGCTGCCCAGGCAAGGACAAAAGGTCGAGGAGTCTCAGATTTTATTAGAAACAAGCATAACTCTTCGTTGGTTAAACAAGACAATTCCCTGGAAATTATCCACATGCAAATCACCATAGACAAAGTCCTATACTATATCCTAGCAAGCTATAGGTCACCCTCTGTGTCCTATAATGCTATAGCTCATACCTAGACCTACTGGAGGCACTTACCATTAAACCAAATACCTTATTCATGCGAGACTTTAATTACCTCTCTATAGACTGGAGAATGTACACCTCTTCATATTCACAAGCAGAATGATTCCTGGACTTTATTAATGCAAATACCTTTGACCAGATAGTGTGCACACCCACCACAGGTTCTAACATACTGGACCTGGCACTCACCAGTATGGTGGAGCACGGCAGACCCCCCCCCCCAATTTCACATCCTCATTGGTGAGGTCAGACCACAAAGCTGTCTCCTTCGAAATAATTACTAACTGTTATAGGGTTTGCTGGGACTATTAAGCAATAGTCTTTTAAAAATTCAGTACCTCTCCCAGCAACCTATGAGGAATGGTTCACAGAGACCCTGTACAACCATGTAAATGGGTGAATAAAGGCTGCTGTTCCTTCTAGAAGTAAGCCCAAAACAACCTCTAAAAACAGACCACTCTGGGGAATCATTACCTCAATAAGGTATACAAGTAAAGGAAAAAAGGCCTGACTAAAATCAGGAAGAGCAGCTCCCATAATGATAGGAGCTCTCTAATTAAACTAAACATGAAATTAAGAGAACTAGTTAAGTCCAACAGTGCCAGTTATGAGGTCAAGATAACCTCACAGGCAAAAGACAACCAGGAGGCCTTCTACAGCTATGTCTGAAACCTCAAAGGCAGTACACATCAGTGTGCCGAACTGGTGGTCACTGGTGCCCACTTCACTGAGCAAATGACAAATCACTGAGCTGGCTGACAAATTCAGCATAAATTTCACCCCCCCATCACTTGCTAAGTGTAAAAATACAGCCTTTGGGCCCCAACAATATCCTGGGATGCCTCTTAAATAGCTTGAAACACAGTCCATTAGGACCACACAAATCACTTTTCAACTATAGCCTCAAAACAGGCTTTGTATCATGGGAATGGAGGACTGCAATAGTTATCCCACTCCACAAGGGTGGACCACCAAACGACTCCAGAAACTAGAGACCTATTAGTCTGACTAGTTTAATATGCAAAGCCATGGAATGAATCATGGAAATAATTAACAGACACATAGACAACCTTCAGAGACTGGACCCAACCCAATATGGCATTGTCATCGGATTGTCACGCCTACTGAACTTGGTGGGCTTTGATGAGGGGAAAACCAGGGATACTGCCTACCTCAACCTGGCTAACAATACCTCATTTGGGTATAGTTGACAAACTCACCAAACTGGGAATAACCCCTACATAACTTGCTGAATTGCCATCTGGCTGACAGTACCCATGAAGTCCGGATTGGTGAAACCACCTCTAGTAAGAGACCAGTTACCAGTGGGGAACTCAGTGCTCTGTGCTGGGATCACTTCTGTTTGGCATCTACTTCTTGGAGGTAAAGGTTAATGTCAAGGGGTCTTTGGGTGATCAAGTTTGCAGATGACTACAAATTGAGAGCTGTCGTAGATTAACACCATAACACAAACGTCTTACAAGAGGGTGTAACACAGGCTAATGACTGGTGCCAAAGTCACAGATTAAAACTTGATGCAAAGAAATGCATTATAGAACCTTTTGGGAAAATTGCCACCCAGGCCTATTACTCCATTGATAAGACAGCCTTATGACTTGACCCAGTAGTCAGGGATCTAGGAGCATATGTAGACAGTAATCTGGCCAAGGTAGTAAGAAAATCATTCTCTGTTGCCCAACTTATAAGTGAGGCATAACATCCAGGTCCAAGGAAGTCATAGTGCCACTTTATTTGGCCCTTATTAGATCCATTATTTAGTAGAGTGCTCCCTTCAGCACATACCTGACCAGATATATGCAACCCACAAAGATTTTTACCAGGAGTAACCAGGGTATAAAACATACTGTCCTGTATTGATCACCTTAGAACCCTAGCTCTATACTCTGTTTCCTACAGGTTACTGAGAGGGGATCTATGCCTGACATAAAGTGCATCCTTAGATCCAACTGTGAGAGACCTTTTTCACATCTGCAAAATGAGCAACATCAGAACCACTAGATCCAGGGATTTAAATTTTGCTTGTGACATAAATAACACACGTTGGCGAGCCAGATATGTGTCTCAGAGGATCCCCATGCTGCGGAGCAGGCTTCCCATCTATGTGAAGCAGAGTCCATCAATAATCCTGTTTAAACATAATCCTGACCAATGGATGGGAAATTGGAAATTCGCCCCGGGTGTGGCCCTTGCATCTCTGATAGAGGTAGACAGTAATGCCCAAACTAAGCCACACACACACACACACACACACACACACACACACACACACACACACACACACACACACACACACACACACACACACACACACACACACACACACACACACACACACACACACACACACACACACACACACACATATAATCTCTAGAAACTTCCTAACTAACATACCATGTCTTAAACTCCAATGATACATAGGGATACGATTAAGTTGGATTGCATGGCTAGGCTTATAAAAGGCCTTGGTGGTCATTAGCCTAATGTGCATTTATGAACCTGTGAGCCTGTATCAAAGCATTAAACAATGTACCGAATTTTCAGTGAACAGAATTGCAAAAACGTTCGACTTTAGGTTGCTTCACTATTTGTCAAAAGAGATGGATTGCTTCTTTAATGACAAGTAACCATCATGACTTACTGAGTAGCCTGAAAAAGTCACATGGAGCAAACTTCTCAGTGTAAGAGTTATAGACAAAACTACAAATAATGGGGGAATAAAAGCCTAAGATCATGGACAGATTGTAAGTATTGCTGTTATAAACTTAGAAAGTTGTTCAAATAACAGGTTTTGCATTCATTGGCATGCATTTTCTGAAGGATATGAAATCTAAAATTTGCATGTCTCTAATAAAACCAATTTCATGTTTTCTTTATAGGTACCTGTTTAAAATATGCCAGTATCTTAGCTTAGATGTAAATAGAATGCGACTGCTGAGTAATTCCTCTCAACTTGTGTATCCTTTTGTGATGAAGAGCAATTCTAATTGCATTTTAAGGGAAAAAAGGATACTTGTAGCATCCAGTACCATTAGCATTAAAAATACAAAGTAAGCTACCTGTAGCTCATGCAGCACTGCTACTGGCCCTGCTTGTTTCACTATTCATGCAGTGTTGTGCCTTTGGATCTTTGCTGTCACACATGATATGCCTGACCACTCATTCTGGGTCTTCTTTAAACAGTAAAGCCTCCAGACAGGGCAGTGGAGTGCCCTCTAGATCACTGGAAAAATGGTACCCAAGTGAACAAATAAGCATCCGGGTACATCATTTCCTCTTTAGTAATAAAAGGTTGAAGTGCTGACTATTGTACAGATAATGTAAGATAGACTAACGTCTCAGGTGCTGGAGAGCCATGGAGTGGGCAGCTGAAGACAAAGGTTCATGGTATGCAGCAAAGCACAGAGGTTTATTCATGGCTTTGCCATGCCACTTGCATTTAATACCCTTCATGGTGCATGAGTGGAAAGTGCATGTCTATGGGGGAAAGGTCCTGCAAGGCCCTTACATCGACAAGGTTGCATATCAGCCACCTAAAAGTAGTGGTTATGATTAGAAATTAGCCTCTGACCTGTTTCCTTTATGACTGCCTCCTGTGTTACTTTCACCTCATAGGGAAATGAATGGGTCAGACTGATTCCAGGGGGACTGGTGGTGGTCAGGTATCAAAAAGTTAAAAGAAGTCATCAGTGTACTTCATTGCTGAGCACCAGAATAATTTCACTTTTTATAAAATAATATGAATATAAATGCAAAGAGAACACAGAAACTTAGATTTTGATAGATAAGAGCTCTAGTATGCTTGTTTCCATATCATCAGAAAAAGATGGAGGTCCCACTTAACCAGCAGTTTAGTTCTTTTTTTCTTCCATATTACAAAATAATAGTTATATGTCTATCCATCTATTCTTTAGTTCACTTATTCTTTCAGTACTTTTCCGTTAACAGAGCAACAGTGTTAATGTGCAGTTGATGTGAAGCTGCTTCTTTTTTCTGCTTGTAACTCTGTCTTCGTCCTCCCCAAGAGAATTAAAGTCTGGGCATTTCTGCAGAATTCTTCACTGTTGAAGAATAGGTATGACAGATAATGCCAAGAAATTTGATATGGTTTTAGCTGAAAGGGGGTCTTGCGCACTGTTCAGTACAGCAGATCAGGTACAGCTTGTCTTGCTATAGAGAATTGCATTACGGAACTTATTTCTCTTTCATTTGTTACAGTGGCGGCAGTAATGCTTCTTGAAGTTGTTTGTGGTTTATGATAGCATAGTGTAGTCCACTCCAAGGTGACTGTTGTTAACACATTAGTGAGGAATCTGTAATGATCTGTACAAATTAGTGTTCTGAAGCAGAGCATTTTTGGTTCGAATGTTAACGGAAAGTACCCTCTTACTTACTAAAATGGTGTACATTACTGACATTATATTGTCAGGAAAGAAGGGCGTGCTCATCTTTCTGAGCTGATTTTTAAGTGTGTGCTAATTTTTAACGGTCATCCTGTGAGTTTTATTGCTGTGAGCCATCATAAACAGTAACACAGTGGGGACAAAGCACTTGCAAAAACAGGAGTTTCTGTGTTAAATGTGAAGTGAGACTGTTGAAAATGGGCTTGGTGAAATAGGGACAACCGTTGAAACTGTGAACATGTAATTATGAAAACATTTCAACATTTCTGTTGCCTCAATGGAAAAGTACCATTCTTTCTCATGCTATCACTTCATCAGAAAAATCTGATCACATCATCTACCATCCTTTCCGTGAAAAAAAGTTCTTACCTGTTTCACTTTAACATTTCTCCTCGAGTACTCATTGTATTCTTGGTATTATCTCTCTTTCTTTTTGAAACTGTACTTCCAGACAGACTTTGTATTTCTCTGAGATACTTAATATTTCTGTCATATCGCACTTGATCTCCTTTCTCCAAAATACAGCTTATAGCTTATAAGCAGTGCTACAATGTGTATTGTTGTGTTCATATTTTATAATTACTGCTGATTAACAGGAAGGATAGTCTTAACGGCCAAAATCATTAAAGGAATTGTTTTTTTTAGAAACCATTAGTTTCTGCTTTTTGCAAAAATATGCTATGTTATTTATTTTGCTGCTAATATTCTAAAAAGTTATTGCATTGCAAGAGCTGAAACATCATCTGTCATCAAGGTCAAGAAATCTTAGTGCTAGTTTAAATGTGTCTTTCAGATGCCCTCTTTAATAGTAAGGAGCACAGCTACATGAATGATTTAAAAATTCCCTCTAACCAAAGCATAGCACCACATGACTGCAAAACGCCAAAGATATATACATATATACATATATACTTTTTAGTGAAGACTGAAAGGATGCTTTCCTGTACAATTTTAACAGGAATTGGAAATTGTCCATCTGTTAAGATCACATTTATTATAATTTCTAAAACGAGTCTCTTATTAGGGAAAAATCCCTCTTGGAACAAACAGAGCCCTTTAAGTTAAGTGGCAGTATAAATTCAAATTTAGGAACAGTTTTTAAAACATCAGGAAGAGGTTATTTAGGATATCCCTGTTACATATGAATGGTAGTCCTTTTCTGTAGTAAATAAATGAAGGGTAAACAGCTTAAAGTGAAAAGCGAGAGTAGGGTTCCCAGGCAGCCTGATTTCAGAGAGCTCACTGCTTTTGTTACGATTCAGTGTTGTGCTTCTGTATTCACATGCCTGTTTCTGCCACTAGATTTCTTACGTACAGATCAGATTATGTTCATGCATTCTTGTCTACTGTATGCAATAACAGTGCTGTTTTCACTAATAAAATTACACTAATAAAAAACACTGCGATAAAATGAGTTCAGTTAACTGCAGAAGGAGGTTTTAAACAACAAAAGCTATGTACAGCAGAGTGAGTGCTGTAGACTGTTACAGTATCGAAGCCCAATATTTGACCACCCAAGTGTAATACAGACTGGAAAAGTGTTTCCTAAAACAATGTCAGGAACATCTTATGGCCACACACAGGCTACACAGCAAAAGGAAATATTAAGGAAAATAGACTAACAATTTAAATGGACAAGTATATAAATAAGTGTGTTTTGAAAATGTGCCATTTCCTGGCTTGCAGCATTCTGGAAGGTTAAATGTTAAAAGCTTTGGGGCAGCATGCCAGCACTGGCTGTTATTAGAAATGCACGGTGAAAGCATGCCAGTAAAAACTAATCCTCTTCATATTTATTAGCCATTACTAAGATGTGGTTATTTTAAAGTTATTCCTTTTTTCCTATTCCTATGAAAATTATTCATACTTAACTAGATAAAAAGCAAAACAAGACAAAAAAAACTTCTGTATACCTTTTTCATTGTTGTCCCCGTAGACGGTGACAGAATGCAGTGCAGTAAAGTAAACGTAATTACTCAAGTTGTGTGTATCACATCAGAGTATTAGACATGTATGTGTGAATCACAGTATTATTTTCTTTGACTGAGGAAAACAAGCTTTGCTTTATATATATGGAACAATTTTAAATGTGTTGCTACAGAGCAAAACAAACAAGAAAATGTTTTCTGTATAAACACTGGAAAGGGTGTCAGACTTTTAAAATATGCTATTAATCATTGTATTTTATCTGACCTGCATTAAAGCTCAAGTTTAAAAAAATGTGGGGACACTGAACGAAAGTATCAGATGCCCAATGACAACATCAGTGAACACTTGATACTGTAAGACAAAGCTGCCATCCATAAAAGTCACTAGTAGAATGAAAAATGCAGCAGAAAGAGTAAGATAGAATGAGGCAAGGGTGACAGTAGAAGTTTATTTTATTTTGATTTTTATTCATTCATTCATTCATTTATTTATTTTGAGGACCCTTTTTCAGATCGTTGTTAAACAAGATTGTCCGCAACTTTAAAGAAACTGCAACTTGCGGTTCTTTGAGGGTGTCTGGCACTTAAAAAATGCCTGGGCTTAACAGTAACACTATTAAAACATATCAGCAGTGTTAAAACATTTTTATGTACATTGTTTTTTGGCATCACTAAGAAAAGTGATTTGTTAAACACCATTATACATTCTGTTCTGCTCTTCATTTTATTAGAAGGAAGCTAACTGCAGTAGGGCTGAGAATATTTGATTATTAAAAAAAAAATTAAAATAAACCTTTCTTGTATATTATGTTGCTTAGTCCTAGTATAAAACAAGATCATATAAATACAGTTGCTTTTCTGACAATGAGGCAAACCTAACAAACTAAAGAAAGCACGTTTGCTGTCACAGCAGGTGTGCACAGTACTGATGATATGCAGCTATACTTAGTGACGGTAAGCATCGGCTCTGCTCAGCAGCATTAGATTACTATGTACTTATTAGTTTTTTCCATTCCTAAGAAAACAGAGCTGTACCAGTCAAGAATAAATTTCCTACAGACTATGTAGCCATGCACAGAGACTTCACATCTGCTCCTCCTAACAAAAAAAAAAAAAAAGCACTTGAAGATAAATTGTGAACCCAGGTAGTGAGAAACAAAAGTAAACTTTAATTGCGAAATAGAGAAACTGAAATATAGTTTTATATATATGGGTAAACAGTGTTTGTATGAATAAAAATGAGAGGCAAATAGGCATTAGACATTAAGCTTTCCTTCTTCCGGCTGCTAATTAACTTCCAGTTTTTGAACTTTTTCCAGCTTCTAAAAAAAAAAAAAAGAAAAAAAAAAAGAAAACTGCAAAGGTGCTAAGGCCTTCTTGGTTCTGTAATACGAGGTATATGAGAGTTATTACACTGCATTTATTATTGAAAAATAAAGCAACATTCAGAAAATATTTCTGAATGTCATAGACCAGGAAGAATGAGATATGAAATACAGAGCTAATCCGCCACTAACTAAAATGCTTCAAGCTTGATCTTTGATTTGATGCTTGGTAAATTACTTGCAGCTATTAATTTATCTTGGCTCATATCTGATAACGTGTTTTTCTTGCAGCTTCTTAATATAATAATTCTGTTATGTCTGAGAAAATGAGCTTAAATGTTTTGTTTTTCAGTGCTAAATGGTTGTGATTAATAAATGATTATCCCACTTCAGGTCATATTTTCAGTTAAGAATGAAACGTTTATTTATGAATATTTATGTGTATATACTTCCTTCATTTGCATGTTTCCATCTAATTACTCAACTTCTCCTATAACATGGCAACCTGAAATGTATGCTATAGTTTTGTAAATATAATATATACAAATAAAATATAAGCTAAATATCACATATTAAAATGGTAGTAATTAGATAAATATTTAAGAGGTTTCCTTGGACCACTTTATCTGTTCATAGACTTAGTATTGTGGAACTATACAGAATACTATTACGCTGCACAGAACTGAAAATTGATAGTGTTGCTCAAAAAAAAATACTGCACATTGATCTACGGATATTTGAATTTATCCACATGTTTACTGTTGTACCTAGTGCAGTATTACTTAGTGCAAGCATCTCATTGTATCTACATTATAATTCTAAAAAAAAGGATACTTCTTACTTGTGTACATCATCAAAAAACAGCAACAACGCTCTAATACGGTTGCTGGAGTATTTCCACTTACAGAATTCCTCCAAATCTAACATGCTGTTCCTATTAAATAAAATTACATATTCAGAGAAGAAACATTTACATAAAAAATAATTAGAAGTTGTGAAGGCATGCCATCCAGGGATAGACTGTTCTAGGCAGATCTCAGATTTCATGACATAAAAGAAAACGGTCTTCAAATTCACTGTGCATGTGTGGCACCAAATATACAACCCTCAGTTATTTACTAAAATAATCAAATTCAACTGTTTTACATGAGCATATACAGGCTACGTTCTTCCATTATCCAATTAACAAAATTCATGCATTGAAATCTGCTCTCTACTCTGTACTTTGACATGAAAAACATGATTCAAAAACCAGATCAACATAAACTGCAGCACTTGAAATAATCCAAAATATCATTTAATCTGCAAGTAACACTTCACAAGTTTAATCAGGTATAATTGCAACTTAAGATTCCTATTTAGGAATATATACTAAGAGTCAGATATTCAAAAACATAGCAGTTAAAAAAAGGGGAGAAGAACAGTAGATGGTACCAAAAGCTTTGGTTAGCTTAAACTACTGGTTTACTGAGCAGACTCAGCTGTGGATGCATTTTACTTACTGTAGTTCAGTGGTATAATGCTCTTAATGCACCCCAGACAACCCGTGTTCAGTTAGAGTCAGGGGTGCTGTTGGGACTTGGGGAAGGATGGGAGTAAGCAGCTGATATTGGCTCATCCGTCCTGGGGGTAGAGAGGCTGTCTAGGTTTTCTGCAATAACTGGGTTAAGTTCTGGTTGAGATGCATGCTGTAAGTGGTATATTGCTTGATAGGGAGGTTGTGCACATGCAGAAGCATGCATATACCTCCCAGACATGAACATTGCGGAGCTTACAAGGCTGCCGCAGTATGGCAGAGATTAGGACAAACTCCTTGGCAGCGGTATGATGCTGCATCCGCATCCTAAGTCTCCACACAGGCCCTTGACATAGAGTTGAGCCCAGGGTTGGTTAATATGGGTCTGGTAGACCCAGTGATTGAGGAAATGAGCCTGTGGCAGTTGTTAGCCAGCCGTAAGGAGATGGGTTAGGGGAGTAATAGGGTTAGTATGAGTGGGTACTTAAATTGATAGGATCTAATTTTATAATGCAAGGCAAGAGTTTCTTATATGAAACAAATGAAAAAATTACAGACAGATTAGTGTAAGACTATGTGAAGATTAGTGGGCTCCACTGCCATAAGGTACAAATTAAATAAATCAATAAAACAAATGAACAAAAAGTCAAAAACTATTGTATCTGCCAGTATGACAACAGCAATGCAAGTTCATTGTAATCTGGCAAGAAAAAGTATATCACATTCCACATTCTCTCAGAGGAGTTGCTACTGACACAACTATGAACAAGTATAAAACTAAATTCCAAGCTTAAAAATATCTAAAAAAATTAAAATGCTGTGCACAATAAAGAACAAATTCTATTATAATTTTAACCAGAAAAGTATATGTCTGAAGGTGTGTACAGGTAACTATGACCTGCTGATTTTTGCTCTTGAGGTCTTAATTATTCACATACATCTCTTGAATTATCATTTACTGTTAAAACATTTTAATTTTACTAATATTCTCCATATTATTTTTGTTTCACCAAAACTCCTGTCATGGTGAACTTCCTAACACATTAGCTGAAATTTCCATTAAACCCAAGACTGCTGGGGGACTTAACTGTCCATCAATACACAGACTGACCTACATTGCCAGTTGTAGGCATTACCCTGTGCTTCCCTGATGTTACAAATGTTATCTCTGTGTCACAAATATTTAGTCATACTGTAGGCCCCAATATCCTGGATCTGGTCCTCGCAAATATGGTCACTTCTTGCACATCTCTATATGTATCATCATGTGTTGTTAAATCAGTCCATAATTTAGTAACCTTTTCCTTAGTAACTGGTGCCACTTTTTTGTTAAGACGCCTGGCATTGAGTAGAGGTAGAGCCACATTAATGCGTTTCCAGTTAGAACTTACTGAGTTGGAATGCCCTTAAGATGGACTCTACCTAAAATATATAAATAAATAAATGAAATAAGGCAGAATAAAATCAGTCACACAAGTGCAAGAAGGTTGTGAAAAAAAGGTGGTGAAATGTGTATAATATTAATTGCCAGACGTCTCTATTTGGGTGGGATTGTCCCGGAATCAGCAGCCCGATCCAGAGTCCCGCACTGCCAGTTTAAATCCTGGGCAGCTTCCTCTTTGTTTTTTTTTTTTTTGATTAGCGCCAATCAAAAATCGCTAAACACAGAGTTTCTTGTGTTTAATGCGGAACAACGCAGTTCCGCATTAAACAGAAGTAGCTCTGTATAGCGATTTCTGATTGGCCCGTATACCGGTATACGGGCCAATCAAAAAAATCGCAAAGCAGAGCTACTTCTGTTTAATGTGGAACTGTGATCTTCCGCATTAAACAGAAGTAGCTCCGTGTTTAGCGATTTTTGTTTGGCCCGTATACTGATATACGGGCCAATCAAAAAATCACAAAATAGAGCTACTTCTGTTTAATGCGGAACTGCGATGTTTCGCATTAAACAAAAGTAGCTCCGTGTTTATTTATTTTTGATTGGCCCGGGCCAATCAACAAAAAATAAACACAGAGCTACTTGTGTTTAGTGCGGAACTCTGATGTTCCGCATTAAAGACCTAGCGTGGAAGAGTTTTTTAAGTCTTCACTTGCTGTGAAAGACTTTTTTTGTCCCTACCTGGCCAGTCGGAAATCTGGCAACCCTGATAATATATAACAAAGATGAATGGGGATCATCATATTTTGATCTTCTGTGCACTACAAATGCCTCCATATATTTCTACACCTAGTGATCAAGCATGCAGATTGGGATTCAGATGCAATATGGTTAATGTTGTGCTACATCATTCAAGTATAATGGCAATACCAAAAGACTGCCTTCCTAGGCTCTGGAAGCAATGTCTGTTTTATAATACTGATTTACACTAATATGCACTAATTGTAAGCAACAACATTTTCAAAGAAGTATGTAAATAATTGTCCACGCTGTTATAAGTCTTAGTTCTATCATCTGTGCTCAAGTCATCTGTCACTAATTCATAGACCTACTAAGAAGGGTGATAAATTCTAGTAGACCACTCTCTTTTATTATCTCGACTCCATGGCACAGAGGATAGATTCATAACTGTGTCCCAGTGGGCTGTTTTTCAACTAGCACCTCTACCATTGGGGAGCCAGGCATGGTGGAAGTGAAAAGGTGTATTCCACTTGTCTGAGACATGGTTTTAAACTAGATAGAGCATCCTAGCAGTGCAGAGCTACCATGCTGTCCACATATTCAGGCCAGCTACTCCACACGCAGAGACCAAAGGTGGAGGTGTCTCAATCTTTATGAACAACAAACTTGTCTCAAGAGTAGTCAAACAGGATGACATACTTGCCTATGGAAATCTGTACATAGAGAAGCTGAATGTCACATATCATATCTTTGCAAAATGTGGGTCACAGTGCATGATCCAAGTAACCCATAACATGTACTTGGAGATGCTGGAGGCCCTCACCATTCAACCCAATACAGTATTCACGGGTGACTTCAACTACCTATGGATCCTTTTATCTTCTCTGGGATTAACAAAAGAAGCAGAGCATGATCTGATGTATGTGGGCAGACTTCGCTGCCATATCTGAGATTGCCTTGGCTGTCTCAGCTTTGCATTTACCTCCATCTATTGTCCTGCATTTCTGTGCCCTTCCATTGGCACAGGTGTAGCTACAATGTGTATGTGTGCAGCGATTGACTGCAACTGGCTCTGATTTATAGTCAGCTTTAATCCTCTCTTGCTCTCACCCCCATCTGCCCCATCCTCCTTACCTTTATACAACTCATTCCATACCCACTTACTCACCATCATGTCCTCCCACTTAAAGGTATCTTCTTTATCACTGTATCAATAGCTCAGCACTAGAAAAGTGATTCATATACATTCTTCCAGCATATACTAAATCCAGATCATTCTATCCCCTTTAGTCCCTAATTTAATTTTACTGACACCCCCCCACGCAGACAAATTCCCTGCTCATTTAAAGCTATATTCTCACTTAATTCTTCATACTTAAAAATTCCTTTTTTTTTCTACTGCCAACTTAGACTTGCTACAACCTCACCAACTTACAGCAATATTTACCATACATCTTCACTTTACTTGTCTCCCCAAGAAGGACATAACCCTCCATAACTGCCCACAATACAATTAACCACCCCCAACTGCTCAGATTAAGGTCACATGACACCCTAAACCTGCTCAAACACTCTTCACTTCATTTTATTAGTGTCCTTACACACTGCTTACATAATATGTAACCTCAGAAGCTATATTACCACCATGATAGATTCCTTCAATTGGCTTCTACTTCTAGACATAATGTTGTTTCATTTGAAACTTCCTCCAGCCCATAGGCTGGAATATACCCACTCATCCTCAAATGTAAAAACTGCCTCCATTACCAGCGCCTACCCTCCACCCCACCATCTTCCTCTGTCACCATCTTTTATTTCTCCCTTCTCCCCTCCTAATTACCCACTCCCTCATAATTCATTCTCCCTCATAGTAACAAAGTAATACAGCAAACTGTCCACTTATTCTATAGTTTTAGAAACATTTCTCAGATTCTTTAACCACTGTAATCAATTTCCTCCTGATACAATGCCATTTCATATCAAACTCAGGGCCTCACGCTTATACTACCCAAGACGAGAGCCTTCCTCCTTAAAATTTGCCCTAATTAATAACAGCAGCAGACTAAAAGAAATGCAACTGCTCCATTTGTTCCTTCCTTTATTCCCATTATCTAGATATTGTAGCAGTTATGAATTCTGCATAAAAATAAACTCCCTAACACCAGATTTATGTTGGCATTATTTTGCCCTAATGTAAAAAAATGCATGTAATTGCTTAACTATTTAGTTAATTTTTAATTAAAAATTGTGTAGCTAGCTAGGCAATTCCCTTATTGCAGGTTTTGTAACCTTTTTTTTTTTTAATTAGTCAGGAGGTTATTATAATGTTGTATTTTTTGCATAGCTGTTGTTCATAATGGAGAACAAGGCCTTAGAGTTTACAAAATGTTCTAAGTTTGTTCATAAGCTATGATACAGAATCAGAATTGCCTAGACATAGTAAGGCCTAGTTAATGTTTGTCTTTTCGGCTTTTCCCAGTTAGGGGTCACCACAGCGTAACTCCGGTCCGCTAATGATTGGCAGTAGATTTTTATGGTGCCGAGTTGCCAGCCCAACCTTCAGTGAAGGCACGCCCATTCACGCATGTCTTTCGGAGGCCACTCGACCGCGGGGAGGACATGCAGACTCCACACAGAAGGCACTCCAGCCGAGAATCGAACAGGAGAACCTCTTGCTGTGAGGCAACAATGCTCCAGCTGTACCACCGCGGCTTGTAGTAAGGCCTTGTTAATAAAAAAAAAAAAAACAAAACAAAAAAAAACAAGAATCATCATTATTGAATTATCACTTATGACATTGGGAGTCATACATTTAAGTGAAAACAAACCATGCTGATGTATTTTCAGTTTTAAACATTTTATTTATTTACTTAACTTTTGTTAACTGGGATAGTCTGACTGCGTGTTAGCCCATTTTCTGAGGAGTCCTGTGGGAGAAGCCCCAAAAACAGAAAAAAAACCCCAATACAAATAAGTTAGCACAATGTACAGATCTAAGGTAAACTACATTTTAGAGAGGAAAAAATGCACACTATACATATGTAAAAAGTATGAGTACACTTGTACAAATAGTAATCAAGTGAGTCAGAGTGTAAGTGAGAAAATAACAAGGGAATAAGGCAAATTTGACAAAGTTAGAAGCATTGCAAATGAAAAAGTTACAAAAAGAAATATGTAAGCAGCAGAGAAATATAGCGCATAGAGGAGTGGAGAAGAGTCAGTGAAAAAGGAAAGCGAGGACTGAAGGAGCATTATACATTAATACAGTCTTTGCTAGTCAAACATTACATAGCTCATTCAGTTCCTCCCTTCCCTTAAATGCATTCCTCCTCCAAAACATTACTCTGCATGTATTGTTCCCACAATTCCCATTTTTCTATGTAATTTGCTCCTACCCTTTTCTAAAGATCCCATTTCCAGTTCTTTTATCTTTGTTGCTATGTTCATTACTTTTCATATAGTTGGTTTAGACTTTATTTCCATTTTTCAAGTAATTGCTTTTTTGGCAGCCACCATAATTAAACTTAGCAAGGCCTTACTATGTCTAGACAACTCTGATTCAGTATCACAACTCAAAAAAATGTTTCCTTGTTACACCAATTTGCTCATCCAGTATTTCTGAGAGCAATTTGCAGGACATTTTTAGTCTGCTAACTCATTACACTTAAAAAAAAAAAAAAAAAAATAACACATGTTACCAGTTACCTCTTTCTTCCCTATCACACCGCCAACATCTGCAATCTTCCTTAGAAAAAAATTCTTTGGAGTCTGCTTGCAGTATAAAAATATATATGCACACACTTCCAAGCAAAGATTCTAAATCTTCTAGACTATGTTGTTATTTAGGAGCCATGCATATATCCTCCCATTTTTTTTTTTTGTGAATTACTTATCTAATATCTCTTTCCAATCCTTTCTAACCTCCTCTGTTTGATTCCTGTAGTTATCTTGCAGTATTTTATAGCAGTACTAATTACCCCCCTTTTAACAGTAGCTTCTGTTCTAATTTCCACTAAAACTCTATTAATGCTGGTCTTTCACTTAGAATCCTATTTATTTCTTTTTGCCTATATTATGATATCAATCCTTGATAGGGAAGGCAATCGCTAGCCTGCAGTCCTAATGAATTGTTGGCCTCTTCCCATTCTGTTACCTTTCCCTCTTTAATTATTTGCTCCCAATACCTTGGTTCCTTTGCCATTTTTTCCAGTAAATTCCTGCCCCCTCTTTCTGGGGAACAATAGATTTTTGTTGTATAAGCTTTATTTCCCCCATAGCCTGTACTGCATCAAAAAATGTTTTATCTTCCAGGGAAAAATACTGTTGACAGCTGGACACAGTAGCTTGAATGTCACTCCTGCCTCTTGACAGTCCCTTATTGCTGGAATAAATTTGCTTCTCTCCTGCCTGGTATACAGTGAATAAACATTTTGACATACATTCTGCTGTTTCCAATTTTTAATACTTTGCCATTCTGCCACAGTTTTGTCAGCATCAGCTCTTTCTCCTGGTATGACTGCATCTTTACTGATGTAGGTCTTGATGGCTTTCTCATGGCCAGGTCTAGAGCACACACTTATATGCTCTTTCAGTTTATAATTCCAGTAGGGGAATATCAGTCTAGTTGCTTGTTTGTACTTTCATAACTTTAATCCAGTCTGTTCCTTCCAGTTTCTCTGGTATAGCAGAAAATCTCAGGTTTTCTGTGCACCATCTGTCTTCTAATTCTACAATTTTTTTGAAACAACTCTTCTTTAGAAGACTCGTACTCAGCCATCTTTTTCTTCATTTTCAGTCTGTAATTTTTGCAGTTTTACCAATTCATCTGAAGAGCTAGTTAAAGATTCTTCTGTTTTTTTTTTCCAGCATTTTGTTAATTAGGTTGATATTTTCCTTCAGTGTTTTATTTTAGTCACCGCTGTGTACATTTGAAGTTTTTTTTCTGTAAATTACTGGAAGCTGTCTCTTGAACCAAAGCTGACACTTGAACTGCTCTTTGTTGAACAGCTATAGAATCCTTCCCAGACACTTAACTTTTTTCAGGTTTTCCAAATGTGTTCTTTGCCAGCATCCAAGCAGTGTTCTTATTAGCCAGTAACTGAATTTTACCCAAAACCAGGTTCAGTGGCACTCCTTTTTTCAGTTTCTGTTTTCACAATGGGAATCTAAAGTTAAGCTGTTGATCAGTGTGCAGCTGTCTGGGAAGTTGAGGGTACTTGATGTTCATCGTGCATTACAGCTGCAGTAATCACATATGGGTTTTCAGCCGGCAGGCGGTCCCTCGGTCGGCCGAATTCCAAAGTCTTGGTCCGGCGTCGGTTGTTGTCGCGTACTCTTCTGACGCCAGGAAGGCTAGAGTATAAAAGACACAGCCGACGCCATCTTCTTCAGTCTTTTGCCGCTGCGGTGCCTGGCAGAAGCAGTTCGCAAGTGCCGGTCGGCCAGCTCCTGAATTACGAAAAATTTTGGAACCAAGTCTTCATTAAAGCTAAGTACCCGCTGGGGAATCTTTTCTTGCCTCAGACCGATGTCAGAAAAGTTAATAATTGTATTTCTTGTGGGAAGCAAATACCGCATAAGGATTTCCATTCCCTTTGCATACCTTGTTTGGGCCCAGACCACGACGCCTCGGCTGTCGCTTTGTGCTACCTTCAATAAACGCACTATCGCCGCCGGGCGGAGTTCGCCCAGCACTTTTGGTAAAGCGCTTAATTATAAAATGTCGCCGGATACTCGACTACCGCTATGTCTAAAAAACGCAAAGAAAAGGACCGCCAGTCGAGAACCGCGGTCTCCACCGACACCACGCCGAAGCAAACTCCACGTGGTCCGGTTCTCAGTGAGACGCCTTTGAACACCCATAATGAAACAAAATGCTTGCACCCATAATGACAAAACTGCCCAGTTCAGAACATTTCCATCATAAAAGTCTACTCAAACTTCTACAGATATCAAGATTTCAAGCTTGCTTGTAGTATATAATTTCCTTACTTATACCCAGCAATCTCTTAGCCTACTGCATCTAACTATCTATCTCTATAATTCCTTACTATCTATCCCTATAATTCCTTACCTATACCTAGCAACCTCCTAGCCTACTGCATCTAACTACCTATCCCTATAATTCCTTACTTATTCCTAGCCTACTGCATCTAACTACCTATCCCTATAATTCCTTACTTATTCCTAAATTCCTTACTTATACCTAGCAATCTCTTAGCCTACTGCATCTAACTACCTATAAAAAAAAAAAAAAAAAAAAAAAAAAAATTTTACATTAAATACTATTGCATTTATTACTTTTGATAATAACAGATTTGACCTGATTATTACCTGAAATTGTATAATGTTACTCTGTAATCATCATGTAATCTATGTGTGGAACTTAATCTTTGTATAAATCTGTATGTGGAGCTTTTCTCCCCAGGACTCCATTGAAAACGGGTTCCTTGGGCCCAATGGACTATCCTGGTTAAACAACTGCAAATAAAATAAATAAATAAAATACAGTCCACCATTATCAGTAAATATGCACAATTCTACAGTCCACCATTATCAGTAAATATGCACAATCTCTGAAGAAGTATAATAAGCTAGTAATATTGCAATAGGAAATGGATGGCAAACTGATAACAGGCTCATAGTTAGTATCTTAACTGTTTCAGTACGGCAGCATCTACCCCTTGTGGGAGTAGAACCAACAATCTTCTGCATCAAAAGCAAGTACACAACCTGTTATGCTATTAACAATGCAAGCTGACTTAGCATAAGTAGCACTAAACTTCTCTTCCCCTGCAGCTCTCAGCTCCTTGTAAAATCTACTCAATACTCAACTGCATCTCAACTTTGCAGCACAAGAAATCTGGAAAAAGCCAAATTTATTGGTGGTGGTGGGGGGGGGGGGTCAAAAGCCCAAAAATCAGGGACACATTAAACATCGCTTGTATTATCTTGGAAAGTTGCTAGAATAAAATGCTGTGTTACCACCATACATTTTACTGCCAAGGTCCCTGTGCAAAAGAGTCAGAGCAACATACCACTATGCCAAATCAGCTGCTTTGTTAAAGAGAGGAAGACTGAAACTTAAATGGCTATCATTTAATGAATTCAGTTCTCACCATAGCTGTCAACCTCTTCGCACAAAACACCTGGACAAACCCAGTAATGAGGGAATACAGCCCTCAAACATATTCAGTGAATTCAGTTCTTTCCATAGCTGTCAACCTTAGCACAACAAATCTGGACAAAGCCAATAATGGGGTAATACAGTCCCAAAAATAAGGACAAGTTTCAAATATTCATCTTATAAACTTAGAAAATTGCTAGAATAAAAGGTTGTGTTACTATGTATTTTCTGAAGAATATGAAGTCTGAAATTCAAATGCTTGTCAATTTTACTTATGACGGAACAAAAAAAATTTTCAGCAGAGGCCCAGGGAGAAATACTGCAGACACATGTTTTTGTAAAATGGCACGACACCAGAGCAAATCCACACAAACACAGGGATGAGATGCAGACTCCCCACAGAAGGCACCCCAGCCAAGAATCAAACCAGAAAACCTATAGCTGTGAGGCAACAATGCTACCACTGCACCATCAAATATGTAAGGAATTAAACATTCAGAAACCTGAAGTCTGAAATTCAAATGCATGTCAATTTTATTTAACATTCGTTAATCAGGACAGTCTGACTTGGAACAAAAAAACAATTTTCAGCAGAGGCCCAGGAAGAAATAATGCAGACATGTCTTTGTAACATGGGAGGACACAAATGCAAACCCACACAAACACAGGGAGAAGATGCAGACACCATACAGAAGGCACCCCAGCCAAGAATCAAACCTGAGAACCTGCAGCTGTGAGACAACAATGCTACCACTGCACCATCAAATATAAAGCATTGCACCATTTAGAAACCACAAATATTATGAGGAACAGATCAGATCAAATATGAGGCAAAAATCTGCAAATTCTTTACAAATGGTACTGGGTAGGGAATTCAGGTCCTTAACACCTGCATACAAGGTACAGGGTTCAAGCCTGAGGTATTCCCTGCCACACCACCATGAGCTTGTTCTAGCCACCAGTATATAGTAACTGGGGCATTACACACACACACACACACACACACACACACATACACACACACACACACACACACACACACACACACACACACATACACATATACACTGATCCCTTTGTGCTATTAACTCCATACCTGCCCATGCATCTCTGTCCGTTGGAGAATCAAATCCACCACGTGAGATCTTCCCCCAATGAGACTCCAGCCTGCCGAAGTTGCAGTCCGACTTCGATCCATTTCGTGCGACAGTCTATGCAGTTACAACTGCATAGACTTCTGGGATGTCTGTTCTGAAGTGTTTCCTAATCCGGACTGCTGCAGAGACAGTCTGCTCATGCTCCAGACTGTCTCAGCAGCAGTCCAGACTAGTGCGCATGCGCAAAAGTCCGTGAATTTTTTTATTTTTCTTTTTTATCTTTATTTTCTTTTATTTTTTACAGCTGGGGGGGGGCTGCAGTCCGACAGTCCAATAGCATGGGCTGCCCCTGGCTTTAGGACACCTTACCTTGTAAACTGGAATAGCCCTCACATTGCCGCTGGCTACACTGGCTCTCGCCCTCCCTACCCCCAATTCCCTCCCACCCCCAGTACCTGTAAATTTATAGTACTATAGCCACTCCCCCACTTTCTAGATCCTATCTACTTTCATCTGGGATAATTCCTCCCACCTCCATTCTTCTACTTACATTTTAATAGCACCTATTAGCTTTCATTTGGCATTCTCCCATCCCCCTTCCAGTACCTTTACCTCACCACTCTATCTTCTGGTGTTGCATCACCAGGTAAAACAGTTCCTTAACTCACTAGCTGAATCACAGATAATGATATACTCCTCTTTACTACCCTCTTGTTCAGCACCATACCTCCTTACCTTGTATGAAAACCAGTTTCTCACAGGATTTCAGGTCCCGAAAGGCCATACTATCACCCCAGCTGTAAATTCTCCCACATTCAACCATACTTACAGTACCAGGTCCTATCCAACATCTTGTTCAGTCTATCAACATCTCAACCCCAGGCACATTAGCTCTAGATCCAAACACTACCACAAACTAATAAATAAATTCCTGAAGTTCATCACCAAGTATAGACCTAACCTAATACTTGGTGGTGATATTCACCCCAACCCTGGCCCACCCACTTCAGATACACATACCCCCTCTACTTGCAATCTAAGCTACAAACCTACAATTAATAGGCCAACTAACTCTCTCCTAGCCTGTCATCTCAATATTAGAAGCTTTAATAACAAGGTACATGAATTGCATGCACTTCTGGACGTCCACTCCCCTGAGATTCTCTGTTTATCTGAAACCTGGTTAAAACCTAACACTACAGACAATGAAGTGTTACCACCTGGGTACATTATACACAGGCTGGATCATGTTTCGAGGAAGGGGGGTGGGGTAGCTGTACTCTATAAATCTGAGTTGAATGTCACCATAGATGTAATACAACCACCTCAGATTAATAACTCTGAGATTCTTGCCACCAAATTGCAACTTAATAAAAATAAATGCATTAATATCATCTGTATGTACATTCCCCCAGGTAACAATATATCTACACTTGAAGATATCCTGCACTGGCTATCATGTCACTACCCCCAAGAAACCCTACTACTTGGAGACTTTAACATAGACTGGGGCACCTGTTCCTCAGAATCCCCATCCACCTATATTAACCTGCATGCATTTACACAAATCATATCCACCCCCTACCAGGATAGGTAAACCCAACCAAAAAGAAAGCATACTTGACTAGGTACTCATAAATAGTCACCCCCAATTGTACACCTCTGGTACCCTCCCTGATGGCCTAAGCAATCACCTTCTCACATATTTAATTAAGCACAAAGCCATTAATTCCCAACAACCCTTACTCAGAAAGGTTAGAAACAATATAAACTTTGACCCTGCCAAATTCCAACAAGAACTAAACTCATGTAATTGGTCTATTCTAAAACACCTCCCCTTAGAGGAAGCAGTAGCATACTTTAACAACAAATTCCTTGAGATCCTTGATTTGCATGCACCTGTTCGTTCAAAGAGAACAAAGGCAAAAACTTCACCATGGCTTTTTAAAGAGTCTAAACTCAAAATTACCCTTGGAAACAAAGCATGGGCTTTATGGCGTTCTTCTAAGGACCCCCAAGATCACATTAAATACAGGCAATCCAGGAACGAAACTAAAAAATCCATTTTACAAGACAAAAACAATACTACTGTAATTTACAGACAGTAAATCAAAATAACCCTCAGACGTTTTGGGCAGGTTTAAATAATCTACTACATCCTGGACAAACTTCAACCCCAATCCCTGCTGCTACTGTTGACAAAACCCCTGAAGATGTTTCTGACAGTTTTAACCGATTCTTTACTGAGATAATTCAAGCCCTAGCTAGCCAACTACCTCCTAGCTCCCCTGGTCCTGAAAGTAGCACCCCTAGAATCATATCGCATTCAGCTTCCAACCAGTCGCCACTTCACTTATCCATACCTTGATCAAAAAATTAAAACCCACTACACTTTCTGCTGATCAACTCCCTGCCGAGTACCTAAAAAAATCAGCTGATGCTATTGCTTACCCCGTCTCAATACTAATCAGTCGAACCATAGTAGAAGCTAAAATTCCCACCATCTGGAAAATATCCTATGTAATCCCACTTCACAAAGGAGGCAGCTCTACTGAATTCTCCAATTGTAGGCCAATAGCTGTACTCTCTCCACTTGCAAAGATTATGGAAAAATGTATTCATAGACAACTCATGCACCACCTAATCCAGAATCACCTTATGGCAGACACTCAGCATGGCTTCCGTCCTCATCACAGCACTACTTCAGCCCTCCTAGCCTTTACCAACACCATAAACCCATAATCGCAACAATAATTATATATCCTCAGCCCTCTTCTTGGATCTTTCCAAGGCATTCGATATGGTTGATCACCAACTTTTAATCCACACCCTGCAAACATTCTGTCTAGATACTAGAGCCCTTCAATGGTTTCAATCCTTTCCTGAATGGTTGACAGCAGGCTGTCCTCTGGCAGAACAAACTCTCTAACCTTCTACCTAACACCCTTGGAGTACCACAAGGCTCTATACTAGGGCCCTTACTGTTCTCCATCTTCATTAACGACCTTTATACTGTCATCCCAAAAGTCAACTGTATCCAATATGCTGATGACTCTACTCTGATTTGCTCAGCCACATCTCCAACAGAGTTATGGTCAGCTACCAGACCATCTTTAATACAATTGAAAACTGGCTTTCTGAACGTCGTCTGATCCTAAATCCCAAAAAAACTAAAATGTTATTTTCACCAACACGTAGGTCTATCGCTTTCAGCTTTACCATAAATTCAAATGATGGCACAATAATCTCCCCTGACCCCTCTACAAAACTATTAGGTGTCATCATAGATAATAATCTAAAATTCGACCTACATGTTAACCAAACTATCAAAACCATCAATAAAAAACTAGGGTCACTTTACAGAATAAAAGCCTTCCTAACCCCTCCAGCTAAAACTGCCATAGCTCGCTCTCACATTCTTTCAACCCTTCTGTATGCATCCTATCTACTCTCAAATTTAAACAAGACTGTCCTTAACAAACTCTCAATTTGCTACATCCACATTGCCAGGTTTGCCACTGGGCTGCCTTTTAGGATACATCATTGCATCAGTCTAAATCAGCCTAATCCAGTATAACCAACTGATTATGGCTTATAAAATCCTCTATAATCTGGACAATACTCCTGCACTTAAAAATATTATCACCCCCTATAACAATCCTAGACAGCTTCGATCCTCTAACAAACTACTAATTCAGACTAGCAAAATTAATAACACAGCCGGTGACTCTCTCTTTGCAAACTCTGTAAGTAGATCCTGGAACTCTCTTCCAGCTGATATTACCATACTTTCCACCTTAGGTCAATTTAAAACTAGACTCAAACAACATTTGTCACTTAACTGGCTATGTCAATGTATCAAGCCTGGCTAACTCTCTCTAGAATGTGTAAAAATCTGTTAACCAGCTTAAAGTGTAATTTAATTTAATCCTGATTTACGGTCGGGATTAACTCTAATTTGTGGAACTTGTTTAACTTGCTTACTTATGTAATCTCTGTAAATAGTCTGTCTGTAATATGTAATGCTGGTATTATGTAATGCTTTATCTGCTTACCCTTGGAGCTTTTCTCCCCGGGCCTCCGCTGAAAATGGACATGCATCCAGTCGGGCTATCCCGGTCGACAAATGTAAAATAAAATAAAAATAAAATAAAAAGTATTCCATTTTTTGTATGTGAAACTTGATCCTTTACTGGTTAGAGATTGTAATTCATCCACTTGTGATAGGATGGTCCAGTATTTCTTTATAATACTTATGACACTAAAAAGTGTTCCTATTATAGGTGAAAGTACATCTACAAATGTTAGAATTGTTATTATTCTTTTCTCTGTATTCAATAAGTTCATTATTTCTTCCTGAAAAAAATAGGTTTAGTATTGTATTGTCTCCCTTTACTTATCTCAAGTTTTAATTGATTAAGATTATTATGCTTGTAATCTCTATTATGTTTAAATGTTTGAGTCATCTCATCTAATTGGTGTAACATATTAACATCTTATACATTGAGTCTTGCTAGACATGTCAGTTGATTCCTAGCAATGTTATCAGAAATGAATGGAAGATGCATACTGTCGTGAGCTAGGTAGATGTACTTCTTAACTTCTTTTTTTTACAAGGATGTTTCAGTCTGTCCCTTAGTATTTTTAGTTAGAAGTATATCTAAAAATGCTTAGTGTAATGTACCTTCCTTTTAAACTTCAAAATATTAGTTGCAGTATGAATATAATTTATAAAATATCCAATTCATGAAACAGAGGTTCCCAAATTAAGAATAAGTCATCCACAAACCTTTTGTAGAATTTTATGTTGTGTAAGTATTGATTTAAACTCTCAGAAAGCAAACATGTTTCCCCAAAAATTCATAACAATGTTAGCATATTTATTTGCCACTGGGGGTACCCATGGCTATGCCTTTTACTTGTTTAAAATATAAATTCTGAAACATAAACAGATTATTTGTCAAGACTAACTCTAATAAACTGCAGATAAGATCAATATCAACATTACTCAAAGAAGGGTGACTTTAAAAAAAAATATATATATATATATATATATATATATATATATATATATATATATATATATATATATATATATATTTTTTTTTTTTTTTACAAAATCTATTCCCTGATCATTCTTTATAGCTGTAAAGTGTGAGTCAATGTCCATTGTGACAAAATAGCTATTAATTATATTGTTATTTTCAGACTATTCAAAAAGTTGTTTTAAAAAAAAATCATTTATATCTTTAACAATGGTCATAGATGTTTCTAGAACTGGTTTAAGCTGTGTTTCCAAATGTTTAGAAAGAGATTCAGTAACCCACCCCCTTGCAGATAGTCAGGTGTAGGGGTGGATTGTGCAGTCTTTTATGTATCTTTGGTATTCCATATTTTATTGGAACTGTTACAGATGGCACATATAAAAATGAAAAAAAAATCCTTGGAAATCTTATTCCTGATGCACATGTCATGCAGTATAGAAATTCTTATTAATTATTTTTGTAATTTTCATTTCTATCTGTTATTACATAATCAGTACTATCTAGCATGTATTGCATAGTTCCAATATAGTAAGAGGCATCCAAAATAACAATCCTGCCCCCTTTATCTTCTGGATTTATAATGTTATTTTCATTAGAGTGTAGCGAAGTAACTGCTTTATAGTGATCTTTTGTTAGGTTGCAGAACTTCTTAGTGTGTCTTGTTCTATATAAATCGTAAATTTCAATGTTAAGTTGTCAATCTCGCCTTCATTCTTGCTGGATGGGTTCGGAGCCGATCCTCGGCTCCGACTCGGCACTTGCTAAGCTCGAGAGCTAATTTTACCAGCTCGAGGCAACCCTATATCCCATGATGCAAGGCGGAGATTACTCAGATCTCTTGCGCTCGCTAACGAGGTGCCTTCTTTTACCAGCTCTT
The DNA here is from genome assembly GCF_019279795.1 of Protopterus annectens. Taxonomy (NCBI): domain Eukaryota; kingdom Metazoa; phylum Chordata; order Ceratodontiformes; family Protopteridae; genus Protopterus; species Protopterus annectens. The sequence goes on along the minus strand of NC_056729.1, from coordinate 1,110,768,995 downwards.
GGTAAGTGAACTTTTCAGAGACTTTAGTCTACCCCCCTTTAATTTTATATATATATATTATATTTTAGTTAGTAATCGACTCACCTTAGCCCTATTCCCGTCAGTGTTCCCTTCTTTTTGACTAAATATTCCCTTGTCCCTAGTCAGGCCTTAGGCCTTCCTCCCTAAATTCTTTTCCCTGTCAGGGATTGTTTGTGTGTGACTGTGTGTTTTCCCTGGTTAATGTAATTTAATTTAATTAATTTAAATTATTTTGTTGGACTGAGTGTTTTTTGTGTGTGATTGTGTTACTGTTGTTCATCGACACAGTTATGTCGAAGGACACTAAGGTTCAGGCTTCAAGAAGTGTGACTCGTGCTGTCAGAAGATGTCTCTGACAGACAGTCACACTTCTTGTGTTTATTACCTGGGATTCGCATCTGCAGGACTCTTGTGCTATCTGTCATGCTTTCAGCCCAAGAGTCCTGCAGGAACAAAAAGAAACTTATTTTAAGGGCTTATTAAAGCCCGAGAGCTCCCCGACTAAGTCGGTGCCGGGAAGCCCTCAAGCCTGTTAAGCCTTCGCTCAAGCTTCCAAGCTGTCGGCTTCAGGTCCTTCATCACCAGGCTCGAGATCGGCTCCGCCGGAGCCGATCTTTCCATGTCAGTCTCAGTATTGGCTCCATCCGCCGATGCTACTAGATCCAGACACTCAGTGTCGGCCCGCTGGAGCCGACGTAACTTCGCCCGATGGCTCCATTGATCTCAAGAAAGAGATCTCGATCCCCTTCAGTGGAATCCATACATTCGGCCCGAGATCACCTTGCTCTCGAGCGGAGCCATTGGAGCCGATCTTCTCGGTCATCCAGGCTATCTGATCACGACCGCGAGAGAGTGGTGAGTAGACTATTAAAGTCTCAGGCATTGGCCTAAATACTCCATAGCCCATCTCAACAGACGGTAGCTATATCACATCCACCGAGCATTCTCCTCCGACTCTCGTACAGAGTTTGAGCCGGAGCAAATCGAACCGGTACTGCTGGACTTCGAGCCGATACCACCTTTCGCTCCGCCGCCGGCTCCGATTTCCTCCTTGAGACCTTCATTGGAGGGATCCGGCGCCTAGTCTCTCTCGCCGGCTCCGAGGCGGCGTGGCATCGACCCTTGTCCCACCCCTGTTCTCCTCTCGGAGCTTCAAGCAGGAGCTCGGCCCGACATCTGCCTCGGAGCTTTCCCTCTCGGTGAGGCCTGGGGTTCCTATCTCTTCGGAGAGGGAGCTTTCTGGTCTCTCTGACGGGGGAGCCTTTGAGGTGATGAGTGTACTAGCCCCTGGGCTTAGTCAACGGACTGTTCCATCAGCTCCTCCCACTACAGTGCCTGCTGACGTCTCCTCCCACTCTCTTGCTCCCGGACCCAGAGATCCAACGCCTCAGGTTTCCCCATTGGGAATATCTTCCTCTTCCGAGGCTTCTCCTGATCCGTCAGGAGAACCCCCCGCATAAGAGGACATGTAAGAGGAAACATTTAGACTCCCCTGAGTCTACCACATCAGATACTGACTTGGATGAGTCGGAGGGATCCCCAAGGTCCTCCTCTGAGAATGTCTCATTTTCAGACATCCTTGAAATCCTGAAACAGAGGGGGAGCTGGCCTTCCCTTAATCCCTCCAAGGACGAGTCAGTATACCTGGAGGCGTTCGGATCTCGACCCTCTACCTCCTGGGTGTCTCCGCCTTTCGACCCTCTCATGGAGGTAGTGGCTTGGAAGGCGTGGATATCTCCAGATTCGGTGGAACCTATCCCTAGGAGACCTTCAAAATTTATCACTGCCCCACAAGATAGACAATATTTGACAAAGGGTGTCCCAGTTGATGCCATGGTGGTGGCTGCTGCCACCAAGAAGGAATTAGCTGATCCTTCAGTACCTGTCCATCCTCCTAATAAAGATTCTAGGACTATGGACAGGTACGGTGTTTGATTTTTCTTCAGCTTACTTTTGCTATGAGATCGCTGAACTACTTATGCCACTTCACCACTTCAAAGAGACGCTCTTAAAAAATTGGGAGAAGTTTTACAGGATCCGCCAGCTGCTGGGTCTCAGGATAAGATTAGCTCACAGCTAGGAATCCTTAACTCCATTGCTAACTCCTCCGTGCGGCTCATTTCTTATGCAGCCGATGGAGCGAAATAGGGCCGCAGGCACAGGAGTGGCTTTAAAGCGGCCAGTCCTGGATGCGGCTTTGTAATTTTGCAGACCCCTTCAAGGCTTTTCACAAACTCCCCTTTGATGGCTCGACCTTGTTCGGTCCTCAAGTGAAAGACACTTTGACTAGATGCTAACAAGATGGCAAGACTCTTTCTGCCGTAGGAGTCCGTTTCTCCACCCTTCTAGACCTTACCCCAAAGGACAGAAGGGAGGGAAAATGTGGTTCCGCAAATCTCAAGGAGTCACGCCTGATGCACGAAGTCAGTTTACCCCCAGAGGCAGAGGGGGTAATAATAATAGACGCCGCCCTAGGGGCAGAGGTGTTCCGCAGAATCAGGGTAGCAGAGAGCCTCTTTCTGACAAACCCTTCCAGCATCCCTGAGATGTTGTTCGATTGTCCGGCTTCGAGGCAGTCGGGAAAACTATCGCTGTACCCAATAGACTGGCTTTCCCTTTCTCAAGACAAATGGGTACAGTCAATTATATCCGAGGGTTACAAAATTCCCTTTATTCAAACCCCAATTCAACAAAAGGGAACCCTTCCAGACGTTCCACCTGGTCTAAGGGAATTAGCAGTACTAGAAATATCAAAACTGCTAGTAAAAAGAGCCATCCAGCCAGTCCCAGCGGACCAAATAGGATCCAGAATCTACTCAAGGTTCTTTTTAGTTCCAAAAAAGACAGGAGACTGGAGACCAATATTAGATCTCAGCAAACTCAACAAGTTTGTAAAGAAATCAAGATTCGGATGGTCACGCTTCAGTCTATTCTGCCCTTTCTGGGCAAGGACAATTGGATGTGCTCGATAGATCTTCAGGATGCATACTACCACATAAAAATTCACAGATGCTCCAGAAGATTTCTCCGCCTCCGCTGGGGACCAGACACTTCCAATTCAGAGCCCTGCCCTTTGGACACACTACAGCCCCCAGAGTGTTCACCAAATGCATGGCAGTGGTTACGGCTCACCTGAGACACCAAGGATTCCAGGTGTTTCCATATCTAGACGACTGGCTCCTCACTGCCACCACCAGGCATCAGCTTCTCCAAGCCAGAAATTACACCATTCATACTTGCAGAGGGCTAGGAATTTCTATAAATTTCAAAAATCTGCCTTGTCGCCTTGTCAATATATTACTTTTATAGGCACAAAATTGGACACCGCACAACTTTCTGCAAGGTTGACAGACTAAAGAATCTTGGACATTCAAAGACACGCCCAAGTGATTCTATTCAGCAACAAAATTCAGGCCAGATTTGCTCTGAAAGTACTGGGTCTTATGGCCACCATAACACTTCTTCCTCGCCCGCTTTTACATGCGGCTTCTACAATGGATGCTATTCACCCAATGGTCCTTTCAACAACTTCCCATGCGTCACCAGATCATAGTAACTCCAACTTGCAAAAGGCATCTGACTTGGTGGATATCGTCCCCTCAAATCCATCAAGGCAGACCATTTGTTCCTCTTGCCCCGGTTGCCACGGTTACATCGGACGCCTCCCTGATCGGGTGGGGGGGGCATTATCAGGGCAGAATGGTCCATGGCACTTGGCAAATTTTCGAGTACCATCTGCACATAAATGTTCTGGAGATGAGAGCAGTGCTTTTAATGTTGCAAGCCCTCAACAACTCTCTTCCCCTGGGAACTATTGCAGTCCAAACGGACAATATGTCCGTAGTGTGGTATATAAACAAACAGGGTGGAACCAAGTCCTATCCACTGTGTCGAGAGGCTCTCAGACTTTGGCAATGGGCAATCTCCTCTCACCGGTTTCTGATAGCAACGCACATCCCCGGGAAATCCAACATCATAGCGGACAGATTGAGCAAAGCTATTCTCATGCCTCACGAGTGGTCTCTCAAACAGTCAGTGACGGAAGAGATTTTTCAGAAGTGGGGTCTTCCTTGCTGCGACCTTTTCGCTACACCTCAAAACAGCAAATGCCCAGACTTCTTCTCTCTCTTCCCCCTTCGAGGCCATCCCCCCAGAGACGCTCTAACCCAAGATTGGCCCCGGGGACTTCTTTATGCCTTTCCACCTTTTCTGCTGATACCTCAGCTAATTCAGAAAGCAACCGCTTTGAGAGCCAAGTTGATTCTCATTGCCCCTTATTGGCCTCGACAGATATGGTTTCCGTTCCTACATCATTGGTACAGCCATGGCATCTGGACCCAGTTCCAGATCTTCTGACCCACCAGTCGGGTCAACTGCACCAATCCATACCCTCTCTCAACCTCACTGCTTGGTTGCTCCACTTCCATCCTTAGCCAGGCTTCCTATGATTTCTAATCCTGTACGGGATATCATAGTAGCTTCCCTAAAATCTTCTACCAGAAAGATCTACACTAGTAAATGGCGACGCTTCTCTTTCTGGGCAAAAGCTAGGAGCATAGACCCCTATACTGCTCCAATTCATTCGGTGTTGGACTTCCTAGCTGACATTTTTAATTCAGGATCCTCTTCTTCCACAGTGAAAGTTCAACTGGCAGCCATTTCAAATTTTCATATAGGCTTTTTGGACCACAACATTGTCACATAAACTTTGCAAGGCATTCCTTCGAGGTATCTTTTATTGAAACCTCCTATTAGAGACCCCACCACAGTGGGATCTAAATTTAGTTTTAACATCCTTGATTCTTCCCCCATTCGAACCTGCAGCTGCCTGTTCCTTGAAATTGCTTTCTTGGAAGACACTTTTTCTAGTTGCCATTACATCTGCCAGGAGAGTATCTGAGCTTCATGCTCTCTGTGTTCGCCCTCCCTATCGAATATTCCACAAAGATAGGGTATCCTTAAGAACTAATCCGTCTTTCTTACCAAAGGTGGCATCTCAGACTAACTTAAATCAGTCCATTGATCTTCCAGTATTTTTCCCGAATTATTCTGATAGAGCTGAACAAAAGTTACATTATCTCGATGTTCACCGTCAGCTGAGATATTATCTGGATAAGACAAAAATTTTTAGGAAATCTGATCAACTTTTTCTATCCTATGCAGAGAACAGGAAAGGCCTTCCAGTTTCTAAGGTAACTTTATCTAGATGGCTGTCTTCTGTGATCACTTACATTTATCAGCTCAGAGGCAAAGAGTTGGTTTCTAACCCAAAAGCCCATTCTACCAGAGCTCTGGCTACATCTACAGCTTTTCAAGCTAGACTTCCTATAGACACTATTTGTGCAGCAGCCACATGGGCCTCTCCTCATACCTTTGTTTCACATTACAAATTAGATTTGGTCTCCAGAGACAGAGCAAATTTTGGTTCCACCGTTCTCAAGAGTCTGTTCCATTGAGCCACCCAGGATAGAGGTGCTAGGGACGGTCCCATCCAGCAGAATGAGCGAGATTGACAACTTAACATTTAGAAGTTATGTACCTACCATAACGTTCCATGTTAGTTGTCTTCTCGCCTTCTTTCTTCAGGCCCTGCCCTCCATCCCCCTAGCCTGGTCAGACCGGGAAGATTATACATCTTCTATTAAGACATTATTACCTTTTTCTAGCTGTTCAACTCCTAGTGTCACTAGATTATGTTGATCCTTTCTAGAAGGTTTATGATGTTATTTAGTATCCTTATTTTCTTCCTCCTCTTAAGTTGGAAGAAAATACTGCTATTTCTTTAGCTACCAAACGAGATCTGAGTAATCTCCGCCTTGCATCATGGGATATAGGGTTGCCTCGAGCTGGTAAAATTAGCTCTCGAGCTTAGCAAGTGCCGAGTCGGAGCCGAGGATCGGCTCCGAACCCATCCAGCAAGAAAGAAGGCGAGAGAAGACAACTAGCATAGAACGTTATGGTAGGTACATAACTTCTAATTTTTGACCATTTTCTCAAGCATTAAAACAACCGGATGGCAAACTGGTATAAAAGTAATACTCCTTTTAAGAGCATTGTCAAATATTTCATCACAGTTACCAAATAAAATTCTCAAATTCAGTTTTCTAACAAAAGGTTTAAACTCCATCAAAACTTGTGATAATAGCAACAGTGTTTGCTGGTGTGTACGTCAGACCCATATTCTACTATTCAGTCAACTCATAATTGGATGAATTAAAAAACAATACCATTAAAATATATCTGCTGTCCATCAGGTAAATAGTGTGTGACACTCTTGCTTAGCTCTTCGATTGACTTCTCGTAACTGGTCGTCTGCCCATTTTGGAATCCTTCTTCCCACAATAACTGTTCATTCATTAGCATAATGGTGGTAAAGGGAATGGTTCCTGCTGTAGAATACAAAAATTTAAAGGATCAAGATCAGAAACTAAGTTTGCATCAGTAACTGTTCCCACGTTCAGTCCGGTAGTCTCGACTGTTGGTTGATCTTGTTCAGTTATTGTTTCTTTTTGAGCCAGAGTTTTATTCACAAGCATTGTAGATGCTACTGATTCAGCTGACAGTTTGCTTCCCAGCTTAGAATGCCACACTTCCTTTCTTATGCCTTCCCAGTTCAGAGTGAGCCACATAAACACTGCTTGCGTTTCTTAAATTCTGTACGTTTTAATTCAAGGTCTACAATTTTATCAAGTCTCTCAGTTAATAAAGTTGAATGCATATTTGATTCAACTTTAGAAATCGGTTTGTTGTGTATTTCAGTAACTTCGGCTTTTAGGCTGATGTCCATCAGTTCAAAGAAAGAGTTCATAGCTTTCATATATTGCATGGACCACTTTAATAAGTTGTCACTGAGCAGTTCTAATTAAAACCTTGGCTAAATTCCAAGCATCCCCTAAACCCAGTAAACAGCATAGCATTCACTGAGCTATTTACAAAATCTTTGTACGGCCATATTGATAGCTATATAGAGCGAGCTGTGCCCACTGCTATTAAGAATAAGGCAAACTCAAAAGAAAGCCACCCTGGTGGAATCACAATATCAATCAGTTATACAGCAAAAGAAAAAAAAAAATTTGGCCAGGTGTACAAAGAACAAAGTCATACATGCTAAAAGCCCCCCTGACCAATCTAAACAGGCAACTAAGAGGGTTAATTAATACTTCAAAGGCAAAGTTTGAAGAAAAAAATAGTTTTGCAGTCAAAGGACAACCACAAAGCTTTCTACAGATATGTCCATAACCTCAGCAGAATTATACAACAGTGTGCAGAACTTATTGTAAATGGCATCATCCACACTGAACAGGAGGCCATTGCCCAACCCTGTCGGCTGACAGGTTAATCTCAAATTTCTCCCTCACTCCCCCTGATAGTCTGAAGGAAATATTGCATACTCCAATCCTGTCAACCACTACTTGGGAACAAGTCATCGGTGCACCTTCCAAAGCCAAAAACACTGCATCGATGGGCCCTGATAACATTCCAGGATGTTTAATAAATAGCATGAAACAAAACCTCCCTGGTCCACTTGAATCACTTTTCAACTGGAGCCTTCAGTCAGGTTTTGTGCCCAAGGAATGGAAGATGGCTACAGTCATTCTACACAAAGGAGGTCCAACCACTGATCCAGGTAACTACAGGCCTCTAAGAAACAGTTAAACTTTGTTAAAGGAAGGTCATGCCTATTAAATTTGGTGGACATTTTTGAGAGGGACACCAAAGCGTTGGATAAGAATGTACACACAACTTACCTTGACCTGACCAGGTCTTTTGATGCTATACCCCACTCAGGCATTATAGCCAAGCTGGCTAATTTAGGTATAAACCCTTTTTCACCAGCTGGATAGCCAACTGGCTCACGGATAGGACCCAGTAGGTCAAAACAGGTGAGGCCATCTCCACTGAGAGGGCAATCACTAGGCGAGTCCCCCAGGGCTCAGTACTGGCTCTGCTTCTTTTTGGCATCTATTTTTCTGAAATGGAAGCAAATTCTGAATGTTTATGGCTGACTGATTTTGCAGATAATTGGAAGCTAGGGGTTTTCAGTGACTGTTCTGCAGACATTCTGAATAATAAATGGTGCTAAAGCCATGGTCTTAAACTCCATGCCAAGTAATGCATAGTTGTACCCTTTGAGAATTCAACCATCCCGGCTAATACTATGTTGATAATATGCACCTAAGAGTTAACTCAGTGGTCAGGGATCAGGCACTTAGTAGCTTTACCTTCAACTACCACATTGCCAATGTGGTGAGGAAATCCTTTTATGTTGCACAACTTATAAGTAATGGCATGGTATCTAGGTCCAAAGAGGCCATTATCTCCCTGTACTCCACCCTTATCAGACCAGTCATAGAATACAATGCTCTCTTTGGTATGTACCTGACCAGGCATATGCAGCAGCTAGATTGACTGCAGTGGTTCCTTACAAACAAATAATAATAAGTAACAAACCTGCCTTATGCAGAGTGCCTTAAAAGTCTTTCCCTCTACTCAGTCTCTTATAGATTGCTGAGGGATGATCTTTGCATGGCTTGCAAGGCATCTGCAAACCCCACACTTATGAATTTCATACATATTCATAAGTCAAAGGCTACCAGAAATACAAGGTCTGGGGGCTTGAATTTTGTTTATGACTTGAACAGAACACACTGGAGAGACAGATATGTGTGTCCCAGAGACTGCCTCTCCTATGGAACAGGCTTCCCATCCATGTGGAGTTGAGTTGTCTATTGCCCAGTTTAAGCGGAACCAAGACCAGTGTGGCTGGGGAATAGACATTTACTCTGGGCCTGGTACCCATATGGATAAAGGTAGCTTATAAATGCCCAACCTTCAATGTTCTGTTTGGATACAGGACATCATTATTCTTTTGGGAAGACTTGGCTAAGTTTAGAAAGCCCCCGGGTCGTTAGCCTAGTAACAGTATATGAATCTGTTATTCTCCTTAGGGATCTGCATCCAAAATCCCATTCTGTCCCTATTTCATGAAACTCCCCATCATCATCCCTCTCTACTTTGAATTATAGCTTTCTGCTTGTGTTATGTTTATGAGCCTTAACTGTGTAGAAATAAAATAACTGTGTAAGTTCTAAAATATCCCTTCAAATCAGGTAGTCCTAAACCACCTTGTTCTATTTGAAGGATGAACTTATCCAACATGACACTTGCCCTGTTCCCTTGTCAGATAAAATACTTCAACTCTCATTATTTACTGTCCACAACTTTTCCTCCTCCTTTGGTTGAAAAAATATGGCAGACCTGTATATAAAACTAAAGGGACTAAAACATTTTCACTGCTTGTATCTTGAACAACTAACACTCATAAAAACAAATTATAAATGTAAGTGCTTTCATCCTGCTTAATCAGGACTTCTTCAGAAAAAACATAAACCACCATTTTTTCTCCCTTTTTTAATTAAAATCCATTAAAATCATGTGATCTTCAGAGTTCCACCCCATATTTAAATTTGATTACAGGGGGAACGTTCATACCCAGTACTTCTGTCCTTTCTCCTTCTTACTTAGATAAAATTATTATGTATTCTTTCATGTGTATATCTAAAAGTTATAACAAAATTACAGCAAATATAAAAATAAAAAATAAAATTTAAATATATCAATTGTATTGTTACAGTAAACATATAAAATATAAGTATGTATACTACGTATAAAATTGAAAACTTGAAACAATCAGATGAAAATGCACTTCCCCCTGCATTTAAAATTTCTCATCTCTCAAAGACCTTTAATCTAAACACACTTGCTATAGCGCAGTATTCATTTAGTCCATCAGTAAATAATTGCAATTGTAATTCTGCCCTTTCTAGCCTCAAACTCCAAAGGCCCCCTCTAGTACCCTGATTAACTCTTTCTAGTATTGTAAATTTAAATGTTTGTTCTGGCCAACCCTGTATATGCTTACACAAAGAATTCATTGGTTTTCCTTTCCTAATGTCATATAGGTGTTCATATATTCTATCTTTCAAGGGGCACTCAGTTTTCCCAATGTAAAACACTGGGCAGTTTTGGCAAATACCCACATACACCACCCCTTTACTAAAACAATCAAATCTACTCCTCATGTTTATTCTTTTCTCTCTTATCTGCACCTGTTGTGACACTTGAATGTATTTATAGTATCCACACCGGCCACATTTATTCATCCAATTATTAATATGATGGGCTTATTTGGGTTTCTGCAGCAACTGTTTCAAGGTCTTCCCTTTTCGATAGACTATACTTGGGCCTTCCCTCCAATATCTTTTCATCCATAATAATCACCCATTTTTTTTGATAACTCCCAATGGAAAAAGTGGTAATAAATGCATGATTGAACTTACTTCTGCCCTGGTCTTGTGTTTATTCATTTATCACCTCTTCTTCCTGTATTTCTTCTAGAGATAAGATAAGTTTAAAGTGGCCCTAACTCTTTTGTTTACCACTTCATTCAATAATTCACTCACTAATTCTAATGTATAGTCCTTTTCTCAAACATACTCCTTAATTCATATTCTTCTAAAAAATGCTCTTCTTTTGTAACCATTCTAGCCACTCTTACAAACTGTCCTTTCACCACTGCTCATTTCTGAGCTATAGGATGTTTACTAGTAAAATGTAAGAACGAATTTGAGTATGTTGGCCTCCTAAAAATATGTGCCAAATAGGCTCTATTACCCATGTCTTTCTCCAATAAAACATCCAAATATGCCATCTTCCTGTATTGTATTAGATCATATCTTTAATCTTTTGTAATACTTTGGAGTTTTTCTCCCCATCCTCCACTGAAAAGAGGCTCCTACCCAGCTACCCAGTTGGACTTTCCTGGTAATCAAATATTAATAAATAATAACTGCATTTCTGAGTCATTTATTTTCTTTGCCAGTGGCTCTAAATATAATGCAAATAACAAAGGGTAAAGATAAAATCCCTGCTTAGTTCCTCTTTTCAGTCCCAACTTACCTGAGAAACCCTTCCACTTAAATTTTTGCTTCCAAATCCTCATATATCCTCCCAAATCACCTTTATTATCATATCAGGGAATGCAAATGCTTCAGATGCCGTACTCATAAAATCCCAGCTTACTTTGTTGAATACTTTGCCTGAATCAAGAGCAGCATTATTTTCTTACATTCTGCTTCCCTCTGGATCATCATTGTTCTGTTGATGTTGTCAGATGTTTGCCTCCCCTCCACAAAACCACATTGATCCATATCTATCAATTTTGCCAAGATGTTTGCCATTCTTTTAGCTATTGTAGACATAAATTCTTTATAATCATGGTTTAAAACTGAAATGGGGCCTATATGAAGCTGGGTCTGATGGGTCTTTTCTGTCTTTAGGTATTACAGCTACAACAACCTTCTTTGAGAATGCTGATGCTTCCGCTCCTTTTAAAACACCATTAAACAGAGCCTTCCAGATATTTAACTTTTTCTTCCCTCCTAGCTTCTAGACTTCCACAGGAATACCATCTATTCCTGGAGACTTTTTTGCAGATTGATTATACGTCACAATTTTTATCTCATTCTCTCCTATCTTAACTGTTAAGTGTTGAGCCTCATCTACCTCTAACCTTGGCATACTTAAGTCTTCAATAAATATTTCCATTTGTACTTTTTTCTTAACTTCCACATCCCTCTGCTTTATGCATATTTTCATAAAATTTTTCAAATATCTCTAACACCTCTACAGGATCTGTGGTTATTTTCCTTGTTATAAGCTGCCAAGTTTGGCAGCACACTTTCTTCCAACTTTCTGTTGCTTGCATTGTTGTGCTAAGAGTTTTTGTGCTCTGGAGTAAACAAGAAAACAATTCCTTAAAAGCATTTTTTCTAAACTTATGCATATTATCCAGATGCTTGCTTATTTTCTCTTTAGCATTCTGTAATTGCGTCTCCTCCAATTCTGAGATTCCCCTTCTAAATATAAGTCTTGTTACTTCTTAACTGTACCTTTTTCTTTTAATTCTATCCTATTTTTGAACTCCATTTTCATCTTATCCTAGTCACTAGCTTTAACTTTTGAAGAAATTTCTATCTTCCTTAATTGTTCTTGAATAAATTCTACTGACCCATTCCTTAAACAGCTAGGTGGGGGAAGTGCCAGTGACTCATTTTTATTTCATTATCTTGCATTCTTATCTTAGTTGTGATTGGTGCATGATCTGAAATAGTTACTGGATGTATGTCAAAGTTTTCAATTAAATGTACATTTATTTATTTTATTTTATTTTACATTTGTTGACCGTGATAGTCCGACTGGATATATGTCCATTTTCAGTGGAGGCCCGGGGAGAAAAGCTCCATACAGATGAACACAAGACAGACAAGTACAAGTAAGACTGGTACAAATTTACATGTTACACATTATCAATTTAGAGACAATCAAGATAAAAACTTTTCAGTTATATATGCTTCCAGGTTTCAGTACAAGCATTAAACAATTCCTTATTCTTTATATATCAATTCTTGGATCTTTGCAGCTTATATGCAAGGAGAGGAACTAGTCCTTACTTATTCAGTCAGTTTGTTCAGAGTTATTTGGCTAGACCCTGAGGAGAAAGGCCAAGGAGACCTCTAAGGGTACACCGAGGAAGGTGGGAGAGATTAGTCCTGGGTGGAGCAAGGACCAAGCCAGCGTTTTTTGAGGTATTGAATACAATTCTTTTTGAATAGGGCTGAAGAGGGTTCTGAGGTTAGGTCTGCAGGAAGAGAATTCCATGTTTTACCAACAGAGTTGGTAAACTGAGTGTCCCTGGCTGAGTTGTTAGCCTTAAGTGTGAGAGCTAACATTCTGTTGGAGGATCTGAGAGTTTTGAGGTTCTGGTAGGGGGTGATAAGACATTTAAGATCAGGTGTGTGTTCTGGCTGGTAAAGGATCTTGTGGGCTATAACTAGTTGGTTGACCAGGAGTAGATTAGGTAATTCAAGCCATCCTAGTAGTTTTAGGTTAAAGCAATGGTGAGTTCTATGGGCAGAGGCAGTTGCAAATTTGGCAATGTGATTACAGCAGACGGTGTACCTACTTAGGTCAGTTTTACTCAAACTTGTGAATAGGGGAGAGGCATAGAGAAGTGTAGAGAATAGATGTGTGCGAGCAAGAGTAAGTAGGTCTGGCTAGGGGAGTTAAGAAGGGTTTGATCCTGTATAGAGCACCCAGTTTTTTATTAACTGTTTTAATTGTATGGTTGATATGCAGGTCAAACCTCAGGTTATTATCAACTATTATTCCTAGGAGTTTAGGAGAGGGATCTGGTGAGATAATAGTACCATCCCTTGATTTAATAGAGAAGGTTAGAGTGGAGGACCTGCGAGATGGAGAGAACAGCAGCCGTTTAGTTTTTTTGGGATTTAGTATAAGATGGCGATAGAGGAGCCAGTTTTCAACTGCATTAAAAGTAATTTTGAATAAAGCCAATAGCACTTCAGGGAATGTGGCAGAACATATTAAGGTTGAGTCATGGGCATACTGAATGCAGGTAGATTGTAGTACAACTTTGTGCAAGTCATTAATGAATAAGGAGAATAGGAGGGGTCCTAAGATGGATCCTTGGGGAACTCCGAGTGTGATAGTTAGAAGGGTAGATAAGTTATTTTTCCAAAGGACTGCTTGCTGTCTACCTTTCAGATATGATTTAAACCACTGTGTGGTTTGGGTATCTAGGGAATTTGATTCTAAGGTTTGCAAGAGCAGTTGGTGGTTTACCATGTCGAAGGCCGTGGAAAGGTTTAGGAAGATAGCTGAGGAAAGTTTATCACTATTACGGTTTTGGTTTATGACATTTGTAAAGGAGAGTAGGGCAGTAGTGGTACTATGGTTTGGTCTAAAGCCGTGCTGAGAGTTTGTCAAGAGATTGTTTGCTAGTAGATGGGTCAGGAGTTGTCTATGGATACATCTTTCTATGATTTTGGCTAGAGGTGACAGGATAGCTATGGGTCTGTAATTTGAGAGTTCAGTGGAACAGACCTCTTTATGGAGCAGAATAATGGGGGAAATCTTCCAGATAGTGGGAATGGTAGCTTCTGATATAGTTCTTTTTATTAGAATGGATATCGGATAGCCTACTGCATCAGCTGCTTTTTGTAGGTACTCTGTAGGGAGGAGGTCTGCGGCTAGGGTGGTTGGTTTTAGTTTACTAATTAGTTTTTGAATAAATGAGGTTGAGAGTGGTTGGAGTTTAAAGATGGTTTGGGTACTTGGTGTGGTGGCAGTTGGATTAGGTCCACTGGGGGATAATTTATTAGCTAGTTGTTGGATGGTTTTAGTGAAGAAGTTAGTAAAGGAATTAGCGACTTCTGCAGGGGTGTTAGTTTTTAAAATTTATGGGGATAGGGGTGGAGGGTTGTCCTGGATAGAGAAGCTTGTTTAGACCTGCCCAGAATTTTTGTGATTTACTTTGGTGTATCTGTTGTAGGTGGCAATAGTGATTTTTTTTTTATCAGACATGACAAATTTTTTAGTATCATTCCTTAATTGTCTATAAGTAAGATGGTCTGTTACAGTTTTAGTGACTCACCAGGTAGCCCATGCTTTGTTCCTAAGTAAGATTTTTTGCCTAGTTTCTGCTAAAGCCATGGGGTAGGTTGAGTTTTCATTCTAATTGAGCATTCAGGAGCATGGGTATTTAGGATGGATAAGAATTTGCTGTTAAAGTATTTTACAGCCTCCTCAAGTGGCAGATGGCTGAGGGCAGACCGGTTGCAAAGTTTGAGGTCAATTTTGAAATTAGTAAGGTTGAAGTTTTTCTTATTCCTGATTATTTTATAGATAGGTTGTTTAGGAATTCCAGCCTTTTGCCTGATAATATAGGCGAGAAGGTGATAATTTATGCTGTCAGGAAGGGTTCCAGCTTTAAATATGTCGGGTTGACTGTTAATAAGTCTAGAATAGTTTCTTTATCCTTGGGTTTAGTTATCTTGGTAGGAGAAGTAATGACTTGTGTGAAACCATAAAGGTTAATATGTTGAGTAGGCGGTTCTGAGGAGCAGGTGTACCAGTCTATGTTAAAATCCCCTGGAACAATGGTTTCTTGGGGGTAACTTTTTGACACCCAGTTTAGTATGTCCTCAAGAATTTTTATGTTTTTACCTGAGGGGATGTAGACACAGACAAAAAAAAAAAAAAATAACTTGATAGTCATAAGCAGTCAGAATGTGTGGGATAAGCATCAGTGGTAATATGGGGTAAATTAGAAGAAATTTGAGTGAGGAGAGCTGTGTTGCCATAGTAAGGATTTGGGTGGGTCTATGGTGTATAAGATAGAAAATTTGGGTGGATAGGGGAATTTCAACTACTTGTTCAGAAAAGGTGATTGGTTAAAGAAGAGAGGGGGTGAGGTCAATATAGTATAAATTTAGCACCACTAGGGACGGGTGGAATTTGGGGGCAGGGTGGGGCGCGAAGCAAGCCTGAGCGCAGCAGGCGTTTGCCAGGCCACAAGTCTCTCAGGGTCTGTGAGTTTGTTTTGCGTGAGTTCAATTTTTCACTTTTTAACCTTATTTCCTGCCCTTAAGAATTTAACTCACTATAGGACTTATTTGATTTTTAGGCAGTTTAAGGACTGGGAAGGTAGGAATTGAGCCAAAAGATCCTTTTTCCCAAAGAAAGGCAAATATGGGGTATTCCTATCAGCAAATACGTAATAAAGTAAATTTTAACCCTGACAACTTCATCTCAGCCCTAAAAAACTGCATCTGGACTCCACTAAAATACCTCGACTTTGATGACGCTGTCCAATTTTTCAATACCACCTTCCTTAAAGTCCAAAACACCCATGCGCCCTTAAAACACAGTCCTCCCCAAGGCTGCAAAAAGCCACTAGGTCAGAAATGAAAAACCGAGATAGAGCCTGGAATCACTGGCACAAGACAAAAAACCCACTGATAGACAGAAATTCTGTGAATTAATTAACAAAGTCAAAAAAATTAATAAAACAGGACAAAATCCTATATTACCAGTCTGCCCTGAACTCCACCCAAAACAACCCTAAACAGTTCTGGTCAACCATCAACTCCATCCTCCAGCCAGGAAAAGTATGAACCTCTCTACCAAACACAATAAACTCCTCTGAAAACATTGCCACCTCTTTCAACACTCACTTCACACAAACCGTTCTATCACTAGCAAAACAACACAACCCCTCTCCCCTACCCCCTCCAGCTACACCTAGTAACCTGTCCACTGCATTCACTTTCTCTCCTATCCCTACCGCCAACATAAAACAACTCTTATCGAACCTAAAGCCCACAAAACTAGCAGCTGACAACCTCCCAGCTGAGTACCTTAAAACTGCAGCTGAAGCCCTAGCCTACCCAGTTGCAATCCTGATTAACCGATCTTTATCTGAAAGCTATTTCCCTTCACAATGGAAAATATCCCACATTATCCCCCTTCACAGAATTCACCAACTACTGGCCCATAGCTATTCTTTCTCCTCTATTAAAAATACTTGAGAGATGCATTCACTCTCAAGTTCTAAACTACCTCCTTGCTAACAACCTCCTATCTAACACACAACATGGTTTCCGACCATACCACAGCACAACCACTGCCTTACTTGCTTTCACTAATACAATCCTTCAACATAAAAACAATGGTTATTTCATCTCTGTAACTTTCCTAGACCTATCTAAAGCATTCGACACGGTCCCTCATAAACAACTCATCACTGTCCTCAATACTCTATCCTTCTCTCAGTCTGTCACAAACTGGTTCCAGAGCTACCTGACTGACCGCCATCAATCCGTTGTTTGGCATAATGATATATCCCACCAACTCCCTGTCTCAGTAGGTGTTCCCCAATGATCCATCCTTGGACCCTTACTCATATATTCACTAATAATCTAGCTTCTGCTACCAAACAAGCCACTCTCATACAGTACGCAGATGATTCCACCATCATCTGCTCAGTCCACTCCCTACCTGAACTTCAAAAGACCACACAGGAAGCCTTTTCCTCAGTTGAAACTTGGCTTTCAGATGCACAATTAATACTTAACCCAAGCAAAACAAAACTCATCATCTTCCAATCCACCAAACACAGTCTAAATACCCACCAATTTAATATTAAAGCCAATGACAACACCATTATCCCCCCAACATACCACACCAAATTACTTGGAGTTGAAATTGACAATAACCTCAAGTTTGACATCCACATCTCGTTAACCATAAAAATGTACACAAAAAACTAGCAGCTTTTAACAGAAATAAGCAATTCCTCACCAAAACAGCCAAAATTTCAGTTGCAAATAGCCATTTTATCTCCAACCTACTCTACTCCTCTACAATATTTACCAACCTAAGGCAAAGTGAGTTAGGTAAATTCAAAGCTTTCTGCAACAAAATAGCAAGGTTTGCTACTGGTGCAAACTATCGTAGCCACCACTGCACTTCACTTACTGAACTAGGCTGGCTAGAGCTCCCTCACCTCCTTCAATGGTACCAACTCTCACTCACCCACAAACTACTAAATCATCCTCTAAAAGTCCCCTCCCTCCAAAATCTACTCCAACCCTATCATACCACCAGACCACTACGCTCCAGCAACAAAAATCAATTACAGGTAACTAGAACCAGGAACTCTGCTGGAGAAGCTCTCTTCTCCTACTCCATAGCAAAATTATGGAATACCATTCCTCACACTAACTTCTGTGTCATCACGCACTAACTTCAAAGCTGCTCTAAAATCTCATCTAAAAGAACAGTGGGCATGCCCTTGTAACAGACCTCTCTAACATCTCTACCCCAAACTCTCTAATCCCTTTCTTCCACCCCTCTAACTACCTCGGATTGCAGCCAAATACATTGCTTGTAAACCTATATCTCGGCTGTAATCTTAGCCACTGTTATTCAAGGGTAATAGCTGCTAGCTCAGCTATTAAAATACTTGCTAGTCTTTATGGCACCAATGATATAAGTATTGTACCATTTAACTAAATACTTCATTTCCTTTTGAACTATAACTGTTTACTACTATTGTTAAAGAAAACCTACCTATACTTCTTGTAACTAATTGTTGTTTTTATTGTGGAGCTTTTCTCCTCGGGCCTCCGCTGAAAAAGGACCTATGTCCAGTCAGATTTTCCCGGTCAACAAATGTAAATAAATAAATAAATAAATAAACATAAAAATTCCTATGGTTCCCTTGGGTTTTAACTTACAATGGCCACAATTGTCCAAAATTACAAAATGTAAAACAAAATTATATAATGTACAAGGTAAAATTGGTTTGAGGCTTGAGTAGGGGTGCCTGGTTGTGCTATAGACCCAGTACGGCTAGCTAGCCTAGTCCAACAATTTGAGTAGAGTAGGTAATAACCTTATTAGGCCCTTATGGTCCAGGGGGTAGGCAGGAGCTGTTCGTTTATTTAACCGTTGGGGTGTCCTAGTTTTCAGGAGGTCAGAGTAAGGGGACAGTACCTAGTAAAAGATAGAGAGAGTTATAGTTTAACATAAGGTGGAGGTATTCAGTAAGGGCTAGTGTTCATTAGGTAGAAATTGTAACTGCTGTTAGAATAAGCTCAGTCTTTCAATAGTGGAACCAACACATTCACTTTTAAACATCGTTCCATTACTGAGGCAGAATAGCGTGTTACAAACCATAAATGCATTTGAGTACCATGCAACATTGAACTGTAATAGCTAGTATGACATACAATAAATACAAGCTTAGAAACAGTCCTAGCAATGGATATAGTCTTGTAAGTTAACTAAACTATCCTATACTGCTGAGAGTTGCTGTGTTCTTTTACATTTATTTTCACAATGTTTATTTGAGCAGTGAGCATTCGCTTAATACCTCAGAAATATCAGCTTTTTACTTCGCGCCAGACTGAATACATCACAATGCTTTATTTAAACAGCGAGCGTACGCTTTATACTTCAGAATTATAGGCTTTTTTACTTTGCACCAGCATAAATACAATATCAGTGGTTACAGAGCATGGCCGCTAGAGCACACATACAGTTCCGTTTCCACAACAGCTAAACACAGCTGATCCACTAACGTCTAAGCACAGTTGATCCAGTACATTTAGTTGCTACCGTGCCTTAGGCACGCCAGAAAACCAACAGAAACATACACTACAGAAATACCATGAAGGTTGAGAACAAAAGGAGTCAAAATCATTAATTATACACGTACCACTAGCTTTAGGAGGTTGCCAACTGGGTCCAGGAGCACCAGGGATTTGAAATTTTTTTAAGTTTTTTTTAGGGTCTATTTAAAACCTCGCTGACTTCACTGATATGGGGGAGGAATTAATGTTCTGATTGGCTTTTCCAGGCCACAAGTCTCTCAGGGTCTGTGAGTTTGTTTTGCGTGAGTTCAATTTTTCACTTTTTAACCTTATTTCCTGCCCTTAAGAGTTAAGCTCACTAACTCACTGTAGGTTTGATTTGATTTTAAGGCAGTTTAAGGACTGTGAAGGTAGGAATTGAGCAAAGAGATCCTTTTTCCCAAAGAAAGGCAACTATGGGATTTTCCTATGGTTCCCTTGGGTTTTAACTTATGATGGCCACAATTGTCCAAAATTACAAAATGTAAAACAAAATTATATAATGTACAAGGTAAAATTGGTTTGGGGCTTGAGTAGGGGTGCCCAGTTGTGCTATAGACCCAGTACGGCTAGCTAGCTTAGTCCAACAATTTGAGTAGAGAAGGTAATAACCTTATTAGATCCTTATGGTCCAGGTGGTAGGCAGGAGCTGTTCGTTTATTTAACTGTTGGGGTGTCCGTCTATTTTTCAGGTTTTCAGGAGGTCAGAGTAAGGGGACAGTACCTTATTAGGTCGTTATGGTCCAGGGTCTAGGCAGGAGCTGTTCGTTTATTTAACCATTGAGGTGTCCTCCTATTTTTCAGGTTTACATGTTCCTGTGAAATGCAGTTTCTGTCTAGTCTAGCCCAGTTGTTGTACCTTGGGGAATATGTAAATTCTCTCGGAGTTCCTACTACTGAATTTGTCTTCCATACCAAATATTTTAACAAATTTCTTCAGAAATCTACCTTCTTTTGTTATATTTTCCTTTCTAGGTCCTCCAGATGCATTCCCATATTGCAAATCAAATTCCAGTCCCCATCTATAAGAAATATTCCCTGCTGAAAGCTAATTATTTCTCCTCAAATTTTCTTAAACTCCATAATAGCAGTTTTAGGTAGAATATAAATACATGCCAGTGTAATTAATTCTCTTGCCAATAGCTCCTTACTACCACAAATTTACCATTAATGTCTTTTTCTTTTTATTCCCTCTTCTATCACTGTTGGAGCTTCTCTATCGATTAATGTAAGTGCTCCCCTCGTCCTTTTCATCCTGATAATTGTACTGAATATCCATCCTGAAAAACTTTCTCTGCATTTCTTAATATAATTCAATAGTCTTACCTTTTTGTCTATACCTGTGAGGTTATGCATGTTCTAAAATATGTTTAGTGTAGCCATAATTTAATTATTTTATTTATTTATTGACATTTAGTTTTCAGGAAAGTCTGACTGGACACAAGTGCCCTTTTTCAGGCGAGGCCCTGGAGAAATGCAATCAGTATTTACACTAATACATTTTATAATATAGTTTCAGTGCATACATAGCATAACAGTACAATAAAAATATGTATGGATATTCACAAACATTAAATATACAAGCCTTTTATCGAGACTTTACAGATAGATGAGTGGTGTGTAAAATGAGTAGGAGTAATTTAAGAAATATAATAGTACGAGGTATTAGAGGAGATGAGCAAGTTTGAGTGTTAACAGAGAAGCAGTGATGGAAATAGTAATTTGGTAGTGCTAAGTAGAAGTGAGTATAATAATTTAAGTAGTGCAATACAGTGAGCTATTAGAAGAAGGTGATAATCAGGTTAAACAATTTAGTGCTTTAAAGGAGGCAAAAGAAAGGTGATGAGGGGTGTCTGAGAACCATGTCCCAGATGAGGAGCAGGGACCAAGCCACGAAGACCAGAAGTCATAGATTAAGTCTTTTAGTAAGATGAAGGTGTGCGATAGACTTAATTGATATAGGAATTTTATTCTCATTACAATATTAGAAAAGAGACTGACCCCAGCAGCCCTTTGTGGTTCATAGATAGAAAGCACTTTATTGTTTATGATAGGAAGTTGTTATTCCACCTGTTGTATATGACTGCTTTTTTAAATGTCTCTTTCCAGCTTTTGTGTCACCTGGCCCACTAATGTTTGCCAGGATGTTTCATGTCATCTCCATGTTACAGTTTACAAGACACTTTTAATGAAAACCCTCAAACGAAATAAAAAGACAGACACACCCCAAGAGCACTCCTATAACTTGTTAATTTAAAACAAACACACAAAACTCTGTACATCTTCAGATAATGAAGTTTAACCTCTCCTCATAAGAACAGTTGTCCCAAATTGACAGCTGCACACACAGGCACAACTTAACATTATGTTATCCATGCTAAGATGCATGTTACAGCCTGTGCTTCTGCTTACACTGTTTGCTTTCTGTTCTTATTTTATCTGTATTCCCCTCCTGGATGTGGAAAAACAGCTTATATGCTTTCAGAAAACATTTTGCTTTAGCTTTAAAAAAAATATTCTGGCTTTTATTGCTTTCCCTATAATCAGCTTGTCTCCATGGAAACACAAGCACCAGGTGAATAGCTCTGAAAACCACTCAACTTACACTGAACATTTGTTTGTCAAAGGAAAACTTTTCATTACATCCAGTGTACTCTTATTTCCTTGTTTACTCACAAAAATTATTAGATTAAGGCAAAGGACTTTAATCCAGACATTCACCTATGCAAAAGTAAGGGAACATATCATCACTAAATATGTATAATCTGTGTACTTTTACATGCCCCCACCTAAACAATTCAAGATTAAAGCATATTAACTTAAACATGCTTTTGTCCATCTTTTCACATTGTAATTTATTTTATTTTATTTTATTTTACATTTGTTAACCGGGGGTGTCTGACTGAGCCGAAAAGGCCCTTTTTCAGCAGAGGCCCGGGGAGAAAAGCTCCACAAAGAAAAATTACACACATTTAGTTATTTAGACATAATCAGTATACACACAAATTACAAGAGACATGTTTTTACAGTGGTATGCGGCACAAACAGTTACAGTGGAGAGAACAATCAAAAAAATATTTATTTTAAAAATAAAGGTAAGTAATAGATTTGTGGTGTACGGCTGAACTTTGGAATGTAGGTAGAATACATACATAGTACACAGGTACAGTGTAATGCCTACATTTCTTAAAACTAAAAAATAAGGAAAAAAGCACGTACTTATTTTAGTTGTTGTTGTTTGTCTTTCGGCTTTTCCCGGTTAGGGGTCGCCACAGCGGAAGTTATTTTAGTATCTTTATTAAATACAACAACTGAAAATGTTTCACTGTGTTAACATGCAATTTATACCATGAAATGTTCCATATAAATATTGGTAAGAAGGAAAATTGTTTTACTTACTTTTTTCTCTCCATCCTTTCAGTGTGCTTTCAAACAGTTATGACGTGAAGTGGGGCATTTGCATTTCAGTCTCCCACAAGTTTATAAAAGTCCAATCTTTCCACTTTTCTTGTAAAGCTATACTTCATAAATATGATTGGTGCTTTATAGTCTCACACATATTCATTAATTTCAAAGTTGCTTGTCTTCATCTCCATCTCCGTATGTTCTTTTGATTCTACTAGTCGACTCCTTTGCTTTTTTTCTGTCTGTCATGCAGTTTCCTGGAACATTAGAAAAAGTTTCACTAGCAGCGTCTCTTGATATGCTTTATTATCAGAAGAATGAGAAGTAGAGTCCCTTTCTGTTTGATGCCTCTCTTTTTGTTGGACAACTTTTGTATTGCCTTCTTAGCCTGTTCTACATCAAAAAATGACTGATCTCCAGGAAAAAATATTCTGAAGACGGTTGGGTACAGCAGCTTGAATCTCACATCTGCCTTTCGACATTCCATAATTGCTGGGATAAATTTACTTCTGCATAGGTATACAGTGAATAATAATTTTCCACAAACACAATACTGTCTCCATTGCTTAATATTTTGCCACAGTTTTGTCAGGGTCAATGCTTTCTGCTGGTATGATTGCATTTTTACCAATACAAGTCTTGGCTACCGTCTCATGGAAAGGTTTGGAGCATGCACATAATGTGTCCTTTCAATTAACAAATCTTGCTGTGCATACCAGTTCAGTTTCTTATTTGTGCTTTCATAAAATTAATATGGTCTGTTCCTTTCAGTTTCTCTGGTACAGCAGAAACTCTCAGGTTTTCCCTGCATGCTGTTTTCTAACGCTATTTTTTGAAACGGCTCTTCTTGTGCAGTCTCAGTCAGCCAGCCTTTTCTTCATTTTGACCGCCGATTTTTTTAGAGTTTTATCAGTTCATCTGAATAGCTGTTTAAAGCTTCTTCCATTTTTTCCATCCTTTCATTATTTGAGTTGATATACTCCTTCATTGTTTTATTTGTTTTAATTAGCTCTGATCACATTTGATTTATCGTTTCCTCTAGATTACTGGAAGCCATGTATTACACTAAAGCTGAAGCATGAACTGCTTTTTGATGAACAGTTGCAGGATTCTTCCCAGTCAAGGTTTACTCTTCACCTTTTTCTACTTGATTTTCTTTGATGCTGTCTATTTCTTCTTTGCTGGCATCCAGGCAATGTACTTACTAGCCAGTAACTGAATTTACTAAAACTTGCAGAGTTTCTGGCCCTTATCTCTCAGTTACTTTTTTCCACACTAGGTGAGCTGAAATGAAGCTGTTGATCAGTTTGCAGTCGTTCTGGAAGTCCAAGCTTTATCATTTTTTTATTACAATATGCTTGAAAAAGGTAAGCAGTAAGAGGAAGTAAAATGTTTGTGGCACGCAAGTCATCAAACACTATGAACCTGGTATGAACACCCACAAATCACAGAGAATTTGCATAGTTGAAGTAAATTAGAGGGACTTGTAGCACAAAGGTTAAAATCTGAACTGAAAATGTGGAATTTTGTTCATTGTCTTACGAGTTGCAGCCAACTCCTAGAAACCTCTTATGTTAGGGCTGTTTTCCCTGTTGGATTTAGCGTTTCTTTTTCCTTAGGATGCAGCTATTGTAAATATATGCCTGGAGCACAGCTTTCAGGTACAAGTTGAAAGGTGAAACTGGACACAGAGATAAACTGAGACTGTCAGCATGGAGCATTAGCTTTTACATGCGTAGCTTGTTAAAAGGATATAAAAGGGTTAAAAAAGGTGAGATATTTGCATCAGAAAAAAAATTAACTGTTATCTGCTGATCCGCTAGTTTTCTTTGTTAGCCACAATTTCTGTTGGCTGCCTTTTTTTTGTATAAAATTGATGTATTCCTCACTTTTTAAGAAACTGCCAGAGTGACTTTTCAATGTTTTTAATGTTTCAGTTTTACCTATTTTCTTACTGTACCGTTGTTTTAGAGATGCATCCATTACCCAGGGTCTGTCTGATATAATGTCCTTGTTATTCTCTTTCCTTACTGCCATAAGAACAAGGGATTAATCCTTCTCAGCTTTATTTTTAATGTTTTCTTTTCCTTCTTTGTTTTAAGTTTTTTTTTTTATATTAACTTTAAGTAATACTTTTATTTTTCTCTTCAATTTTTACTTAATGGTTGAAAAACACTAAACGTGTGTGTGTGTGTGTGTGTGTGTGTGTGTGTGTGTGTGTGTGTGTGTATATATATATATATATATATATATATATATATATATATATATAAATACACACGCACACACAGCAAGAGAGAAATAGATTGTTTTAATATACTTTATAAGTAAAAGTAATGTCTTTCGGCTTTTCCCAGTTTGGGGTCGCCACAGCGGAACTCCGGTCCGCTAACGATTGGCAGTGGATTTTTACAGTGCCGAGTTGCCAGCCCAACGTCCAACCTTCAAAGAAGGCACATAAGGATTTTTATAATTTATGGTTCGTTTTTTCTTTCAATTTGTGATTCTGAACAAGTTGATATATGGTACATATTTATCATAATGTTTTGATTTTTAAAATGCAATAAAAATGTTAAGAAAAGGAAAACAGGTTAAACTTTGTCCTTTTACTCTTAACTCTGTAAGGTTTCCATAGTTAAGATACATTTAAAATTAACATGGACATGTAGATCTCAGACTTGTAAGTAGGGTTCTTTCATGTTCTTTATACATTCAAGTCTTTTATTTGGAAAAAGCTGCATCCTGCCAACTGCCATGCTTTCCTCATAACAATGGCAGCAGTTCTTGACGGTTAGCATTTACTAAATGCATGATTCTTAATTATATGCTTTACTGAAGGAGATAGCTTGCTTCTGTAAAACACTCTTACTTGATTATGTGTCTGTCCCATAGTTTCACTTGCCTAGAGTCAACTTTCACCTAAGGGATGACCATCCTGCCCTGCATCTCCTTTTGTTTTTGGCATATTGTGAACAACATATCCCTGCCCCACCTCAGATATAAATTGGTAATGGGGTTGTGCTGTAGGTTTGGTTAAGCCAGTAGTCTAAGATATGCTATTCTGTTTTCTGTTCTATTTGTTGTACAGCTTTGACATAACACTTTATTACTCCAAGCCTTTTCCATGTAGATTACATACTGAGAGAGTATTTCTACATACTAGTTGAATTACATTTTAGCCTGGCTACATATTACTGAAATCAGTCTCTGCTTCGTCTCCTTTCCATATCTTCCCTTTTGGAATCTCAGTATTTTTGCCAGGACAGTTTCTCCTGTGCTTCTTAATGCATCATCTGCTTTCTGTCATTTTCTAAAGTGGTATCCGTTATTCTTGGAATCTACTGTCAGTCTGCTTTTTTGTAGCCTAAATATGCTAATTACTATGAGAAACACACAGACCACATATCATAGGTCTTTAACAGCTCCTCCTGATGACAATCTTAACTTTAGATGTTATGTAGTCCTATCTCGCCTACATTCTTACCCATGGGTTCGGAGCCGAATATCGGCTCCGACTCAGCCGATTTTTACTAGCTCAAAGTCTCTCATTGGCTGGGCTAAGAGGGTATCCCAAGGTGCACTGCTCCCTATCCCCAGATCTCATTTGCTGCTTGTAGAGCTCGGACGTGGTCTCGCTTGGCTGTGGCTAAGTACCCTCTTTTTTTTTTATTTCTCTTTGAGAAAGTTGTTTATTCAAACCCAAAAGCTATTTTAATAGCTATTCTTGCTGATCGCTAATTTGTGTGTGTGTGTTTCAGTGCTTGTGTTAGTTGTTTGGTATCCCTCCTATTCCAGCGGGCTAGGCCCATTTTAGTTAGAGGACCTAGTCCTCCCCTCTGTCGATGAATTAACCTTTGGTCTTGTGTTTCCCGAAGAACCGTTTCAATTAGAGGTTCTTGTGTGTGACTAGTACTGCTTTCCCGCTGTGTCTTGTTGTGAACCATTTAGATTAGAGGTTCTCAGTGTGCCTGTTGTTTTTTTGTACCTGGTGTTCAAAATTGTGTGGTGTTTCCCGCCATTTTTTGCGAGTTACATCTAGGCTTCCTTTACCGTTCATTGTAAAATGTCCAAAGATCAGAAGGAACATAAGCCTTCTGGCTTTAAGAAATGTTCCAAATGTGGATATAAAATGTCCATCACAGATGGACATTCTGTGTGTCTACTGCCTCGGAGCCATCCATTTACAGGAGTCGTGTAGCTTTTGCCACGCGTTCAGTCCTAGGGTGCTCCAGGAGAGAAAAAACAAGTTAATTTTAAAAGGACTTTTAAAACCATCTTTTGAGGAAGCTATTGATTCGGCTTCTAGTACTAAATCTAAAGCTTCCAAATCCAAGAAAAGTTCTCCGGCTCCATCTGCTACTTCGGAGCCCCCGGAGAAGATTACGATATTGGACTCTACCTCCTCGGCTCCACTGCCTTCGGGGCCGCAGGAGGTATCTGTATTAACCGAATCGGCGTCGGCTGCAATTATCCTTGAGCCCATTCGGAGCCGATCGCCCAGTGTCAGACTTGGTTCACCGGACAAGAGATCCCAATCTCCATCTGTCTCCTCCAAATCCTCCAGGCTTTCTGATTTGGATGTTGACAGGGTAGTGCAGAGGCTCCTGCAATTGCCGGTGTTGGCCAAATTGTTTTCGGCTCCGACCCACTCGGCTCCGGAGCCAGTTACCATGTCCGTTTCGATGATTCCTCCTCCAAGCACTTCCTTGTTGTCGGAGCTGGTATGCTGCACTCCGAGTGATGTTCCTGCACTGGCTCCGATACCCCCTTTGAGTTTATCGGTGTCGACTTTGGCTCCGACCATGTCGGTTCTGTCCACAGGGTTCGAGACTCAGGTCTCTTCGGTCGGGCCCGAGGGGGATACGTCGGGACAGCTGTCGGTTCCGAGTCTCCCACTTGGTGAATCAGCTCGGGGGACCCCGGTCCCGGTCGTGGCCTTGGAGGCCGGTCGGTTCTCGGAGCTGGGAGGACCTGCCTTCGAGGTCATGCAGAGCGCGCTGGCAAGATCGTCAGCTACATCACCCGGTTCGGTCATTCCATCCCCCACCACCCCGACGAGAGCCTCTGACACTCACCTGTCCTTGGACAGCAGAGCGCCAGGCCCTAAGGACACCCCCACGAGTGGTCCCCAACCTTCTGAGGGTCTCCCAGAGTCTTTGCCTGAGGAGCCCCCTAGAAAGAAATTGTGCAAGAGGAAGCACATAGACTCCCAGGATGAGTCTCTCCCCTCTGATACTGACCTCGAGGAATCGGAAGGGTCCCCCAAGTCCTCCTCTGATGATGTTTCCTTCTCCGATATCCTGGAGATACTGAAACAAAGAGGAGGCTGGCCTTCCAAAACTCCTTCCGAGGAGGATTCATTATTCCTTAAGGCTTTTGGCGCTCAACCTTCCGCCTCCTGGGTGTCTCCACCCTTCGACGAACTGCTTGACTTCAGTTGTCGAAGAGTGTGGGAAAATCCTGATTCTGTAGAGCCCATGCCCAGGTGTCCCAACAAGTTCCTGTCCGCACCCCAGGGAAAAGAGTTTCTGTCAAAAGGAGTCCCGGTAGATGCCATGGTGGTGGTGGCAGCCACCCAGAAGGAAGTTGCAGAATCTTCCTCATCGGTCCATCCTCCTAACAAGGAGTCTAGGACCATGGACCGGTACAGGAAGCTTACCCTATCTTCAGCAACCTTCACCTTACAGTCGCTGAATTATTTATCTCACTTCTCTCGGCTCCTGAGAGATCTCCTCAAAGAACTGGGAGATACTCTTACAGGTAACATACCTGAGGCGGTAGCTCAGACAGTTAACGCACAGGTTTCTACCCTCACCTCCATCACTAACTCGTCCATGCGGCTCATCTCATATGCGGCCGAAGGAGCGAGTAGGGCGGCGAGCTCAGGGGTCGCCCTTAGAAGGCAGGCCCTGCTACGCCTGTGTCACTTCCCGGAGGCCTTCAAGTCTTCCTTCACTGACGCCCCTTTTGACGGTTCCTCCTTGTTTGGTACCAAAGTGAAAGACATGCTCACCAGGTGCGAGCAAGAGGGAAAGACCCTGTCTGCCGTCGAAGTCCGTTTTTCCCTTCTTTCTAGGCCTTATCCCAAGGCCCATTGGGGGGGGGGGGGGGGTTCAAGAAATCACAGAGGTTCTTTCCTGCTGCACAAGGTGAACCCTCCTCCAGAGGCGGGGGGGTTACTCAGGGAGACGTCACCCCAGAGGCAGAGGGGGCCCCCACAGTTCGGGAGACCGCAACTCCTTTCGTGGCTCTCCATACTCTCACTCCTGAGGGTGTGCCTGACTGCGCTTATCCAGAGCCAGTCGAGGGTCGAATTTCCTTATACCCGGAAGCTTGGGAGAGCATCACCCAGGACCAATGGGTACTAAGGATAGTTTCCGGAGGTTACCTCATCCCATTCTCTTCAATACCCCCGCCAGTAAGAAAAATCCCAGACGTTACACCCAGTCAAAGGGATCAAGCAGCCTCAGAGGTGTCTCAGCTGCTGGAAAAAGGAGCCATCCAACCAGTCCCCTCAGACCAAATCGGATTAGGGGCTTACTCAAGATTCTTTTTGGTGCCGAAAAGAACAGGGGACCTGAGACCCATAGTAGATCTCAGTCAACTCAACAATTACGTACACAAGTACAAGTTCCGTATGGTCACTCTACAGTCAATTCTCTAATTGTTGAGAGAGGAAGTTTGGATGTGCTCCATCGATCTCAAGGATGCTTATTACCATATCAAAATGGACAAAGCATCCAGGAGTCACCTACGCTTCCGGCTGGGAGCCAGTCACTTCCAGTTTCGAGCCCTGCCCTTTGGTCTCACCACAGCCCCCAGGGTGTTCACCAAATGTATGGCAGTGGTGACGGCTCACTTGAGACGTCAAGGATTCCAGGTGTTTCCGTACCTGGACGACTGGCTCCTTACCGCCCCCACCAGGCATCAACTAGTTCAAACAAAGGATGCTACCATCAGTCTATGTCACCAGCTGGGCATAACGATAAACTGGGAAAAATCTGCCTTATTGCCCTCACAGCGTGTCACCTTTATAGGAGCAGAGCTGGACACCATTCTAATGCCAACATTCCTACCACAAGAAAGGATCACGGTATTGCAACGACAAATTCATATACTGTTGCCACTCAGACAAGTGCAGGCAAGAGTGGTTCTACAACTCCTAGGGACCATGGCGGCGACTATCATGCTAGTCCCTTTAGCAAGATTACACATGAGACTTCTTCAGTGGCTCCTCTTTGTCCAATGGTCTCTACAAAGACTACCACTATCTCATCCCATCTTAATCACAGACAGGTGCAAGCAGGACC
This sequence comes from Protopterus annectens, assembly GCF_019279795.1. Classification (NCBI taxonomy): domain Eukaryota; kingdom Metazoa; phylum Chordata; order Ceratodontiformes; family Protopteridae; genus Protopterus; species Protopterus annectens. Next base: position 1,110,739,201 of record NC_056729.1, on the reverse strand, counting down.
TCCGTTGGTGGCTGTGCACCAACAATTTGAACGGGAGAAAGCCCTTCGTTCCTCCTGTCCCTGTTGCCACGGTGACCACGGACGCCTCCCAGATGGGGTGGGGTGTATTATCTTGGCAGGACAGTCCAAGGCACGTGGCAAGATCACGAGATACATTCGCATATAAATGTCCTAGAGATGAGAGCAGTGCTTCTTGCGTTGCAGGCACTTCAGGAAGTTCTTCCTCTAGGGACTATTGCGATACACTCAGACAACATGTCAGTAGTGTGGTATCTCAACAAGCAAGGGGAGACACGATCTTACCCCCTATGCAGAGAGGCCATGCGAGTGTGGAATTGGGCAATAGCTTCCCAACGGTTCCTGGTGGCAACGCACATTCCAAGGAAGTCCAACGTAATAGCGGACAGGCTAAGCAGAGCAATACTTATGCCTTACGAGTGGTCCCTGAATCGCCTGGTTGCAGAGCGAATCTTCAGCAGATGGGGTCAGCCTTGCTGCGACCTGTTTGCCAGCCCTCTCAATGCAAAATGCAGCAACTACTTCACGCTGATCCCACCACAGGGGGAGTCACCCAGGGACGCTCTGGTTCACGATTGGCCCTCCGGTCTACTTTATGCTTTCCCTCCATTTCCCCTTCTCTCGAGGGTGATTCAGAAAGCTCAATCCTTGGGAATCAGAATGATTCTGATTGCCCCACATTGGCCTCATCAAGTATGGTTCTCCTTTCTTCAACCATACGTTGTGGACACTCCTTGGATTCTGGACCCTCTACCAGATTTACTGACACACATGTCGGGACAGTTCCACCCCTCTCTGAGGACTCACTGGTTGACAGCCTGGCCACTCCACTTCCATCGCTAGTCAGACGTCATAATTTTTCACCGGAGGTGGTCCATATTCTATCGTCTTCCCATAAACCATCCACTAGGAAGATTTACTCTAGCAAATGGAAAAGGTTTTCCATCTAGGCTCATACTAGAGGTATCGATCCTTATACAGCCCCGATAGATTCAGTTCTGGAATTCTTGTCAATGCTTTTCTATCAGGGATCCGCATCAGCCACCATCAAAGTTCAACTGGCGGCAATATCTGATTTCCACGTAGCAAATGAACCTAGTCTTATGGCCCATAGACTATGCAAAGCATTCCTCAAAGGTACACTGTTACTTCGTCCCCCAGTGTCCGAACCCGTCATGCCCTGGGATCTCAGTTTTGTTCTCCAAGCACTCACACTGCCTCCTTTCGAACCTGCAGCTTACCTGTGAGTTAAAATTCTTAACATGGAAAACAGCATTTTTAATAGCAATCATTTCAGCTCGGCGGGTCTCGGAAATTTAAGCCCTCTCCATCAAGCCCCCATATTTAATCTTTCACAAAGATAGGGTTTCTCTTAAACCAAACCCATCGTTTCTTCCTAAAGTGGCTTCTGTGTCTAACATTAATCAGTCCATTGAGCTGCTCGTATTCTTTCCCCACTTCTCTAACAAGGCAGAATTTAGATTTCACCAATTGGATGTGCATAGACAGTTACGTTTCTGTCTACACCGGACAAAGGATATCCAGAAGTCTGACCAACTCTTTGTGTCCTTTTCGGAAAACCGATTGGGTTCTCCAATATCCAAGCTTACGCTGTCTAGATGGATAGCCAGTTGCATCTCTTTCATCTGTCAGGCAGGAGATAAAAATTTGCCATTTCCAGTCAAGGCACATTCTACGTGGGCTGTTTCCACACCCACAGCCTATCAAGCTAGATTGTCAATGGATGATATATGTGCTGCAGCTACTTGGGCTTCTCCCCATACCTTTGTTTCTCATTACAAATTAGACGTGGCTTCCAGGGGCAGATCTTCCTTTGGGTCCACAGTTCTCAGGAGTATTTTCCTATGAGCCACCCAGGATGTAGGTGCTAGGGACGCTGTCCCACGGGTAAGAATGTTGGCGAGATAAGACTACATAACATCAAGACGTTATGTACTCACCATAATGTTCGATGTATGTAGTCCATCTCGCCTCACATTCTTACTTACCCTCCCACCTTCCCCCTGCGTGGAGGATTTGGGAGTATAGGATTTAGAGTATAGGTTGTCACCTGCTGAGTTCCTTTCTTTAGTGACTGTTTTATATGCATGTGAGGTGTGTATGAAGTGTATACATTGTTTCGCAGCAAACTAGATCTGGGGATAGGGAGCAGTGCACCTTGGGTTACCCTCTTAGCCCAGCCAATGAGAGACTTTGAGCTAGTAAAAATCGGCCAAATCGGAGCCGATATTCGGCTCCGAACCCATGGGTAAGAATGTGAGGCGAGATGGACTACATACATCGAACATTATGGTGAGTACATAACTTCTTATTTCTCTCTCTTCCTGTCCTGTGATTTCATGTTTTCAAGGGTCTCAAACAGATGCCATATGCTGCTCGGTTAAAAAAACTCCAGCTCTACTCAGTTGCATACCGCCTAACTAGGAGTCTATATGCCCTGACATACAAAGCTATGTCAAATCCAGAATTAATGGACATGCTCCACCTCAGTAAATCTAAATCCCTTAGAGCCACACACTCGAGGGACTTGAACCTCAGCACAGTAATAAATAGAACTTGCTGGAGGGACAGGTTCGAATAGAATTCCAGTTCATGTGAGGCAGAGCACCTCACTGAATCTCTTCAAGAAGAATCTCTGGTGGGGTGGGGGGGGATCGAGGTTTGTCCAGGGATTGCCTATTAGACAGAGGCACAGTAAACTAAACCTTAAAAAGGGCACAGTATACTCAAATCAAGGGGTGGCGTAAGCCATACAGAATCGGGCTAGGCTTATAATTGCCCCAGGGCAGATAGCCTAGTATGAACCTATGATGCCACTTCAAGACTATGAACCTATGATGCCACTTCAAGAACATTACACTAAAACAGGTCATGTAGTCCCCTGGCTGAACTATAAGGAAGCTATACTTTCATTACACAAGCTTTTTAGTTTCTATCTGACTTATGCCAGTCAGTAAGTGAAGTAAAATTATTTTATTATCTGGCTTCTCCAGTTATGGTACTTTTGACAGATGACCCATTTAGTTACTGCCTGACTTATTGCAGTAAGCCCACAAAATAAGATGCTTCAGAGGCTAGTTTTTCCAGATCTTCCCTTTGAGTATTTAGCATTATGCAATTCCAGTGTGACAGACTTTACCTCATTTTTGACAGGCTTCCACATTTGACATTTCCTAATTTCAAATTTCTTGTCATTTCCTTAGAGTGGTTACTGCTCGGTTTATTTATGCCTGCTAAGTATTATTTGCAGTAAGTCTCCCTGAAGTCAGTGGTATAAGGGTAGATTTTCTGCAAGGTACTACCTAGATGCATCAGTCTGAGACTCCAAGGCAGAGCTGTCTGATAACAGGTATGAAAGCTATAGGTACCAACCATAACACTAAATCTGTAAGTAGCATTTTCATAAGGACTAACCCACCACCCCATCCACCATCCTCCTTCCTTTTTATATATCAGTGTTTGCCTCTTCTTGGTTGAGTTGACAACTTTCTCTTCTGCAAAAGTGTGAAGACAAGTGGATGTGATCCATTCTGTCGTAGGGAGTGCAGTTAACTTAGAAAGTTTTGGTGAAGAACAGACATAACATGTGGCACATCAGTAGTGATGTACTCATTAGAGTGAGTCATGTACCCGTAGCTTCCTTGTGTTTATACTTTTTGGGTCAGGGTTGAGGGAAAATGGTGATTAAAAGGTTTGACATTTGCAGGACAGTTGTGCTTTTATAACAGCTTGATAAAACCTCTTTTTGAGTGGATGGCACAGGTTGTGATATATTGACAGATGCTGTAAATCGCTGAATAATAATGAACTGCAGCCATTTTTATATTATGTGCTGGACACTGCAAAATATTTGTTGCTAGTCACACACTCTTTAGGAGAAGGGTACAGAAAATAAAGTACTATGCAAAAAGCTTTGCTTGGATGGTGTTTTGTGTTGTCAGGGCAGGAAGGGAGTAGCCTCTCAGGCAGGAAGAAATAGAAAACAGGGGAGTCAATGAGAAGAGCAGAGTAGGGCTTGGTTTTAGGGCTTGGTTTATATGAGACTTAAGAGATTTTCATGGCATGAATATTGTACCCATTAACAGTGGGGGAAAAAACTTTATTATACTTATATTAGAGCTTCTAGCTTTTCAAAGTTTCAAGCACTGTTTACCATCATACCCACAAATGTACTGTCTTCAGGGTTGCTTAACCTTATGGCTACGAATATTGTCTACATTCAGCTGCAAAGTTAGTATTGCAGCAAACTCTAATGTTAACCCACAGTAAAGTTTAGCATACATCAAAGATGTCTTCAAAAGGACTGCATGCTCCCTGAGAGGCAGTAAGAAATTTCCTGTGCAAGAAGAGAAACAACAAGGAAAGGTTTAAGGATGATATAATGCAGATTGGGAAAGGGGGTACAGAAAGGGTACAGTATGAAAGAGTAGGCTAAGGTAAAGAGCACTGTCACTCAGTGGATAACCAGTTGGTACACCGACAGGACCCACTTAGTTATTCCTCTGTAAATTTATTCCGTATCTGCACTGTTTGCTTTATGATTTAAGTAAAGTTTATTTATTAATTTTTAAGCTGTTGTAGGTGATCTTTATAAACATATGCATTTGCTCTTTGTTTGTTTGGTATTTGGTGATCTCTGGACATATCCAGAGTAGGAGTGGTATCACTGCCATGCAAAGAATAATGTTTTCAGGAAATGAAGAATTCTGCCAGCCTTTATGGAATTGTATGAGTGTGAAAATATATTTTGTGAGAAGCAGTTACAGTATAGAAGTGGCAATGGAAAACACCATGGTTCACAGAAAGACTGGTGAGAAGGGGGCCTAGGGTGCTAGCCTAAAAATCAGCTTTTAAGGTGGCCTATATACAGTCCGATCTGGGTACGGATGTTGGAAGCTCATAACCCAGGACAGCAGTGCATATTCTCTTTGTGCTTTTGAAGCCATCTTGCATTGTGTGGCTTGATTATTGAGTTAGGCTTGTATGCATCTCTTTCTCTTATTCTAGCATGGTGGGTGCCAGTAGTATGACTTGAGAGGTCATCATTCTGATGTCAGATAGAACCTTTCTTCTAAATTGGTTTGTACGAGTTAATTTCAAATTCTAACTGTGCCATTAATTTTTCATATTGGTGGCATTGGTGCCATCATCTGTGATATTCTGATTGGCACTTGGTGAGGATATTGGAGTTGTCCTTATTCAGCCTAAAACTGCTTTGTTACCAAATGTGTGAGTTTACCCTTTCAGCTAAAAGTTAAAATATACAGAAGATTTGTTGTACCTAGCAATTATTTTTTAGTCAGTTTAGTTTAGGAACAGGCAGATAATTAACTCTGCTGACACATGTGTTAAAATTTCAGCGGTGCATCCAGCATGCTAATATGTCCAAAGGTACAGTGATGTTGGAGTCAGCCTAGCAGGAGCCGTTGATGTGTAGGGGCCAGACAAAGGGTGATCTGTCTCCTCCAAGGAGGACCTCAATGTCCAGTTGGAATTAGAGACTGGCACGTGAAATGGGTTGTATGGAACTTACAACAGGCAGAAGAAAAAGAGAAGCAGTGCCAGCACAAGTAAAAGAAAGGCAGTCATCCTTTGCCATAGATACATCAGTCTTGGGGAGTGGGAAAGCTAAACCCATGAAGCTCAGGTCAGTACAAAACATAGTATAAACAGGTGTATGATTTGGATTGCTTTATTTAGACATTTAATCAGCACCAAGGTGACTAAGGGCATTGGTTGAGGTTTTCAGTATCATTGCCCATGAGTAAGGTAATGCATGCAGTTTCTAGAATTGATCATTACAATTATTTAAACTATGCCAAAGTTAAAGAATGTTTGCTTGCATTTTTCAAGTTAACCATTGAAATGCACAGGGATACTTTCGGAGAACATAGAAGAAAAACAGTTGACTGTTTTACTAAATATATTGCAAAACTGAGCACTTTACAGATGGGTGATTGCATGTAAAGTCACCACATTTAAAATACTTGCAGATCTTTTGGTCAGAGAATAAGTTTAATTGGCAAATTGTGAGTGTAACACTGCTGAGGAGATGGGAAGGAACGGGGGCCTCTAGATAGCTAGCTAGCAGGTTGCCACTGTTAAGGAGGGGGCACCCAGCACTGCACATGGTTATAAGGGAAGCTTTGGGGGTACCCTACACCATCACAGCAGGTTACACAGGAAAAGGGGGAAACCATTGTTTCTAGTAGCCATCCAGGGTTTAGAGTTGTGTTTTACCTGTAACCAAATGTGGCACATTTTTATTTATTTATTTTATTTATTTTACATTTGTTAACCGGGGGTGTCTGAGCCGAAAAGACCCTTTTTCAGCAGAGGCCTGGGAGAAAAGCTCCACAAAGAAAAATTACAGATGCATTTAGTTATTTATACACAATCAGTATACACACAAATTACAAAAGACATGTTTTTACAGTGGTATGCAGCACATCAACAGTTACAGTGGAGAGAACAAACAAAAAAAATATTAATTTAAAAATAAAGGTAATTAATAGATTTGTGGTATACAGCTGAAATTTGGAACATAGGTAGAATACATACATAGTACACAGGTACAGTACATACATAAGCTGTCATTGTCCACTGAAAGATGGGGGGGAAACAAAGGTTTTGTGAAATATCAAGCAAGACTAGCCACTGATAGTGGTGATTTGCTAAGAGAGAACAGCTGGTCTTATCCATCACAAAAGTCTGTATCTTGTCCTGGTGGAGGGGAAGGAGCCCATTGCTAAAATGAGCATGGCCTTCAACATAATTATAGTCAAGCCTGCAGTGGCCATATAGGAGCATTGCTTGCCTGGACAGACCAGTGCATTTAGGGCCTTGGATGGCAAACTTTTTCAGGTGTCTTTGGCCAGAATTTGTCTACATTGGGAAAGGCGAGCAAGGGAGCCAGCAGGTGGCTATGTTTGAGGACATCCCTACCAGTATCCTAATGTGGAATGACTTCAACAATGGAATACCCTGTAAGCATGCCGTTAGAAGCAGTCAGGCATTGAGGCAATCATGGTGGTACTGGGTTTTTCTTAGAAAATAATGCATTGGGGGGGGAGTAGATGTTAGTAGTCAACCAGAACGTGACAGCACTAGCAGACTACCAGATTTCATGGCATGAGAGGGATGGTAAGGAGAAGATGAGGCAGACCCTTCTTTACAGGACTTTGAAGAAGGTAACCAAGGAGCCTTCTGATAGTTAAAGGCAGAGTGAATCCATATGTTTGGAAAAAGGATTGTTTAACATGGAATGTACCCCTGAGGGAGGACTGTAAGGAGTAGTAGTGCAGCAGGTTGTAGTACCCAGGAGCAGTCAACAATGTTTCTGACAACAAGCCATGATAATCCCTTTGCAGACCATATGGGCATAAATTTTCCTAAGATGGCTTGTGCAGAGTTTTTGGTCAGGGATTGCAAAGACTCTAATAGAATACTGCAGGACCTGTCAGCAGTGCCAAAAGTTGTCATGGTTGGAGACAAAGCCAACTGTGCTTTGATGCATTTGCCTGTTATTGACAAACTGTTTCAGAGAATAGATATGGATATTTGGCTATTGTGGGACCTCTGACTACCCCAGGTTCCACAGGTAAGAAATATATCCTAGTAGTAGTGAATTGTGCAACTAGATGCTCAGAGGCCAACTTTATCAGACCTGGTAGCAAGGTTGTGGAAGTGTTATGGTATAAAAAAATCTAAAGACTGCCCCTTCCCCACCATCTGGAAACAGATGGCCTAGTGAAGAGGTTTCACACTACATGAAAAAAAATGCAGATCATTTCAAGAGGGAGTAGGGCAATACTTGCCACATCTTCTCAGTGAATAAAGGGAGATGCTCCAGCAATCCACTATATTTTTTGCCTCTTGAGATGCTGTATATTCATAGCATAACGGGGCCTCTGGATTTAATTTGTGATGAGTGGGAGGGTGAATGTGATTCCCAGAAGCTGTCTAGTGTAGAATATGTTCTCAACATCTGGGCTAGGCATGAGGAGCTTGTTGCAGTGGCCCAGGAATACTTGGCATAGGCACAATAGCAGCAAAAGGACTGGTATGACAAGACACAGGCACAGAAAGCAGTGATTATAATAGTTCTCTTCTACCTCAGACACATACGTCTCAAAATAAGTCTGAATTCCAGTTGAAAAATTCCCACTGTTGCCCCCCCCCCCTTCTGTATCTTTCCGCATAAATCCCTGGTTCATATATCACTGTAGAGCATACCTCTCAACCTCTTAGCACAAGGAATCTGGGCAAAGGCAAAAAGAATTGGGGTGGGCAAAGATATTAAATATGAATCTTATAAAATCAGAAATTTCTTGGAATAAAAAAGTTGCCTTTTATTATGCATGTTCTGAGTTATATGAAGTCTGAAATTCAAATGTCTGGCATTAAGTGGCATCTATGCGCCGTGATTTGCCAAAAAAAAAAACCCCACAAGTTTTATGAGGAACAGATCAAAAACATCAGTCAAACATCTGGACATTTTGCGAAAATCTGTACAGTTGAGAAATATGCTGCAGAGATCATCCATGTTTTCCTCTCACCCACATACATGATTGATCTATGTCTCACTCAAAATATGCTACAGATTTGTAAAACTGCTCTAATTAAACTACTTCTAAAGCAAACCAACCCAAAAGATACCTCTCACCTTCTGTTCAATATGCATTTTCCCAATTCTGGGTAAACTTTTAGAAGAGAGTCTACACCCAACTCTGTCTATATCAAGAATTACCATCTGCTCTTCTCCAGTCAGCATGGATTCTGGCCTGGATGAAGTACTGTAACAGAACTTTGGTCCTTCACTGATGACATCCTGCAAAACACTGATCGAGGCCCCCTTGCAGGTGTCTATTTTTAGACCTAACAAAGGTATTTGATCTTGCTGACCACTGTCTCATCCAATTCAAACTAACTGAGACTGGTATCAGTCCAGATACCACTCCCTGGTTTAAAATCTTCCTCACTGACAGGTACTTCAGAGTTAAAATAAGATCCTGCCAATCAGAATCTGCACCTGTTACCTCAGATATACCACAAGGATCCATTGTTGTCTCTCTCCTCTTCTCCATATTTTTAACAAACTTTCTTGTGAACACCCCTCAATCCTCCAACTTATCCTCTTTGCTAACAACATGGTTGTTTTGTCATTCAGGTCACTCTCACAGCAATATTCGATCCCACTGCTAGTCTGACTTGCATCAGCTCCACCAATGGCTCATAAACCACTTCTCAACCCCATCGAGGACCAAAACTATGCTTTTTAGAATACCACTGAAAATTCACCAAGCACCTGACTGTTTAACTCTCTTAAATTTATACACCATTCCATAGAAACAACCTCCACTTTCCACTACCTAGTATTTTGGCTTCCATTTCCACATAGAGTGAACAGAAAAATAAATTCCTCTTCTTCTGGACTAAGAAGATCTCCCCATTTCTATCCCAGCCAGCCATAGCAGCCATTGGCAAAGGAGACATCTCTCCATATCAGTGTTGCAGTATTCTTTACATAAGAGCTCTCCTGCCTAGGATAGCCCAAAGTCTGGGTAGTATACCAAAGCTTTTGGGATTTATAGATGTTGTACATCATACCTGTGCTCCCCACGCAGGTCATAGGGCATAAATGTGAACATACCTTAGATCTACTTTGCTGCCAGTCCGAATACCATCATTGAATGTCTTTCTGAATGCTTCTCCTTCTGTGCTGGTTACTGAGTTGTGTTTCAGATAATTGCCCCATTGAGGTTTCTTCTCATCTCTTTCTATTTTTATTTTTGTGTGTTTACATGTCATCCAGAAAGGGAAAATGTCAGTGTGGGAGGCAGGTTCCCTATAAAGACCATCATGAGCAGTGTCCTGTTTAGGTGCTTCTCACAACCATACACACTTTTCTATCTGCCATGTGCTTGTCCCCAAGACTCTACATAGTTATCTCTCTTTCTTATCGATTTACCTAAAGAGCCAACTTCTGAAATTGTTGGCACAAGGTGCTGTGATAGAATCTTCCCATTCCAAAGGTCAGCCATTTTCCAAGAAAAAGGCCAAAGAACTCAGCTCTGATTTGGCTGCTGTTCTGCTTCCCTTGAAGGTCTCTCTTGAGGCTGTTGAAAGCCCAGGGGATTGTCCTGTTGTTTCACATTCCTCTACTGTGACCCTGTCAGATGCAGTCATGGATCCAGCTTCTCACACATCCTCAAAGGCTTTGCAAACTTTTCTTCTGGACATTGAGGTGGAACCTTGGCTGATTATATCTGAGGGACCAAGGGGGATACCAGTGATTCTAGTAAGGGAGATTCCTACTATGTTGGTTGAATGCCGACAACAGTCTGACCCCCCTAGGGTTTTTCAGGCAGATGTCCCTCAGAAGAAGAAAAAAATAACATATTTCCCCTGCTGTTAAAGCTCCCCAACATGAATGGCAAGATTTTACTCAGGAGTTGCTTAATCGCCTTGAAGCCACCTCAAGGAGTCTCTGTTCCTGCTCTTCCATGGTCATCTACTCCTTTTAAGAGGCCCAGAGAGTAGGAGTCCACTGAGGTGGGTTTGGATTCTGGGGAAGAGTCATTGGCATATTCTTCTCAAATCCCTTCTCCATTTGATTATGAGTCTGAGGAAGAAGATTCCATTAGTCCAGATTCTGCCATAGAGGAACTCTCATGGGGGACACTGTTTCCCCCATAATGGAGTTCCCAGGTTTCTGATATTCAAAAGAGGTGTTATGAAATCCTCAAGATGGGGTCGCCCAAACCCTCTCCTGTTCCTTCAGTCTTGGCTACCCACTTAGATACCTTTGCAGCAGCCCCTGATTCTCAGCCTCCAGCTCACAAGAAACCTGACAGGTTGTACAATGTGCCTGATTGTAAATTGTTGTACAAATATCCTTCTGCTGATCCTTCTGTAGTGTCTGTATCACCTGACAAACCCTCTAAAGTTTCGCCCTCTACTAGACTACTTCTTTCAAATAATTTTGTTCTCTATTGGTACTTTGCCTTACTGTAGTCACAGCCTTTTCACCAACTACTAGTGTTAAACTGTACTTCACATTGTATATGTATTGTATTCAATAATAATTTCTTCTGCTGAAAAAAATAAATGTATTTCACTGTGGAGCTTTTCTCACTGGGTCTCCACTGAAAATGGGCCACTCAGCTCAGTCAGACTAACCCAGTCAACAAATGTAAAATAATAAAAAAATAAACAAATAGTACTGCTGCCATGGCTCGTCACTCTAAGTATAGCTGTGATGCAGCTGGTGCTTCTTCTAGGGCTGTTGCATATGGTTCTGTTTTGAGGCATTACTCTTGGCTTTGTCTTCAGCCTATACCTGTTGACAGTAAAGCTAAATTATTGGATGTCCTTTGTGATGATAAGAATCTTTTGGCTCTGCTGCTGCTGAGCTCTTTAACTCCCTCCAGGATCAAGGCAAGGTCTTGCAGAAATAGAAACATATTTTTGTTTCTCTTATCCCTACATTTCAGAGAAGTTTTTCATCCAAATCTGCCTTTGTTTGCAGACAGTACTGCTCTCCACCTAAGGGTAAAAAAGGTTCTAGACATGTACCCCTAGCCAAGTGTACTCAGACTCCTACTTCTCAGAAGCATCCTCTTCTAGATAAACCAAGTTGTCTTGCTTTGCTTTCCCTTTCCGTAGGCCAGGTTCCTTTATTCCTTCCTAGTTGGTTACACATCACTCAAAACTCTTGGGTTTTGTCCTTCATCTACCAGCAATATGTCATGGTGTGGAAATTCCTTCCTCCTTTTTTGAGCATCCCTCAACCTCCTTCGGAACAACTTCTTTTCTTCCCAGAACTGCTTTAGGCCCTTCTGGCTCAGGGCACGATTCAAGCTGTGCCTCTTTCTCAAGAAGGGAAGAGTTTTTATTCCAGGATGTTCCTGGTTCCTGGGGAGTAAAGCCCCAGGAGACCCATTCTGGACCTTTCTCAGCTCAATACCTTTCCAAAGGCCCCTTCCTTAAGGATGTTGTCCCTTCAAACCTTGTTACCTTTTCTTCTCCAAGCCTTCCTGGTATTTCTGGACCTCAAGGATACCTACCTACACATCCCCATTCATCCCCTTTTCAGGAAGTGTTTGTTTCTCGGTTTCTTTTTTGCATTTTCAGTTCTCTGCTTTGCACTTGGGGGAGTAGACAGGCCATTCACCAAATGCCTCGCTCCTGTCATTGCCTTCTGTAGGATGAGAGGGGTCAAATCTTTCCTTTTCTGGATGACCTGCTCATTTAGCCTTCATCCTCCGAGGTTCTGCTTCATCATCTCCAGTTTATTGTTTATTACAAGGCCTGGTTTATCATAAACTTTCAGAAATCAGTCCTGGTTCCTTATCAGGATCATGTGCTTTTTTTCCCAAGATGCAGAATCCAGACCATTCCCATGCTGCCTTCCTTGCCTCCATACAAGGGCCTTTGTCTGATCTCCTTTATTGAACCTCTTCTTCCTCTGGTTTCAGTCACAGCCAGGGATTTTCTCAGGGTTCTAGATTCATGGCTTCCTTCATTCCTATGCTGCCTCTAGCATCACAGCCAGGGATTTTCTCAGGGTTCTAGATTCATGGCTTCCTTCATTCCTATGCTGCCTCTAGCAGTGGTTCCTCAAGTCACTGTGGCTTCAACACTGTTATACGTTGGATTTCCTTGTTCCCTTCCTTCCATGTCTCAAACTTGAACTTCAGTGTTGGATTTATGAGCTTTCTTCAATCTCCAGTCCCATCTTGGGTGCTCTTTTTGGATGCCTTGGACGGGGTTGTGGGGACCTTCCTTCTGGTCCCTCAAGGTTCAAGATCTCTAGCCTCCTCCTCAGAGGTCACATCCTATCAACATCAAGGAGATGAGAGCTGTTCTGCTAGCTCATCAAGCTTTTCATTTCCTTTTTCTTCCAGGTCCTTTTAAAGTTTTCACAGATAATACCACTGTGATGTGGTATATAAACAAGCAAGGAGAACATGGTCCTACCTTCTTTGCAGACTTGCTGTCCAAGTCTAAGATCGAGTGTCACTCCATTCTGTCTGCATTCCTTCTGAACAAAATATAGTGGCAGGCTCTCTGAGCAGGTCCAGCAGACAAGCTCATGAATGGATGCTTCACAGAGATGTGTTTCTGGACATTAGCCATTGGTGGGGTATTCCACAGGTAGATCTTTTTGCCTCTCCTCTTTTCAGACAACTTCCTGTTCCAGTGTCCCAAACCCCCTGGCTTGGAATGTGTGGACGCTCCATTTTTTCCTTGAAAGGGAATGTTTCTCTACACCTTCCCTTCCCCTCCTCTGAATTTGAGGATCTTGCACAAGATCAAGCAAGATTCCCACAAAATCTTGCTGGTAACCCCCTTTTGACCCAAACAGCATTGGATCCCCTTCTTCTTTACTTAGCCTGGGGCAGTCACCACAAGTTACCTTGCCAGGTGGACCTTCTCATTCTCGACAAGGGGTCTCTTATCCATCCTCACTTGTCCATTCTTCAGATGACACTGTGAGTGATAGTTGTTTAAAAATATATATCTTTAGCATCACTTATGACATAGGCAATCTTACATTTATACAAATGAATACAAACAATGTTGATATATTTTTAGTTGCAAACATTATACATCAGCTATAATCTATCCAGTCATTATCACACAGACATTACATAGCTCATTCAAATCCTGCCTTCTTTTACACCTCATTCCTCCTCCAAAATGTTATTCTGCATGTATTGTTTACACAATTTCCATTTTTTCTACATAATTTGCTCCTACCCTTTTCTAAAGATCCCATTTCCAGTTGTTTTACCTCTGTTACCATATTCACTACTACTAGTACAGTTGATTTCCATTTTCTTGTAATTGCCTTTTTGGCAGCCACCATAATTAGACTCAGCAAGGCTTTACTATGTCTAGGCAATTTCCGATTCTGTATCATAGTTCAAAAAAAAAAATTATTTGCTTAGTTATACCAATTTTCTCGCCCAGTATTTCTGATACAGTAGTCTGCAGGGAGTTATTAAAGTCTATCAACTCATTACACTCCCAAAAAATATGTTCCCAGTTATCTTCTCTTCCTCATCACACCTCCAACATTTGCTATTTACCGGAAGAAAAATTCTTTGGAGTCTATTTGGGGTATAAAAATACGTATATAAACACTTCCAAGCAAAGATGCTAAATAGTTTAGACTTTGTTGCATATTTAGGAGATATACATAATACCTCCATTGTTACTTTCTGAATTTGTTTATCCAGTCTCTCTTCCCAATCCTTTTTAAATTTGTCGTATTGATTTCTGCAGTCATCATGTAATGTTTTATACACTCTACTAATTATCCCTTTTTTACACCAGCTTTTGTTCTAGATTTTACAATAAACTCTGCCAGTGCTGGCATTTCACTTAGGATTCCCCTATTTCTTTTCTTTTGACTATACTTTGATATAAATCCTTGATAGTGAAGGCAATTTCTATCTTGCAGTCTCATTCTATTACCTTTCCCTTTCTAGTTATTTTCTCCCAATACCTTGGTTCCTTTGCCAGTTTTCTCCAGTAAATCCCAGCCCCCTCTTGCTTATTGTTAGTATCCATAATTGAGTCATCTCTATCGGCAGAATCTCTTTTCTCCATTCCTGCTTTGGCTTTGTTCTTAGAATACTTTGCTACTTTATGAATATAATATTCTGTATGGTTATTGTTATTCTGCTTAAGGATCTGCATCCAAAATCCCAGTCTCTCCTTGTTTCTTGAGCTTCCCCAATTTCATCATTCCTTTCCACTTTGAATTATAGCTTTCTGCTTGTGCTGTGTATAAGAGCCTTAATTGTGTAGCTCTGAAGTATCCCTTCAAATCCGGTAATCCCAAACCACCTTGTTCTATTGGAAGAATCAGCTTATCCCACTGGACTCTTGCTGTCTTCCCCTCCCAAATAAAATCCTTCAACTCTTTATTAATTACTATCCACAACTTTTCCTCATGGGTAATAGGGTTTTGATCCCTTTTAGGCACCTCTTTTCTGAGGATGTGCTTACGGTTCTGCAGGAGGCCAGGAAAACCACTAGCAGGAAATTATATCTGTCCAAATGGAAAAGATTTTCTGTTTGGTGACTCTCTCATAACCAGGATCCCTTTTTATTTCGAGTTCCTTTGGTTCTGTCATATTTGTGTGAATTGCTTCATGCCGGGTTAGCATATTCTTTAGTTAAAGCTCACCTCTCAGCTATTTCTGCTTGTCTACCTTTGATTCCTCTTCCTCTGGACTCTAGGTCTGAGATCAAACAATTCCTTAAAGGCATCGTTCATATCAGGCCTCCCAGGAAGCCAATTCCTCCTTCCTGGAACCTCAGTTTTTTTGTTAAAAAATTGATTCAGACTCCAGTTGAGGCTGCAGCTTCAAGTTCTTTGCAACATTGTACTTGGAAGACTGTTCTTCTTTTGGCCCTTATTTCGGCTCAGAGAGTATCTGAACTCCAGGGTCTTATGGCTGTTCCTCCTTTTTTCTTTTTTTCATAGGGACAGGGTGTCTCTTCATACTAATCCTTCATTTATGCACAAGGTGGTTAATAAGTTGTCTCTTAATCAGTCTGTTAATTCGCCCTCCTTTTTTTCTTCTCCATAGTCTGCTAATGAGAAGGTCCTTCACACCTTGGGTTTGCATAGACAGCTTAGATATTATTTGGATAAGACTAAGGGCATTTACAAGTCTGAGCAACTTATTTCCTTTTACCCAGGTCTTTGGCAGTTTCTAAACAAACCATTTCTTCCGGGATCTCTAAGGCCATTTCTTTTTGTTACTGTCTCTGTAAAGGCTTATTCTACCAGAGCTTTTGCTTCCTATGTTAACTTTTTAAAAGGACTGGACACCAATTCCATCCTTGAGACGGTTACTTCTGTCCATACCTTTACTAAACATTACAAGCTGGATGTTGTCTCTACAGCAAGAGCTAGCTTTTCAGAGCTATCCTGCATGGGTTGCTGGAGGGCTGTTCTCTGCATTCCTCCTTCCAAGTGAACTCTTGAGTTTTTGTACTCCCTTATGTAAAGAATACTGCAACAGTGATATGGAAGGACATAGTGCAGTTGTGTAAAATCTTACCATGACAATAGAAATCCTTCTCTTCACTGTTGCAGTATTTGCTCGCTCCCTCCCTCCTCCCCCTTCTTACTCTGCCAAATTCTTCTTGCTTTCATTGCCAGGGATTCTTTTCTTTTTATCCTTCTGGATGCACATTTTCCATCTGGTCCATAGGATATTCTGTTCCTCCTGGTACTTTTCAGTTCTGAGGTATGTACATCTGCACTTCATCTTTATGCCGTATGTCTTGCATGGGGAGCATAGGTATGACATATGATTTCTATAAATTCCAAAGACTTTGTTATAGTGGCACACATTGGGCTATCCTTAGCAGCAGATCCCTTATGTAAAAATACTGCAACAGTAAAGAAAAGAACATCTACTGTTATGTTAAGATTTTACACAACTGCACTTTCTTTCTCAGCTTGAATATGGATTTCCCATTTTTGCTTCTGCCTCTAAGAAAATCACCACATAGACACAGGACCCCAGCAGTCCATTAGACAAGACCTTACAGGCTGACTGAGAGAGGCAAAGTGTGAGACAGGAACTGCAGGACTTATTGGAACTTGGGGGGGGGGGTGGTAATACAGGAACCAAACTGTCCCTGGGACTCACCATTGGTGCCGGTGCCATGTAAAGATGGCAGCACCAGGTTTTGTGAGGACTACAGAAACCGAACTGTCACATAAGAGCCAGATGCCTATGCCACGATCAGGATAAAAGAATGCTTAGAGCACCTGGTAGGGACTCAGTATCTAACTGCTTCTGACTTGACCAAGGGTTATTTACAGGAATGCGTGGCACCTGTAGCTGGAGAGCTGTCAGCATTTGTGACCCTGTGTACACTACACAAGTCTGTAAAATGCCCTTTTGTGATGAAGAATGCTCCAGCAACTTTCCCTGAGGCTGGTGTATTAACATCCTTCCCACAGTAAAAGAAATTATGCCCTTTCTTATCTGAATGAAATTGCCATCAACACCCTGTCATGGGTGGAACATGTACAACATGTCAAGGAGATACTGGGCAGACTGCAAAGGGAAGGGCTGATTACCGAGGCAGCCAAGTGTCAGGAAGATCTAACAGGAATATCCTGTCTGGGTCATAAAGTGGCTGGTTGACAGAGTAGGCTAGAATCTGCCATGGTTGAAGCTGTTTTGGCATAGCCACCCCTGCTACCAAGAAACAGGTGAGGGCATTCTTAACGACAACAGGATACTGTAGAAAGTTTGTTTCTAACATAGAGGAGTTAGGTGCAGTATTCCTTAGCAATAACAAGAATAATTATGTATCCGTAGATAAGGATTTTCTGGACATACTATGTCCAGTATCACCGAATGTTTTTAACCTGTGTGCAATTGTTCATTTCTCTGAAAATTTAATCTGTAGCTGCACCATGTGTTTTATTGTTCGACTTTATGTATTAACTTTTAAGCTGTTATATATATATATATATATATATATATATATATATATATATATATGTGTGTGTTAGTCTGTTATCTGAGCAGAGAGTTATCATTTACCACTATAGGTTAACAAGTTGTGGTTCCCTTTTCTACTTAGCTAGATTACCTGGGCCAATTTATAGATGGCTACATCAAGGCAGCAGGTAGCTGGTGGTCTCTGGCCATATCCAGAGTGGTGGCAGTACTACTGCACCCGAAAGAAAGCAAGGTGTATGGAATTATTTGTGTGCATGTGTGTATGAGTGAAAGTAATAATTTATTTGACAAGCAGTTACAGTGATAAAGGGCACTGAGTTGTGAGAAAGGGCCATGGTGCATTAGGCCAAAGACTGAACTGAGTAGGTGGCCTGTGTACAATCTAATTTGTGTTTGAATGGTAGAAACCTATACCCAGGACAGCAGTGCATATTCTCTTTATGCTCTAGAGGCCAAGTTGTATTTTGTAAATTGACTATTGAGTTAGACTTATGTGCACTTTCTTTCTTTTACTTTAACCTGCAGGGTTCCATAGCTTTGACTTGGTCAGCCATTACTCTGTTGTTATCTAGGACCTTTCTTCACAATTGGTCAGCACTGGTGGGATTCAAACCCCATCAGTTCTTCACATACATTGCAATGCCTTCAATCTTTGACAGCCAGATTAAGGGATTATGGTTAATTTTATTTATTTATTGTTAACCAGGTAAGCTCACCAAATACCAGTGTTCTTTTTCTGGGTAAGCTGGGGATACTATCTGGTAGGCAAATAGAGGTGGAAGGAATCAAACCCTGTACCCTTGGCTACAAGAAGCAGTTTAACCATTCAGATATTTAATCCCATGCACTAACTGGCAGGTGTGAATGAAGAGAAAGAAGCTATGATGCACTTGAAAATGTGTGAATGTTACTGTTGAAAAATTTTTCCTTTGTGTTTTTAGTTGAGTATTCTGTGGCTGATGTGATGGAAGTAAGTATTTTGGCAGGGTATGAAAATGTGAAAGTTTTACCAATATTTGTGTAGAATTTGTTTGCAAAAGTGATACCAACAAGTGAAGGGATGACTCAGTGTTGTGTGACTGACCAAGTTTGCAGATGACTGCAAGCTGGGGACTGTCTTAAATCCCCCTAGTGATGTGAACATCCTCCAAGAGGGTCTTACCCAAACTAATGACTGGTGCCAGAAGCATGGCCTCAAATTGAATGCCAAGAAATGCATCATTATCCCTGTTGGGGAAAATGGCATCCCCGCTGATTATCACATTAATAACGTATTAGGCATGCAGTCAGTCGTGAGGGATTGGGCACCCAGGTTGATAGCAACCTGACTTTTGACCACCACGTTGTCTCCGTGGTACAGAAGGCTTTCTACATGGCCCACCTCATAAATAAGGGTAATTTATCTGAGAAAAAGGAGATCATATCATCCCTGTACTCCTCCCTTATCGGACCCATTATCGAGTACAATGCCCCCTTCGCTATGAAACGTGCCAAGCACATGCAGCAGCTGGAGAGACCACAGAGGTTCCTGACGAGGAAAATTCAGGGTCTCAAACACCTATCCTATGCAGATGGGCTAAAAGCTCTGTCCCTCTACTCACTCTCGTATAAGACTGCACAGAGGTGACCTGTATCTATCTGGCATACAAGGCCATCTCAGACCCAGCCTTGATGGAGTTGCTGCATATCCATAAGTCAAACTCCACTTGTGCATGCAAGGCCTTAACCTGGTCTGTGACATTAATAGAACTTGTTGGCAGGATAGATTTGTGTCCCAAGGACTCCAACATCTGTGGAATAGACTTCCTCTACATGTGAAGCAGAGTACCTCTCTAGCACTATTTAAGAGGAACCTGGACGACTGGATGGGAAACAGAAAAACACCCCTGGGATCCCACTTGTGTCCCTGCTGGATGGGGAAACAGGTACTGATTTTGAGGGAACATGGGCCAAATTCCTAGCTAGGCTTATAAGGGCCTCTGGGCCAGTAGCCTAGTATCATCCTATGAACCTGTGATCTGGGGAACCGTAGGTCCACGTCACTGAACATTGCAGATGCAAGCATTTTATCAGCATTTTATTCTGAAGTTTAGAAAAGATAATTTAAAGGGTAGTGGGAAAGGGGCAAATGGGATCCGTTAAGATGGATAATTGACTGGTTTTGGTATATGTGGATTGGATGGCATGTAGAAGACTGGAAAGCTGCATGACAATAAACAGATGTGTGGAAGGCTTTTGACTTTGTAAAATGGCTGTTGTGTATGAGGTATTAAGTGAAATGAAATCTGTTGAAGGATGAATAAAATGGCACTTAGGGCATTTTTATCAGACTCCGGTAATGAATAATGAGGTTCATTGAAAATGTATGTGAACTGTATGGTTAGGAAGAAAAATGAGGTGAGATTGTCCTTTGTTGCTATATTTAATTCTGTTAACTGTGAAGGTACTGGCCAAAAGGCTTTTGCCATTTTTACGAGATAGAGTACAAGGATGGAGAACTGAAGTTTTGCAAGTTGTTTGCAGATAACTGTTCTTGTATAAGATTAAGCAAAGACTGCTGTTGATGATAGAGGAATTCAGATGGATAAGGAATGGGGTGTAACATAAGTGGTACTTTCTAAAGGGGGAAGTAGGGGGATACTATTATCAGTCAAGGGTAATTGGGTAACCAGCTGTGCTATAGTGGAATGCATTGGACTCCAAGTATGTGCTAGTCTAGAACAGCAATTGACCTGTGTGAGCATATATAGTTGTCTGTTGCTAGCCACTAGTTGAGTTCTGTTTTCTTGAAGGAGAATGGTAGGGGTGAAGTAGTGCACAAGCACCCCCCCCCCCACCAATCCTTTACAAATCGAGTGATAAAAAAAGATGCAGACCATGTGCTTAATTGCCAGGAAACTACCACTGATTCAGTCTTTAAAGCTGTCAGAATGACATGTTAATTGTCAGACTATGCTACCAACCTAACATTTTGATAGTTGTGGAGAAAAATGACCTGTGTTCTATATCTTAGATTATCACTACTGCCTCCATGGCACATAGAGACCCCTGACTGTGACCCAAGTGGCCTGGATTCTGTCAAGGCAGAGGTGCTCAGACTGTCATAGTAAGCCTCTGTGATATCACTGTAACAGTTAATGTTCATTATATTGATCACTGCTGTAGTAGCCTTAACTATATGGGTTATATCCTGCCAGAGATATAATGGCTGGACAGTTTCCAAAGCTTCATGGCACCTTCTACACACTCAAACCATTAGGCAGCTTGAACAGAGCTGTCTAAAAATGTAAGTTTGAGCGCCAAGCCATTCAGAGCTTTCCTGCAGCTGAAGAGAGAGCACTTTTGCGGGCTTTTGGGAATTAACAGTCGGCTTGTGCTGTTCCTTTGCTGGGCAGATAAGTTCCATCTGGGGAAAAACCTTCTACAATTAAAAAATATATATATATATATATATATATATATATATATATATATATATATATATATATATATATATATATATATATAATTTTACCTCATTTTCTTATTTTCTTGCTTAGGAAAGTTGTTTTTAATGGGCATGCACTTTTTCCTGTCAATTTAAAGTAGGTAAGCACAATCTTGCCACAGAAAAATACATTTATTTCACTTTGCGGTCCTGTCAATGTGTGTTAGTGTTTACTGTGCTTTTGTGGGAAAAGTGCGACTTTTAATAACACATTTTTATTAGGTTATTCTTCTTCTTTCCTTGCAAAAGATGTACCATTTTCAGCTTGACCATGTAACAAATGCCAGTCCCATGGTTGTTCCTTCTTCCAAGCACATAAAGAAAAAGTTGAACAAATAGTTTGCCACCACAGTAGGCTAGCAATTTACCTCCACCTCAGGTGGATGACTGCGCTGTGGCTAAAACTTCTTCTTCAGATGACTCATCTTTTACCCCAGATCCCTCTGGTGTAGAACCTATAGCCACTATGGACTGGAGGTTATCCGTATCCTTTGTGGCTGTTGGGTTCCCCTCAGTGGGCAAGAGAGAGCTACACCTGTTGATCTTAGGAGAGGAAAGAAGAAAGGCCTCCCTGTTTAGACAGAATTTTGTGCCCATCCCTGAGGATGCTGCTGCCATTAACAACACTGTTGGCCCCATTTGTCTGTCAAAAAGAAACAGAAAACTAAGCATGCATCTTCTAGTCCTCAAATTTCTGTAGACATGATTAGTTTACCAAATCTAGGTTGGAGTTTAATTCAGGCTATTGATCCTTCTTATAAGGTGTTTTCTAGTAAAAGAAAGAGGGATACTACATCTTTTCCTGAAGGGATTCAAGAGTCTGAATCTGGATAGGAAGATGAATGGACATATGCAGGGTTTTCTCCTCAGATTTCTGTTTCGGACTCGGAGACCACCACAGTGTCTGATTTCTCCCTGTGAGGGGTTCTCTTTCTCTGAGACTGTTCCCAGAATGTGCCTTTATTTTCAGTGGGAGATCATCGAGGTTTCCCAGTCCCTCAGAAAATACTATGAAGTTTTACCAGTGGAATTTCCAGAACCTTCACTCATTCCCCCAGTTCTTTCACCTTTTGAGGATGTGTGTCACTGCCTGCAATTTTCCTGACAGCCTGCTGCCTCTAAAAAGCCAGATAGATTGTATAAAGTTCCTCAGTTTTTATACACTCATCCCAAACCTGACCCAGCAGCTATAGCTTTATTTAGTCCTACTACTGCTAAGCATTTAGTTAATTCCAATCCCACAGTTTCTGACAAGGATGGGAAAACAATTAAGTACGGGGAAAAGTATATGCTTGCTCAGCTTTGATTTTCATGCATTTTGAATTGTCAAGATGCATATTAAAGTTGATTTTGACTAATTGTGAAACTAAGGATGTTTTATCTGCAGTTTTTCTTGTTAGGAAAAATCTACCTTAAATTTTTTTTTTCCATTTTACAGGTCACAATTCATTATTTAAAGTGCATGTGTGACACTGTTGATACTTCTTCCACGGATATTATCGCTGGTACTGTTTTGAGGTGGTTTGCTGGCTGCATTCTCAGAACCTCACAGATGATGTAAAAAAAAAAAGAGCCATTTGCTGATGAGAGGGACAAGCTGATAGAGAATCTAAGATTTTTCAGGCCAAATTGTCTAAGGGATTCACTAACCCTTTATTCAGTTTTGCAAGAAGCAACATAAACAGTCTTGGTAAAATGTCTGTTGCTTTTCCAACCATTTCTGGTCGCTGTTGACAGTTATCCTTTCCACTATTTATAAATTGTTGTTTTTGGCGGGGATCCGCTTGTGTTTTACTAGGATTGCAGCCTCCCTAGTAGACTACCTGCTATTAGACATAGAAATTTATTATGTCATTTACGGTTTCTCCTGTGTGAGTGAGCTTTCCTTTCTGGTCTGTTTAAATTAGAAGACCTACCCCCTTTTTCTCTACACTGGGTTAGGCCCATTTTAATTAAGAGGACCTAGTCCTCATGTAACTCTTTCTGTAGGGCTAGACCCGTTTTAGTTAAGAGGACCTAGTCCTCTTTCTTTCTTTTTTCCATCTGTCTGGGTTTTTTTGTGTGTGTGTAATAATGTCTAAGGAAAGTAAGGAGCATAAACCCTCTGGGTTCAAAAAGTGCATGAAATGCTCCCAAACGATGTCTTTGACGAATGACCACAGTAGCTGTGGTCTACTGCCTAGGGGCCATCCACTTGCAGGACACATGTTTGTTCTGCCATGCTTTCTCTCCTAGATTGCTACAGGAGAGAAAGAATAAACTCATACTCAAGGGTCTATTGAAACCATCCTTTGAGGAAGCATTATCTAATCTTTCGGCTTCCTCTAAATTGGGGAAATCTAAATCTTCGAAAAGGCCTTCTCCGGCTGTCTCGGAGACACCTTCAAACCAATCCGACTCTGCCTCCTCGACTCCTCCGCCTTTGGAGATGAAGGCGACCATCATGGTGGTATCAGAGTCAGTTACAGGTATTTCGGAACCGATCTCTGAACCTATTGATACAGCAGTTGACTCTGCTACTCGGAACCGGTCTGTAAGCTCCATACTCTATAACTATTAATTCTCCAGTGCCCTCCAGGTCAACATCCCCTACATTTATTCCCCTACAGACCACAACCAATTGAGAGTACATTTGGTAAGGTGGGGTTTGTTATGGGTCTGTAGCCGGCTCCGCAGTCTATAACTAGCTAACACTGACTTTGTAAGAATATTGGGATTATTTCTCAGAACCGGTCTATGGATCCTTACTGTCCTTCTGGCCAGAAGTCTCCCATACCTGCGAGATGTGACTCCCTATCACGTAATACAGATGAATCGGCAAGAAGTGAAGAGTAAGTAGTGCTGACATCTTCAGTCTACTGCTTTACCTAAATATTGTTCACTCCATTCCAGTAGGCAGAGTCTCTCTCTCTCTCCTTCTCACCGAGATAGTTGGATCTGAGTTACATGGTGCCTCCGGTTCAACTCTTGGTTCCACTTGTCCTTATGACATCACTAAGGCTGAGTCCCTATTCGTCATACTCGTGGCTGTCCTCTTGTCAGGAGGGTGAGAGGGTGCCTCAAGGTTTTTGCTATTGACTTGTTCCCTTGAGATTGTCTCTACCCTGTGATCCACTGAAGTTTTTTGTGGTGGATCAAATGTTGGGAGACTCTGTCCAACCAGTCTCCAGAAGACTTATCTGTTTCTTCCTTCTGTCCATTCACCACGGAAGGGTCTTGGAGGATGGACAGATAAGGCCAAAATATTTTTCTGCTAAGTCCATCTTTGAACGTTCCTCATGGGCAACCACTAGGTAAAGAACTCTCTTATTCAGTGCTCACATACTCCTTGCAGTGGAGGTATGTTTTATTTTTTTCTGCTCCTTTTAGTCATGGTCTAGTTCAGAGGACAAGTAGGACTTTATTCTAGAAGTTCTAGAAGCCGCCACCTTGCCTTACCAGTCTTTCTCGGTTCCATACTCTGACCTTGGTTTCACCACAATATCAGGGTGTCACCAGTGGGTATGGCACCTGTTATCTTTCCCAGAGTTTAGCACTCCAGCTGTATTCCCTTTTCAGGTTGTCCCTTACTGTCTACCGTGATTTTTATACGCACAGAAATGCTCATATAGCTCCTTGAAGACAGACTTCTTCACTGGCCCATGTCGTTCCTATGGTCCCCGGAATTCCCTTTGGTGGACATTACATGGGCAATTGACCAAGGGCCCTCATTTCTTTTTTGCACTGTAACTAATGATTCCTCACAGATTCTATATGGGAGAATTTCCTTGGCAGGACTGTTCAAGGCAAATGTCAATTTTTCTAAGCTCACCTACATATCAATATTATAGAGAGGAGAGCCATATCCTGGGCATTGGAAGTATTTTCATCCTTCTTCCCCCTCAGATAGGCAGCTTGTTGGTATTATGTTATATCAATAAACAAGGCAAAACCTCATCTTAACCTCTCTGTCAAGAGGGTATGTGACTTGGGCACGAGTGTTATCTTCCCAGTTTTTTTCTGGTGTCCATGTTCATCACAGTGACGACTTGGGTTATAGCCCAGCAAGCTCTTCTGTTGCATCACGAGAGATCTCTGACAGCAAAATTTTTTCCCCTTCTTGCACGGTCTTTATTGTCTAAGGGTCTGAGCCAGTTTTACCTATAGGCAGACTTCAGGTCCCTTCTCTGTCTGTGATTTATATCCTGGCGTCTCATCATGAACCTCACACTAGGAGACTATATTATGTTAAATGGAAAATTTCTTCATTAGGAGGGAGTAGTTTAATGTTCACCCCAATTACCTTCACTCCAGTAGCTTGGGTTTTCTTCCTGTTTGAGCTCCTTCTACAAGGAATTGGCGGCTGCCATTTTCGGAGTTCGAGTGGCAGCTATTCTAATCTTCCTCTAGATGCCAAGATTCTAATTCCTGTCACTTATTGTACAGAATCCTACTTTAAGGTGCTACGCCTTAAAATTTCCTGATCAAGAATCTGTGGTCTCTCGAAATTAAAATTGCTGTTATTCGGACAAACCTTTCTGCCTTTTGAGCCTTCTCTCTCATGTTTTTCCTGAGGTTTTGTCATGTACACCGTTTGTTGGTGGTTATTGTGTCTGCCAAACGGGTGTCAGATTGCAGGCATTGCGGGTTATACCATATTATCTGAGGTTTTCATATCCACAAGGTGCCCCCTTGTACTAGTCCTTCCTCTCTCACCATGGCTCAGGGGTTCTTACATCATTGGTTTTTGGTTCTTACATCATTACCATGCACCTTGACGTACATAGACATTACCTTTTATTTGCAATGGATTAAAAATTGTTAGGGTTTCAGATTAATTATTCATTCTTCTCGGACCCAATTTTTGCCTTTCCAGTTTTACTAAGTTTTCCTCTATAACTGGATTTTTAGCTGAATAGATTATTCTTACGTTTAGTAGGATAAAGCCTTACCCTGAATATTCTAGGGTCTGTCTACCAGATCTCAGTCTAACCTCTGCTATTTTTCTAGCAGGGCCCTACTTATTGATATTGGTGTACCTGCTAGGTGGGCTTCTCCCCTTCCATTCAGGGGTAGAGCATCTCATTTCCACATTACTCAGAAGTTTTTTTCCTTGAGCCACCTGAGAATGAGGGGCTAGGGACGCGGTCCCATACGTAAAAAATGAAGGTGAGATAGGACTACTTAACATAAAGAAGTTATGTACTTACCATAACGTTCCATGTTAGTAGTCCATCTCACCCTTCATTCTTTAAGACCCGCCCTCCTGCCCCCATCCTGTGAGTACCGTGTATATATATATATATATATATATATATATATATACATTTATGCATATGTCTACATATATGTTTTATTTTCTATTTATAGAGACTGTTGTAGTATTGCGTTCTCTCTATATGTTGTTATTATTTCGTCTATTAGCAGCAGACAAGATCTGGGGATTGTACTGGTGCACTATGGGATACTTTCTAGCCATGAGCCAATCAGAAGCTTTCCAGCTTGTGAATAGGCCAAGTCAGAGCCAACATTCGGCTCCAATCCCATATGTAAAGAATGAAGGGTGAGATGGACTACTAACATGGAACTTTATGGTAAGTACATAACTTCTTTTTTCTTAACTTCAGATTTACAGTAGACTAGGATGGTAAAACACTGTATCTTAATCACATTTACTTGTGTTCATTCACAAAGATACTGAAATGCATATATTATATCTAACATTGCTCACCTAATAGCTCAGAAAATATAGCTGTATAGATTTCCAAATAAATGCAGTTCAATTAGTAGAGCAGTAGCTTTCCATCACTAGATGACATTGGATGCCAGGATCAGGATTCTTCCATCTGTCGTGTGTGAGATCATATAAAAGAAAATCATTTGCTTTGCCTGTCTTAGCAGCCTTGTTTTCGTTTTTATTGTATATCGGCAAGTGTTGTTGCCTCTCGACTGAGTTTTAAAGACATGCAGGTAGGTGAGTCTGTGTATGTGTGCCTTCTGTGAAGGTTGAACACCAGACTGGCAACACGACACAGTAAAAACACCACTGCCATTCAGTCTGTGGACTAGTGATCCACTGTAGCGACCCCTAATCGCAAAAAGCAGAAAGACATTGCTTTTTAATCAGCAAGTGTCATTCCTTTTGAAAATAACTAGCTAGTATGTTTTGTAATAAAAGTCAACTATTGAAATCTAATATAGGTGTTAGTTCATTTTTATATTTCATTGTAAAGCGGCATTGTTAGACATTTATCAGCAAATGTTAATATGATGATCATAAGCTTTCCAAATCTGATTGAGATGTAGCTAGCAAGTGAGTGGAAGTCCTTTTACCTGTTCTTTTCCTGTAGCTGAACATCCCTTTGGGCATAAGACTCTGCACTTTGGAGTCAAGGCCATTAGGAGGAGCCTAGCTTTAAAAGTGATTGCACCTCATGATTTTTTTCCCTTGTCTGCTAGAAGTTTGCAGTCACTCTTCTCTTCTTTGATATTTAATTAGTCCCTTCCAGGGCATGCATTACTATTTTTTTTTTAAATCTCAAGAAATGTTATTATTAATGACTAATTTGAAACATACAGTACAGTTCTTATGCATAGTGCACATTTCAAAGTATCGTGACAGCTGATCCCTTTTATTTTCAACTTATAATCAACGTTTCTCTTCATTATCACTTTTGTAATACATCAAGACCCACCCAAAAATCAAAGTTTACAAATTATTACAGTGCTTATACAATAAATTCGCTATATCAGTGTTAGCCAGACTGAGCACATAAAAATGTCGATGCAAATCAGTTAATGGCCTACCTTAGGTTTTCCTGTATATGATTCATATGGGACCCATCAGGGATTTTCCTTTTTTTAACATTTCCCATCAAGGCTTATAGTTAGTTTTATGTTTTTAGAAAATCCCAACTAGTCTATTTTTTCCTATGAACATTTATACCTTTTCCCCCTACTACATACATCTCTTATCTCTTAATACCAGCCATGATTATTATTATTATTGTGACATTTTCCAGTTTTTCTCCCATTTCTTAGTTACCAATTTTTTTTGGCCACAAATAATACCAGTCCTACTAATTACTTTTCATACTTTGATTGCTTTAGTGTCCTTGACCAACTAAAATAAAAGTTCTGGTCTTGCAGCTTCCATTCCTGACCCAGCAACCCCATTATTAGTTCTTGTACTGTAACCTTAAATTGAGAAATCCTAGGACAGTTCCAAAAATGTTTCCAACTTCCTACTTGCTCTTGATTACACCTCCATCTCGCTTCAGGATATATTTTTTGCCTATAAAAGTACTTACAGTGAGAGAGACACTTCCAGCCAAAGATTCAAAATTTCCTAGATTTAGTTAGAGATCTTTAAATTCCTGCAGACTTCTAACCATTTTTTCTTGGTTGTTTCTATATCAATAGTGTGCTCAATTATTTGCTCACTACTGCAGTTTCCTTAGTTATATGGGTTATATATTTCATAGGATGTAATCGCTGGCCACCGTCTAGAACTTAAGGACACCTTCCACACACCCTAACCTTTCTCAGCTCGAGCAGAGCAGAAGAAAATCAACAGTTTGGGCACGAAGTTGTTTAGAGTTTTCATGTCTCTGAAGAACCCTCCTGTTGCAGGCTTTAGAGGATTGATGGTTGGCTAACAGTTCTCCATTACTGAATACATGCATCTGGAGCGTTTCTCCCCGGGCCTCCACTGAAAATTGGCTTCATTCCAAGTTGGACTTTCCTAGTAAACAAATGCTAAATAAATAAAATAAAATAGATCAGTTCCCTTCAGGGGAAAAAAACTTGCACATTAATTTTTTATCTGACTGTGATGATATGGGCTAGGGCAGGCATAGCCATCTGGAGCTCTGTAAAGAAAGATATGTCCTTTGAATATCAAACTGATTTATACAAGATGCTTGTGTTACAAAAGTATTAGAACTGTATGTATATATGTTAGCAAAGTACACTGGAAGAGAGGCGGTTAACCTCAGTCCAGTTAGTTTTGGAAAATCCCTGAAATTAAATCAGCTGTTAAGCCATAAACTTGGCACCCCACTGTGCTGAATCGGACCAGAGATGGTAGGTCTTGAAGGAAGCCTTTATTCGTTACCTCAGTAAAAAGAGGGGAAGCCTCAGTCACTGCCATAAACATTTAGATGTGTATTGCAGCCATTTATGCTAAATTCCTGTCTCTGCTTCAAAGGGAGATAATGTGAGAATCTAGAGTCCGGTGACCAGATGAGGTCATTTTGCCAGCCATCTTGGAAGTTATGTTTTAGATATTACAGAGAGTGTTATCTCAGTATTGAGTATTCTGTCTTGGGCCTAACAACAAGAAGGACCATTCACCACATCATCTGCCTTGCTCTATTAAGTAATTAGGGAATAGTTATTCTTCTAGATTCAGTCAGGAAAATATAGTGAAGTTTAGTTTAGATATTGTTTTCTTTAATTGTCTGAGTCTGTCCATCAGTGTTAGTTTCAATATTTCCTGTGATTTGAACTCTGTGGTTTACTGTGAATAATATGTTCAGTATTTTCATGTTCTTTTATTAATTATTATTAAATATATTTAAAACAGTTATTGTAGAAAGTATTTAACCTTTGAGAGTGCTTATATTTGTTTGGTGACACTGTGTGGGCCACTCCAGAAGGCCTAGCTGCCTTGGTCAACTACTACCATTTGTATTAGTATTCATATTATACAATATAATTGGATACCGTTTGTTAAGGGCCTTAGAGTAGCTGATTGTGGAGTGTCTGCCTTATACTCTGGGCAGAAAGGGACACAGCAGGTAAGTCTGTGCCAGTCTTTCCCATGTGTTTGTGTGTGTGAAAAATCAAATCTCACTGTGTGTGTGTGTGTGTGTGTGTGTGTGTGTGTGTGTGTGTGTGTGTGTGTGAACTACTTGAGGCAGGGACATGAAGCACTGGGTCCACAGAGATGAAGGTCATGGTTTGGACCCTTGGCTGAGGACCTAACCTTGCAGCTGTACCAGTGGGGACTCTCTTATTGGAGACCTGGAGGGAGACAGAGAGATCCAGATCCTGGACTGAGCATGTTCCCTGTGTGCTGTTAATGGAAATTGTGCTTGATGCAGAGAGGTCTGCATGTAGAAATACTGAGTATATTCAATTGTATTACAAGTGAAAGTCCCTCTCCAGTGTCAGTGGTGAGGATTCAGGCTCCCTGATTACTGGCCCAGTGTAGAGACATCACCCAGGCAATTAACTTTTTCTGTAAAATTAATTAAACTAAGGAAAATTTGTTTTAATGGACTATCATTTACTATGAAGTGTGCTTTTTTTTTACTTTTTACTTTTGTTGGTAAAGCTAATTTTTTCTTCGTTTTTCTATTAACATTTTCTGTTAAATTTCTTTGAGGGGCTGTGCTAAGTGTTTAAAGTGCTTTTGAATGTTGTTTGTTGGAAACAAATGATCTTTTTACCGACTGTTGTGGCCTGTTTTTATCAGGCTACAGGCATCACTTTCAGCTTCACCACGGAACAACTTGATGGATCCTCAGTTCTTTCTTCCAGCCATAAAAAGAAAATTTCCAGTCAGCCTTTGTACCTTCAGCAGCTGTAGATGGGTGACTGTTGTGGGCACTTCTTGTTCCTCAGACCACATCTTTTCTACCTTGGCTCATTCTGGTATTGTCCCTTCAGCAACAATGGACTCGGGGGATAGACACATCCTTTGTGGCTATTGGATCACCCTTGGCAGGCAAGGGAGAACTACTGTTGTTGGTCTCAGAGAAGAGAGTAGGGAATGTCTGTCTGCCTATACAGGAGTGAATTACTGAGCTTAGCTCAGCTCTTTGTTTAAGTTTTGACCATTCTAATTCTGATGTTACTCGTAAGAGAAAAAGGAATTCTTCATTGTCTAAAGATTCCCAGTATTTTCTTTTGATAGTTTCTTACAAGAATTTTCTTGTTTTGAAACCACATCTAGAATGAACCAGTTGTTTCAGTAGGAACATCAAAAATTTTTCAAGGATATTGGAATATCATTATTTATTACAACGGAATTTCCTGAACTCACTCCTGTTCTTCCAGCATTGGAGGATGTTTCCATTGCAGCCTTCAGCTTGCCTGACAATCCAGCCTGCTGCCCTTAAGAAAATGAATTGTATAAAGTTCCTTAATCGTAAACATTTTTTATTGTCAAATTGTAAATTTGACCCTGCAGTAAATTCCTTGGTAAATCTTGCTTCTGCTAAGCATCCAGTAAAAGCTAACCCTTGCCCTCTGGTAAGGATGGGAAAGACTTTGATGGATTTGGGAAAATCTGTACTTCTGCCACACTTATTTTCTAGAATCCTTAATTGTCAAGCCCATATGTTAAGGTTTCTGCTTGCATCATTTGAGAATATGAGGAACATTGTAGCCATATTTACCTCTTTTAAGTAAAAGTCTTCTGTAAATAATTGTGTTGCTTCTGTGTCAAGTGGCTAAACTCTTTTTGAAGTGAGCTTATGATTTAGCTGAGGCCTTCAATAGAGCTGCTGTTACTGGGACTGCTGTGAAAAGGTTTGCTTGGTTATCTGTGCAAAATCTACTTGAGGATGTTAAAGCTAAATTTTGAACTCTCTTTTAGGTAGAGTTTCAGCCTTCTTACAGCACAGCATAAGTGGACTGTTTAGCTAACATTTGGAAACACTGGGTTGTCGTACCCATCAGTTTCCAAATGTTAGCTATTCCACTTGATGCTATGCTGATGAGGCCATAAGAAGGCTGAAACATGCATGTCCACAGCTAGTGGGGTTTGGCTTTATTGGCCTGCATTTGTCCGTAACAGACTTAAAAGGAAATAAGACATGGGATTCAGAACTGCCATATAGCTGAAACACCTGATGTCCTTAAGGTGTCATTTGCATATATCCCATGCTATCTCTAATACAAGATGTTTTAAGGAATCACACAGTGGAAAATCTAGTTTGGCTGGGTTTTCTTTTAATTTTTACTGATTGTTTTTTCCTGTGTGACCTTGTTACTCATTGTTTTAGTTTAACAATTGGAATGTGCACAGAGGTTCCTCACTAAAATACTATGTATATATTTTATGCTGTTTTAAATTATGCTTCTCCAGGATTCCTTGCATGCAGGCCGAGAAAACAGAATCATTTTTCATTTCCTTGCACAGGAACATTCCAGTACAATGTTCTACCCTTTCCACGGATATCCATGGTCATTCTGAAAATTCAGAAAGAGACTCCAAAGATCATTGTGGTGACTCCATTCTGGCTCAGACAACAGTGGTTCTGCCTTCTTTTGAAAAAGGCCAAGAGCAATTACCACAAGCTTTCTTATAGACTGGACCTATTCACCCAAGTCAGTGTATTCTGATAAACCCCAAACTGAAATAACTTCAAACCAGTGTGCCTGCATTATAGAGTTTTAATACCTTTTAGGCACCTATTTTCTGAAGACATATAGCAGGTATTGATGAAGGTAAAGTAGCTTACTACTAGGAAATCATATATTACTAATTATTAAAAGTTTTCTAGTTGGTAC
This sequence comes from Protopterus annectens, assembly GCF_019279795.1. NCBI lineage: Eukaryota > Metazoa > Chordata > Ceratodontiformes > Protopteridae > Protopterus > Protopterus annectens. The sequence continues at coordinate 1,110,706,663 of NC_056729.1, read as the reverse complement.
CAAAATAAGAACTATGGCCCTTTTATTGTTAGTATTTCTCTGGTTTCATAATATTTGTGTGAGTTGTCACTGGCCTTTCTTACTGTTCTATCAAATATTTTGAGATGGGAGTGCATTGAAAGGGTAAGACCACTGGGCAGACATGCAGAAATGCTCAGTTAATGAACTTTGATAGAGGAGAAAGAAAGACCAGAGAATAATAACTCTGATAAATATTTTGAAATCAGAGAAATAGTAGCATTAAAAGTGTCATGGTTCTTGTTTTGGCACCAACTAGAAAAACTTTTCTGTTTATTACTGTATGATTTCCTAGTAGCAAGTTACTTTGCCTCCATTTATACCTGCTATATGACTTCTCTGATTCTTAGATCCTGACATGTGAACATTACTTGTTTCTAGAGTGGTTATTCTTCCCTTTAAAATTGTGAAATTGATTACGTGTCATGTTTGCTACATGGATAGAGGAAGGGAAGAAGTTCAGAAAATAGTGGTACTGCAGTTTAGAATCACCTTACTAGGAAATGTATTTATTTTTTAATTATGTGAAAACATTGCATTTGTACTCTTGTGGGTCCTTGATGATAGAGAATTCAGTTGTAAAGTAGTTATTTTTGAAGGTGACTGCAGTAAACCTGCATTGTTTCCCTAATACAGGCATTAGAATTTATTGAGTGTCATAATTATTGTTTAGAATTATACCACAACTTACACAAATTAACTGAAATCCACACCTCTTCCAGGATCAGAGCATGTTCCAGCTGCAGTAAATCCTGTAATAACTCCTGCTAGAACATTCACGCCACTTAAGAACTAAAACTAACAGTAAAAGTGAATCATGAAGGAGCTCTAAACACTTGTAGTACACAACCACTCATGTTGTAGACACACACACACACACACACACACACACACACACACTCTCTCTCGCTTAATGGTGTAGCAGTGGTTTAAATTATGTTTGTTTTGAGTGTGTGTGTGTGTGTGTGTGTGTGTGTGTGTGTGTGTGTGTGTGTGTGTGTGTGTGTGTGTGTGTGTAGTTTCTCCCAAGAATCGATACATGTTAACAAATGATGAGAATTTTTTGACTTGTGACTTCTTTCAAGAATTAACTTTTTATCTGGCCTTTGGACCCCTTCTTATTGTAGCTTTGTGAAGTCTTGACATTTACCTTTGTAAAACAAGAGAACTGCTCATGAAAGGAAAGTGGGAGAAACATTGCAAGGCTTACTACTCATATATGTAATGTGAGTCATGCAACAGATTTTTTTATTTGAATTTGACATTCAGTTAATGTTGATCGTTCTGTAGACTTAATGCTTCCATTGTGTCCTACTACTCTTGTGGTTCCAAACTGTGCAAGTCACTATTTCCAATATGTGTGACAGTGCAACAGCTCACTTCACTGTCCGAGTTAAGATTATTGAGTATACTTTCCTGCATGTTAAGTACTCGACACAGACCAGAAAAAAAAAGTGGTGTAAATGTAATAATACCAGCCACAGCTAGTTGTCGTGGTTTTGATTTGCTCCATCCAGTTTTAAGCATTTGATCTCACGGGCTTCTCTTTTCGACCAATCCTAATCATTATGAATAGATCCAGCTATAACTCACATGCCAACCCTCCTTGTGCAAATAGGACTGGATTCCAAAGCAATTTGTGCTTGGATCAAGGCTTAACAGCAAAACTGGGGACATTGCTCGCTTTGGTAATGCTGCAAGTGTCAGTGCAAGTTATGCAGCTGAAGAAAAGTGCAAGCACACAGTGATACCTTGTGAACTAGTTATGATTCTGTAAAATGTTGTGCCTTTCCAGTCCCCCTATAAAGCAGAAGAAATATGTTGATCTCTCCAAGCAACAAAAACATACAAAGAGTGAGCCAGAGAAATTGCTGAATCAAAATGCTTCCTTTCATGGCAGCAAATGCCCTGCTGGTAAAATGCTTGCCATCTGCTGCAGACCCTGAAGTAAGGACAAACCCCACTAAATATGATCAGCAGCTATTACTGGGCCACTTCTTTGGCTATGGGGTTATTGATAGGTACAGACTGGACAAAAAACAGGTGCTGACTGTACTACTTGTGTATCATTATCACAAGTTCATACAATCAGTACTGTCCCTGTATAGACAAAAGTCTGTCTGTTAGTAGAGCTGCTTATATCTGGGACATTTCAACACCATAGGGATGAAGAACTGGGGGTGTCTCAGACCGCAGCTTAATGCATTTGGCCATGTTCATGGCTTTGTTACTTGGCACTACAGTATATGAAGTTCCTAACAGTGTCAGATAGATGCCAGTCCCTCAACTTCCCTGTATATGTAAGCTCATAGACTAAATTCATGTTGCAGTAAAGACAGCTGTGTATTCAGAAGTCAGTTCGTACATATGCTGGAAGGGACTGAATTCAGTCAGCTATCAAACTATGTGTGTAGCAGGTGAATACATCTTACAGGCCAAAGAATTATTCTCTGATAGTGAGCATGACAGGTTTGCCTGAAAAATATGTACCCTATGGCACAAGTTTATCACTAAGGACAATCCTGTGTAATATATAATAGATGAGTGTAGAAACCTGTGTGTGTAAGTGTAAAGTAAAAATGAAGGAATAGAACAACAGCCATGTTCCAAATCTGTAGTGTTGTGTGTCAACAGTTTTTCTTGAAGTCTTGGCTAATGACTCTTTAGTCGTCAGTTTCATTTTATTGCAGAGGAAGTGTATTAACACAGCACATGGATTGAGCAGGAATATAATTGTCTAGGTTGAGGAAGTTTCATCCTGGGTGTCATTACACACCCTAGCATGCTTTGCAGTGCACATCTAAGACTATCACAGATCAGTGTTTGTGCGTTCATGCACTACATAAAAGTCAGGCACAGTGTCCTGCCACATTGGTGTGTAAAAAGATTTCTTCAAGAACCTTGGACTCCTGAACTTGACCAGCCATAGGGTGAAGAGCAAGACAGAATCATTTAATTAGAGGAAGAACAACATCATCATGTGGGAGGCTGGTACTCGGTTTGTAGACAAATGATGAGGCAATATCATATATAAATGTGCTTGATATGATATAACATAGGTTGTACAAGTACACGGATAAATATGATGTCCACAATGGCACAATTGCCACAACAGTACCAACCGTAAAGCCACTAAAGTTCACATTCTTCTAACTTGTGTCAACAGACAACAGCTCTGTTTATAAACATGTTTGCTACAATAATCATGATAGCCATCTTCTGTACAGCCATTAATCTGCACACATAACAAGACAGTGCAGACACTTGCAGGTAGAACCAGGATGTACCACAATACAGGGAGGTTACTTACATCATATGATGCGGATGGCCATTACAGCATCTCAGAAGGAGGCCATGCAGTGCAGCATGATTATGTAATCACTGAACACCTGCAGAGGGGACATTTTCACATTTGGGGCAAGTGAGCTCACACCAGTGAGCACAACAGTACTATGTGTAGCAGAGTGAAGAACTAATGTATAAGGAAGCGCCAGTGAGGATGCTGGAGACTGTAAAGCTGCAAGACAGCTGCTCACAGCTTGTACAATTGTTTCACAATCTGGCACTTTGACTGCTGTGTAGTGTGACCATGTTCACATACACTTATGCCAAGTCTGTGAACGGCATGCTGTCCAGGTGAATTGGGAACTGTATGTGCCAGTTGAGTTAGTTGGATGTTGGCATATTGCAGCATGCAGATAAGTCCCTGGCATATAATGCATTTTTGCCTACATGGGCATTGTACTGTGGTTGCCTACTAACTAATTTCCAGTACTTCTTAATAGCATCTAGATTTATAAGGAGAATGTCCCCCTTTCTGGTAAATGACAGCTATGCCCTAAAAACATTTCCTTTCCTTTCCTCAAAGTGTATTTCCTTCCCAAACAAATTATCCTCATAGTTTCTTCTTTTAAAAAAGCAAAACCTAGCAGTTCTCCCCTCTCTGGCATTTCTGCCCCAGTCAGCTTCCTCAGCACACACCATGTTGGAGCTGAATGAAATCTCATGATGCTTTCTGTTGGAACTTTTCTTGCTCTTGCATCATTTCACTTATGTCTGAAAATATTTTACCAAGGAAAATATTCGACAAAAAAGTTAGAGCAACTTTGGTATCTCAGACTCACTGAGGCAATATTGTTTTGGCTTAGAATTCACAATCCCTGACTTTGTGCTGTTGTATAAAGCTGCATACTTTTTCTTCCTTGGGGCCATAAACCCACTAAACATTTTGCAATATGAAGGTGAATAAACCTGATGATCACTGAGTGCAATTTCACTAATTAGCTGGGCTTTGTTTGTCAGGAGATATGACACACTGTGTGACTTGGGGAAGGAGGGAAGGAAGACAGGACCTGATGTTTCCCAGATTTGTAATACACATGTAAGAAATAAATATGTAAGAGTTACTGCAAAAATGTCCCCCACATTTATAGAGGCTTTTCAAACTTGACATTATTTCTTACTTCTTCCCGTCATGGCCAGCCTTAGGCATAGTGGGGGTGCCTAAGGTGCGCTTTTACACTATTTATTTAATTTTCTTAAAGTAAAATAAAATATATAGTGCCCTGTCTTCACCTGTAGCACTCGGGGGGGGGGGTGCTATACTTCTGGCCATTTAATTTATTGACCTTATTCTCTGCCCTATGCACAATATGCTTAATTAACTGTCTAGCTAGAACATATTCTGCTCCATCCATGACCAACCCAATTCATTTTCTGGGTAGGTCATGGGGTTGCATGGAACAGGATGCCAACAAATTTTAAAGCATAAGTGCAGGAAATAGGCACGATGTGAAGAGAAACTGATGTTTATATCAGCAGCAGCATGAGGTACGTTTTTTTATTATAAACAAGAAGCAAGCTATGGGCAGTACATGGCTTTACTGGACTGGGCTAATCATACCTTTCAATTGTACTGCATGTCAAGGAGGTTTCTTCATACAATGTTATCACACTTTGAAATATTCTGTCACCGTAACTCCCACCTTTCCCTGATTTTGCAAAATGTCCTTGATTGTGCTCTTATTTTGGTGTGTTCCTTTTAAATGCACATTCTTCTGGCAAATTTTCAAGGACTACAATGACTATATAATGACAAACATTTGAGTACTGACTTTATATCTTTCAGAAAATGCATCTTAATGCAAAACTTGTCATTCTAGTAACTTTGTAAGTATATCAAGGCAATATTTAAAATCTCTCTCTGATTTTGCGCCTTTGTCCCCCATTATTTTTGTGAAGTTTGTGTCTGAATTTTTTTTTACCTCTTCACAGCTGATCATCAGCTGACACCAGCTCCTCTCCTCATTTACTGGGTCTACTAGACCCATCATAGCCTCCCTCCAGGTGGTACTTGACTCGTATCTTGGGCTGGTGAGAAGGTTGAGGACACCGATAAAGTTTTATACTGCTACTGTGGAGCATGTACCCCACATGGCTTTGTCTTTCATTCTTGAGCTGAGAGGACAAGAGGTCACACGTTTATTATTAATCCATTTTTAGGAAATATCCATGGTAGGCAATAATGAATCCTATTCATTCTAATACAACAAAAGAACATCTTACAAGTCTAAATAAAAAAAGCTATGTACCATCCTGTCATTATTGTAGTTGAAGTTGTTAGCAAATGTTCCATGTTTTGTCTCTCTGTCCCAGATTGTGAAAGGTAATGTTCCACATTTTAGAAACAGAAGGTTGAGAGTTATACTGTTAGCAGCTGTATGTTTGTGCATTCGTTATGTGAAACAGATATGAAATAAATAATCCTGGCCCTTACTTATTTAAAGATTTTCCATCTGAAAGACTGTAGTTATTGTTGGGTGCAGTGAGCCTCTGTGATATAGAATGACTGACCCTGCGGTCAGTTGCTCATTATTCTGGCTTTGCAGGACTAATGTGATTTGTGTGAAACATGATGGAAGTCTTCAGCTACCGTTTAAAACAAAGTTGAAAAAAACAAACTTATTGTAGCTATCATTAGGTGGTGCTAGGCTTGGTCATTCTTCTGTGTGTCTCAAGCAAAGCTGAAATATATTATTTGGCAATTTTTTTATCATAATCAGACCTTTGATGTATACACAGTCAACAAAGTGACTATTACTGGTGAGAGGAGAGGAACTGCCTGTGGAAGAAAGTGATGTTTTTCATTTGCTTAGCTTAAAAAGTCTTTAATTTGGCTTTGCACAGGGCTAGTGTGCCTTTCTATGAAGTAGATTGTAATACTTTACTGTGTAGGTACAGTTTCTGTGAAACAAAGTTGAAAAAACTTTACTGTGGCTATTACCATTTTTATTTTTATGTACCATCAGCAGACATATACACAGTCAACAATGTGGCTATAATTTCTAGGAAAGAGGGATGATTATGGCTTAAAAGACTGACCTACTGTCATGATCAACTTAAACAGTCAATCTAGTATGTGTTTGTGTGAACCATGTTTGCATACTTTACAGTAGCCATTTCGTAACCACAGTTTGATATCTGAGATATACACAAAGTGGCTGGTAATGGTGGGTACAGAAGCCGTCTGTGGATAAAACTGACTTACCCACTACTGTTTAATTACAGTTAAACTGTCATTGATCTGGCAGAGTGTCAGACAATGTATTATATTTGCTGAGAGTAATGTGAATTGAACATTGGTATTGTTTAAACATGGATGTGTGAGGTGTTATTGCGGTGTATTTCAGTAAAAGTTGGCCATAATTTATTCCACCTTCCATCATACTGAAATATCTGTATTGTAACAGTAAATGCCTGCTTTTGATGGTTTAGCCAGGATGTGTGTGAAAGCAACTGACCACTGGCACAGCAGGACAGTGGATATCATTGCTATCTCACAGTACGTTTCTCATTGATTGAGTTCTTGGCTGTGTCTCCTTGAAGTCTGCGTATTGTCTGTGGTGGCTTGTCAGTTACAATGTGTGTGTGTGTGTGTGTGTGTGTGTGTGTGTGTGTGTGTGTGTGTGTGTGTGTGTGTGTGTGTGTAAAAGCATCACCAATTGTTTCTGTGAGCACGCACAATGTTGGCATGGAGATACATAAATTATAAATCTGGATAGTAGAAAAAGTTAGGAAGTAATAGACCCTCAGAGCTTCTGGGGCTCTCATTGCCTTCACATCCCAGGGGTATACGAGTGGATTTTGACACAAGCTTAGTAGCGGCCTGTCTCCTAGGCCCCACCTAGTCTAAAACTGGCTTTGCTCAGACGTACACAGAAGGTCATTTTAGCTTGTGCAAGGGACTGTTGACAATGCTGTTATTATTTATTTGCTTTTCCTCAAAATTAGACCTGATAGCTGTGCACAGAAGGTCACCATAGCTTGTCCAGGGGATGTCTACTATTTGGGAGCAACAAGTAGGAATGCGTGACTGTGATTTTAATTTTCACTCTCCTTACAATCAAATGCCAGATGTGTATACAGGTGGCTATCTTTTAGGGGTAGAAGTAGGGAAACATACTGTGTATATACATCTTGCAGCAACAAGCTGAAATATGTTACTGCATTCTACTTGGTATCAGACTAGGATGAAAGTAAAAGAACAGAGGAGTACACAGACATTGGGTATTTTCGGGGGGGTAGGGTGAGGGGACAGACTTGTCACTTGAAATATATGAGTGCGGCCACTTTTGCCTTCAATTTCATCCCTGTCTAACAAAGGGATATATACAGAAAGTGACCATTATTTTTTGACTGGGGAGTATGGAGACGGGCACTCTTCCCAGTATTGATTTATGTATTCACACAAGCATTTGTCTTCTCACTTAATTGTAAACTGCTATTTTGTCAACTTTGAACATTCAGCTTTTGATACAACTTGCACTTGCAAACTTTTCTGTTTCTTCTCCTACATGCTTAAAACAAATGGCACCCTACCTTTGTATTTCCCCTGAGATATGCAAACTTTTCTGTTCTTCCTCTTACATGCTTAACACAAATGACACCCAACCTTTGTATGTCCCCTGCGATACTTTTGGTTCTCTGTACCTGGAATTATGATTTACTAACATGTAAAACAGTGTTGTACCACCTCTGCAAGCCAAATGTTGTACTACAACAGAAATAACTTAATGCTACATAACATGAAGTATTGTAATTTTGAATATAATAGTGTTAAATTGTAATTTATTTTCAAAAATTGTACTTTGCATATCTATATGGATCCTGGCTGAAAAGTGTGCTAAGATCACACTCCTTCCCAGTCAGCAAACACAATAAATAATATCATTAATTTTCTTCCTTGAAAGAAGAAATGATTTTCTTTCTTAACTTGTGAGTTTTGTTCACCCCATCAGTGGATCAAAAAGTAGGAAAAATGCTCTAAAATACACCTCAGCTCATATCTAACCACACTCCTAGCTTAATTTGATTATTTCCTTCACAGTTACTACAGTGCAGTCTGGCCAGTTAGTATGTGCTGAAAGGTTGCAGGAAAAAAACAAAGTTGAGTAAAATTGCATTTCTTTTCTTAGTCACGAATTCTTCAGGTCACCACTGGATAAAACATTTGTTTAAAAAAAAAAAAACTCTAAAATACACCTTAGTGCATCTTGAACCACATGATTCCTGGGGGCTTAGTGCTGTCTATACTTCAGCTTAATTAAGTAGTTTTCTCAACAGTTATTATACTACAGTCTTGGCCATTTAGGATGTATTTAAAGGGTGCAGGAAAAAACTGAAGAATGATAATGTGAGAAAAGGAAGAAAAAAGAAATGTGGGTGGGGTGAGGAAGTTGTGATGGAGAGAACTGAGGATGCTAGGAGTTGTGGGTGGGAAAATGAGTGGAAAGGAGGGTGCCATGAAGCCCTTTACTTTGGGTGCCTTTTCACCTAAGGCTGGCCCTGCTTCCATTCTAAGTGAACGGAACTACGATCTAACCAGACAGACTAGGACAGTGCAATCTCATCAGCTGTGCCTTCCCAATGCATTATAGAGAAGAAATAGCTTTCCAAGAAATAAATTGAATTATCATGTTTGGACCCATGACCGCAGTGTCAGGGTTAGAAAAAATAAAATTAGTGATAAGTAGTTATTGTGCTACTGGCAGATACAACCACCAGCGTGACATACATATTGTGTAGAACTTCATGGCAGTATAATTTTTTTCAGTTTCTTTCTGTAGTGTCCTTTAACTCTGTGTAATTTTAAAAGTATTTTTGTGCCAGTATGCAGACTACTGATAGAATTTATGATCCACATTAGCAGAAAAGAAGCAGATGGTCTGGTGCTTTCTGTAAGAAGACAGCAGATGTGATGGAAAGCGTGGGGATGCATAGTAATGCCATCATCAGTGAAAAATCACAAGTTTAAAAGGATAAGCCCTAAAAGGTTATGGTGGCAACAAATGACTGCTTCATAGTGACAAAAATGAAATTAAAATCAGTCACATTCATTTTGTTGCGAAAGAGAAATTAAGAAGATAAAGAACCAGCAAGGTGGCATCAGTATAAAACCTATTTAATAAACAAAGAATAAATAAATACAACATAAAATGAAAAATTATGAGCGTTTTCACACTTACTCTGGGTGCTTCATCAGATCTAATTAAGACATGAATAAAAACACATTTAAATACTATATAACTACCTCCTCAAACCCTCAACGGTACACCTTAACATCCAACAAATTTGTGAATTAATTTTGGGATATATATGCGTTACAAAATAGTGAAATGTAGTTTTAAGATACTTTTTTATGATTAATGTTTTATTAATCAATTATCAGAGGTATTTAAAGATAAATGAATGTTGAGTTATTATACTAATGAAGTCTCAGTATTCCACTGAGATGAAAACGCTTAATAAATTGGATTGTTTTTCTACAGCCTTGGTGTTGGAACAACTTATTTTCGTATTTTTGAATTCTTGGTCTGGTTGGTTTGTCCATCTGTATTATGTCAGAGGATGCTTTGTATGCCAGACATGTCATGTCTAAACACTCTGTAGGATACTGAGTATAGTAATAAATCTTTGAGGTGGTCCATGCAAGACCTATTGTTTAGGACTTGTATCCTTTTAGTAAGGTATCTCTGAAGGTATTCCAATTGTTGCATGGGACTGGACAGATACATGCCAAAGTGGGCATTATACAAAACGATTGACATAATGAGAGCTTTGTAAAGGGGGACAACAACATTTCTAGATCTAGTCACAGTCAATTTGTTTATAAGCTGTGCAATATAGAAAGGCTTTCTTATGACTCTGGGCACATGTTGGTCAAAGGTTAGGCCACTACACAAGTTCCCAAATGCCAAACAATTGGATCAGTTCTCAGAGGGCACATGTTGGTCAAAGGTTAGGCCACTACACTAGTTCCCAAATGCCAAACAATTGGATCAGTTCTCAGAGGGCATTGTCATGATTTTGACACCAGTTATTTGGGATAAACCTTCCTGCATGATGGTTAAGTCATTTGGGAATTCAGTAACTTCTTGTAGCTTGCAGTCATCTCAAACTTAGCTGGCCAAAGCTCTTTGGTATTTCTTTTTACCTTTGAGATGTATATGCCAAACAGAAAAAGTCTCAGCACCGAACCCTGGGAGACTCCATTGGTGACTGGTCTCTTCCCCTGTTTTGATCTCCTGCATCCTGTGAGCCAAGTTGGCAATGCACCTGGTGATGTAAGTGTTTGCTCCTACATTACTCATCTTTTGTAATACACCTGAGTAGGGGATTGTGTCAGAAGGCTTGGCCATGTCAAGGTAATGTGGTGTGAACTGTTATACCTTCATCCATTGCTTTGGTAACAAGAGTAAAGCTTAAAATTTGCCCATGATTTTGAGCTTTTCACACTTTCCTCCGGGCTGTTTTCAAACACATTTTTAGGGCCATGCATACATGTATGTATTACTTGATTCACCTTTATTAAATTATATTTTATTTATTTGCAGTTGGTTTACCAGGATAGTACACTGGGCCAAGATGAACTCGTTTTCAATGGAGTCCTGGGGAGAAAAGCTCCAAAAACAAGCAAGATTACAGTAAGGTTTAGGTTACAAACATTACAAACACTACAGACTAGTGACAAACATTACAATATAAATACTGAGAAGCCATTACATCTTAAGGAACCTTGCACTTAAGAGGTGCATTCTAATACATTCATTGTAACTAGCTTAGTACATGCAAGAGCAGGATGTATGAGTTAGGAGAGTAAGTGAAATGGATGTTGCCAGTATAAAGAGGGGAGGAGATTATGTGGGGTGGGAGCAGGAGCATTCCCACTGGGATATTAGATGTGAGTGAAGAGATTTTTTTGAATGAAAAGTGGTTTGAGGTGGTACGGCTGGATGGTGATAGGGAGTTATAGAGATGTGCTAGACCATAGGATAGGAGATTTTTACCTGGGGGAAGAGTTGGTTTATGCAGTTCTATTAGGTTTTGGTTGTTAGATCTTAGTAGTCTATCAGGGAGGTGCATTTTAAAGGCAGAGGAAAGGAAGGGACAAAGGGAGGGGTTGAAAACGAGCTTGTATGAGGAAGTTGAGTGTAGGTGAGATGATTGGATAGTTCTAGCCATTTTAGTTTGTGGATAGATATACAGTGGTGGGTGGAGGACTTATGGCTGGTGGCGAACTTGGCAATTTTGTTATAGCAAGAGGAGAGTTGTGTTTTAAGTGGAAGATTGTAGGTTAGTTAAGAGTGGGGCTCCATAGAGGAGAGAGGGGATGAGAAATGTGGTAGAGAGAGTGAATTTAGTGGAGGGGGTGAGGTAACGATTTTATTGGTAGAACATGCCAAGTTTCTGGTGTTTTTTTTATATTTAGTTGTAGGTGGGAGTTGAATTTAAGCTGATAGTCAATTTGGACCCCTAGTAATTTGGCCTCTGATACCAATTCAAGAGATGTGTTGTTTTGGCTAGTGATAGAGAATGTTCTTATATTGAAAGAGGTGGCTTTAGAAGAGATAAATTCCATTAATTTGGTTTTAGAGGCATTGAGTGCTAGGTGATTTTTTTCATCCATTGTTCGGTGGTTGAGAACGCGTCTTTTGTAAGATTTAGGAGTGTAGGGATGGAGGTGGCAGAACAGATAATAGTTGAATCATCTGCATATTGGATTATATTTGTGAAAGAGATGGAGTGGTGGAAATTGTTTATAAATATATTGAAGAGGAGGGGACCCAGTATGGATCCCTGAGGAACTCCAGTTGGGGTGTTAAGAAATGAGGAGGTGGCTTTTTTCCATTTTACTGCTTGATATCTGTTGGATAAGTAACTGGTGAACTAGTTCAGAGAGGAAGGGGTTAGGTTAAGCTTAGAGAGTTTAATTAGAAGAAGATTATGAGAGAGGGTGTCGAAGGCCTTAGAGAGGTCAAGTAGGAGGGTAGATACAATGTGTCCAGAGTCCCGGGCTTTATTCACAGTTTCTAGGAAGGAAAGGAGGGTGGTCATAGTGCTGTGACCGGGTCTAAAACCATGTTGTGTGGGAGTTAGTAGGTGATTGTCTATGATATGGGGTAGGAGTTGTAGATGGATACACTTTTTTGTAGGAGTTTAGAGATGGGAGATAGAATGGTGATGGGATGGAAATTAGTGATATTGTTATTGTTGCCACCTTTATGCAGAGGTATGATAAAAGCCTTTTTCCAAATTTGGGGTACAAAACTTTCTTGGATGGAGCGGTTGATTAGAATGCTGATGGGGTAGGCAATGGCTTCGGCAGCTATGCTAAGAAAGTATGAAGGAATGTTATCGGGGGCATTAGAGCATATTCCTTGTATAATACAGTACACTTGTTAGACTTAAGTTAGAGTGCATTTTAAATTTATTGTTTAAACATTTTTCCAGTAGGCAATGAAACAAAAACGCATTAACCAATAATGACAAAACTGCCCTATTCAGAATAATTCCATCATAAAGGTCTACTTCCACACGCAACTGCATTTTAAATTTATTGTTTGAACATTTTTCCAGTAGGCAATGAAGCAAAATGCATCCACCAATAATGACAAAACTGCCCTATTCAGAACATTTCCATGATAACAGTCTACTTCTACACACAATATATAAATACAGAATCACAGTGGGGGGGGGGGGCAAAAGGCGAAAAAACAGGGACACATTTTAAACATTGCTTGTATAATTTTGGAAAGTTGCTTGCATAAAATGTTATGTTACCACCATGCATTTCACTGCCACGTCTTGAACCTAAAACCCTGTGCACTAGTCAGAGCAACATACCACTAAACTAAACCATCAGTTTCTTGAAAGACAGGAAGACAAACTTAAATGGCTATCATATCATCACTTCTCACCATAGCTCTCAACCTCTTAGCACAAAAATACAGAACAAAGACAATAATGGGGGAATACAGTCCCAAAATGGGGACATATTTCAAATACTGATTTTATAACCTTAGAAAATTGCTAGAATAAAAGGTTTTGTTTTACCACTGAGGCATGCATTCACAAGTGATGGTGGCTAGGGACTTTAGGCTCTTTTTACCTGTACCCAAGGTACATGGTTTGAGCCTGAGTACCTCTAGCCACCAGATGTATTCAGTTGGGGGCATTTTCACTCACACATACACATACACCTTACTCACTCTGTAAATCCCACCAGTCCAGACTCCGATTTTCCACTTTCGACATTAAATCCTTCAGCAGCGGCTAAAAACGTCCATTCCCGCTTGCATTCAAAACCAAACCAGCCGGAAATACGTGCGCCGAGCTAAATAAAACCTTCAGCAGCATCCAAAATTAAATCCTTCAGCAACAGCTAAGACTGTCCATTCCCGCTTACATTCAAAACCAAGCCACCCGCAAATACATGCACCGAGCTGATGTCATCAGCTGCTAAAGCTCAAAAATGACAATAATTCAAAAATAAAGAACGGGACAGTTGGGAGGTTATCTGCAAAAGTGGGAGGGGCTCCCCTCCCCCCTCGGTCTATAGTTCCGACGCCCATGCACCCACTGATATTTTTATGCTGTTGCTACATATCAGTTTTTTTTATAGGGACATCAGGTGTATCTGTTTTATTTTTGGTGCTTTAGCCCATACTTATAGCCCCATAAATGTCAGCATTATTTACACAATATACTCTTGATTGAAACATTTGTGAATGACAATTGTTGTTGAGGGACTTCATTTGCATACCTGAACTTTTTCTGGTGCTTTCTAGTATATGCTGACGTTCCCTAGGACTTTTGTTTTTTTTTTTTTTTTTTTTTTCTTTTTTGATTTTATTGATTTATCAACAAAATATCAACAAAAAAAAGTAAAAGAAAGAAATTCTTTTTATTGATTTTAATCATATCATAACAAATCAATCAAACAGCATGACAAAAATTCCTCTACATTCAGTAACTATATACAAAGCCCATCTAGGGAGAGCCCCCAAGTAGGGGGTTTGACTGCTGTGTGATTATGTTAGTATAAATTCATACACCATTTTCCATGCATCCCTCTGTGACGGATTTAGCCTCATGGAATACCACAAATATTTGTGAGCAGAAAAATGCTTCCCAGCTATCCGTTTGAGTCCTTCCCATGAAGAGCGATCTCTTCTATCCAATTTGGGTGATATAGTATTTTATCAGCATAAAAGATGTTATTAGAAAATGAATATTCTTATGCCATGAAAGCGTAGATTTTTCATAACCCATTTTTTCTAATTTGACTCTGAGGGCACACCAAAGTTTATATGAGGATTTGCAACTCCAAAGATGTGAATGATATCTGCTTCCATCAAAGGGCAAAATTGGCAAAAGGGTGGGACTTCATTGTACATCTTGTTTAGTAGAGCAATCATAAGTTGGGTATACTTGAACTTTAACAAAGGAATAGCTTTAGAAAATATTTGAGTGGCTTGGGCAATGGACTTAGAGGAGATCGAGGGTCTTGTTTTATCCAAAATCAGAATGGATAGATTCTTTCGAGCATCTAATTGCTGAGATTAATTTATAAGAGTGAGAGACCATTAGTAGATTCCATAATACCTTACACTTTCTATTTGGGGTTCAAATTTGCTGCAAATGTCCATTAGTTGTCTAATCATGATGGTGTACTTGTTTGAAAGCTTAAACTTGTTTCTGATGGAAGAAATAAGCTCCATCCTGCATGAGAAGAAATCCAGCACCGCTTTACTTTTGATCAGTGGAAATGTATTCAAATTAATCAAATTCTCATTTAGTTTAATGTTAGGATTAAGGTGTAAAGGTTGGAGAAGGTGAAAAAATGTAGATCTAGAGATTTAAACAAGTTTTGTGTACATGTGATTTGGGACCATAGATCATTTTGAATTGTGTACTTTCTTTTGGCAGAGATGTCTAGAATGGTAGGGCCATGGGATTAATGGAAAGAGTTTTAATATAATTGTGATAGAGTTTGACCCAAGATGGGCACCAGGCATTTGGTTCCTCTCTGAAAGTTGCAACATTAATTATTCTACTGCTTCTATTTATTTCATACATTAGTCTAAAATCTGGAAGGCCTAGACCACCCTTATCTTTAGGGTAAACAAGTTTTTTATAGCTTATCCTGATGGGTCTTGGGTACCATATAACTTCTCGAGAGATGAGTGAATATTATTAAAGACCTTGTTATGAATCAGGGTGTTAGTAGCATTTAGAACATATAGTAGTCTTGCTAGACTATTCATTTTTACAATGGCTGACTGGGAGTTTTAGTTGAGTCCATCTTTCCAGATCCTTTTGTATCAAGCCCCAACATCTAAACAGGTCCCCTTGGTGTTGTAAATTTCTATCTGTTTGGAAGGATACTCCTAGGTATTGGAGATGGTCATTTACTTTTATGCTAGGTAAGGATCTTTCTCTAGGTAATTGAGAGTAGATGTTAATTGGGAAGATCGTTGTCTGATCTATATTCACCTTATAATTCGAGAATTTGGAAAAAATTTGCAAAGCATTATTAATTTTGTTAATATCAGAGTTGGGAAGGGAGTAGTAAATATTTAAATCATCTGCATAAGCTGATGGTATTTCATTTCAGTAAAAAATCTCGAATATGATGGAATGTTCTCTGTTTAATTAGTAAAAGTAAAGGTTCAATATAAAGGTTAAATAAAAGTGGTGATAAAGGGCATCCCTGCCTGATACCATTATTAATCATTATCCTGTTGGAGCTATGCTTGTTTATTTGTAAAGTAGTATAAGCAGAAATTAAATTTTGTAGAACCGACATCAAGAATTCTTTGTTTATTCTGTCAAATGCTTTGGGTATGCTTAATCAATGATAAAGAGGTCATAGCATTTAGGGTGAGAGTCTGGTCAAAGGTTTGTCTCTGGTTTATAAACCCTGATTGTTCAGGAGAGATGATTTTATTAATAACAGATTTCAATCTACATGCTAAGATTGCTGCTAAAATTTTAATGTCTATATTAATGATAGGGATGGGTCTATAATTATTAGGATTGGTACTGTCCTTATTAGGTTTGGGGATTAGAATAGTTCGATGCATTTAGGTGGAATCCTTCTGAATAATGAAGTTAAATAGGTGACATAGGATGATTGTTAGTTTATGGCTAAAGGCTTTATAAAATTCCACTGTGAACCCATCTGGTCCTGCTGCTTTATTATTTTAGTATCTCTTTGAGTGATATCGCTAATAAGGATTGGTGATGTGTTGTTAATTTGTCAAGGAATATGTTTAGTTCCTGCTTGTCTATAGTACAAGGGGTAGGATTGTAAACTTCTTCATATATTTCTTCAAATATCTTTATTATATCTCAGGTTATCAGCCTGTAGTGAAATTAATTTTAATTGTAGTTGGTTAATCTCTTTTTCTAAATCTGATGAGTAGTTTTGCTGAATACGTGTTTCCAGGGATTTTAATTCTTCCTGTATACTCCTCTCTTTAGAGATATATTCATTCCTATAGTAGGCGGCTTTATTGATTAATAACCCTCTAATCAAAACCTTAGTGGTAGCCCATGAAATATCAAACGGGGTGTTGGAATCCTTAATGGCAAGTATACATTGGTCTAATAAGGTATTAATTTCTTTCTTAATATCGGACTTTTCTAAAAATTAGGTTTTTTTTCCATGCTCTCAACAGATTATTTGAAGGGTATAGTTAATGTAATCTTTGAGTGATCAGAAATTGATCTCGGTTCGGTGTAAACAGAAGTTGTAAATTTCCGAAATATGTCTGAATTAAAAAAAAGTCCAGCCTGGACCAGGACTTATGACATTGAGAGAAAAAGGTATACCCTCTGTTCTTCAGGTTATCGGAATTATTACAATATGGGTCAAATAGATTAAAGTCACTTTTAAGATCTGAAATAGGAGGCCTGAGAATTAATTGCGGACATCCCTATTAGATCTGTCTAAATTGATCCTGATAGAATTATCCCCAATCTCCCTACTATAGTATAGTGGGGGGTTTATGAAGGATGTTATACAAGTTCATAATGAAATTGTGTTAAATCAGAACAGGTTTATCCAAGTTATCTATTTTAGTTACAAAGTAACACCATCTACCCTCAGAGTCAAAGTCTTGTTTTACAATAGTGTGATTAAAGGAGTTTTTAATAATAATAGCCACCCCCCCTTTTATTAGTTCTATTGCTATAATTTCCTTAATCCATCTTTTATTATTTATGGAGCTCCATTGTTCTTTTAATAAGTGTGTTTCTTGTAACAAGATGCAATCTAGGCTGGTTTTGAACAACAGATGAAGAATAAGTTTTCTTTTGCTTTCAGATTGTAAACCTTTGACTCCCTAGGACTTTTGTAAATTTATAGTTATGTACTGTGTAACAGCCCTATGCAATTGAGGTCAGAGGTTATGGATATTGGCTGCAGTTCTGCAGGTGTTGACCCTTTCACTGCATGTTACATTGATTTTACTTACCTTAATGTAGAGTCTGTAAAGGTAAGTGTTACTCAGTGTTTTTTTGTTTTTGCCATTTACTCCAGTGAAAGACTGGGTAAAGGTGGAATACACTAGGCATTAAAACACATAAGGAGTGTTATACAAATTTGCCAAAATGTGTATTTCATTGTTTCTATTGCATCGTCACTATTAACTGGCACTGTTGTGATTTGACAGACTGTGTGGTCTGAGGTTGTAAGCATGAAGTCAGACATAATCTTACCCATAGGTGTCACATAGTTGGCCTGCTGCCTTTAACACCATCTTGTGTAGTGACCAGGATACCTGATGCATCATATGGAGCCTCACGACAATGTGTCGGGTGTTTTTTGTACTGCACCAGCATGCTTATTTGTAAGGGCAGAGATTACATCCTTTGTAAGTCTTTTTTTTGCCCAACACTGCCTTTGCGCCCTGCCTCCCTAGCTGCTGCCATCTTCCTCTTTGTTTTCATGCCCTATTCCCTGACAGGTGTTGGGTTGCAATGCTACCATCCTTAGATAATTCCCAAATAGAAACACTGTTCACAGACACCTGTTACAAGCCTGCCTTCCAAAATTCATGTGAGGTAGAATGCATAGTTCTTCCATGGTAATCAGTTAAGGTTACCAGTGTGGCTGTTGCAACTAGCGACCAGGGTATGGTATCATCTCAGTCTATCACCACCATTAGTGAAAAGTGTATACCTGCCTGGGTGCCTGTACGGGTGTGGAAATCCTTGTGGTCAAATATGTGGCTGTTATAGCCACTGTCTGTACCTCCAATACCATAAGGAAAATTTGATGCTCATTTAAGTATAGTACAACATGACATGCGCATGCAGCAGAATAACATGCCACATTGTATTCCACCTTTTGAACTGCTTTTCTAGTGTAAAATCCTGGATGGCCTTATGAAACATGAATGCAAGGTTTTAAGAATG
The DNA here is from genome assembly GCF_019279795.1 of Protopterus annectens. Lineage (NCBI taxonomy): Eukaryota > Metazoa > Chordata > Ceratodontiformes > Protopteridae > Protopterus > Protopterus annectens. Next base: position 1,110,687,883 of record NC_056729.1, on the reverse strand, counting down.
GTATTTATCAGGACAGATTCCATGCAAGCACAGACAGTAAATGTTACATGCACGTACCTGGCTGCATATCATCTGATTATGGTGTTGGGAACAACTACATGACTTGCACACATGCCAGGATAACATTCCGCATTGCAGTCCACCTTTTGGAATGCGTTCTTAGTGTACAGCCCTGGTTGGCCTTATGGAACCTGAATGAGAGTTTTAAGAATTGTGTTTATCAAGACAAATTCCATGTATGCATATATTGCCAGAGTTACATGCACTTATGTGCATACCTGGCCTTACATCATCTGATTGTGCTGTTGACCAGAGTATCCAGATAAAAGTGAGCAAGTAAAAAATAAACTAAGGAATACACATCTTTCTCTTCTTCTTCTTCTTTCAGCTTTTCCCGGTTAGGGGTCACCACAGTGATCACCTGTCCGCTCATGATTGGCAGTTGAGTTTTACAATGTCGGGTTGCCAGCCCAGCACCCAACCTTCTACAGAAGGCACACCTAGGGCCAATTTAGAGTGTCCAATCCACCTTTCAGCATGTCTTTGGGATGTGGAAGGAAACCGGAGCACCCGGAGGAAACCCACGCGACCACAGGGAGGACCTGCAGACTCCGCACAGAAGGCACCTCAACCGAGGATCGAACCGGAGAGCCTCTTGCTGTGAGGCGGCAACGCTAACTGCTGCACCACCTTGGCAGGAATACACATGCAAAGCTCATATCAGTCTAACAACAGATGAAAGTGGCTGTATATGAATGACCCCATCCTGTGCATAGGGAGCACCAACATGGATACTGCTGCCAAATATGGGATATTTGGATTTATGACCTGTAAAGGAATTCCCATTATCTTTCAGTCGTTCAAGGAAAACTGTTACCTCTGTCATGGTTTGTGGCTTCAACATCCTTGGCATTCACTGTACCTTGTCACACATTGTCTTTGACACAGTGGTGGCAGGCCTACATTGTACAGCACTGTCTATTTGGCAGATACTGCCCTCCCATAAATTATTCCTTTGCCTTCATCAGCTCAGTCAGTCCACATGATGTTAGTGGAACACCTTATTTTCTAAAGCTGTGAAATTATCTTGTATGTCTGACAGTTTCCATACCCTGAAAGACACTTTGTTTACTGCTATTAAGTATATTTATTGTGGTAATGTTTATTAAGGATTTATGTGGTAGGTGAGAGGAAACGCACAGAAATACAGCAGGAATTAAAAATACTCCATACTGTCTGCTAATGTAAACATCCCTGTTTCTATGTTATACTCCAATGTTGCATATATATGTGGATAGCATATGCAATATGTCTTCCGATGTACACATATACTGAAAGTATAACATTTAGCTGCACAAGTTAGTCATATTTGTAATATGTTCATGGCACACTTGATCTGTTATATGTGTATAGTTTAACATATTTAAGGTGTTTTTCTAAACTCTTCATTTTGCATGGTAGCCATATGCAAACCTAGCCACACCAGGTGGCTTGCAGAGCAACCTGTCTCTATTCAACCCCTTACTAGATGTGTTATTGACTGTTGAATGGGTGTCTGCTTATGGGTTGGCTTAAACTGCAATTGTTGTGTTAATGTGGAATGATGGTGTTGGCATACAGTACCCCATTGCTGTATAATCTGCACAGGTGATTTGTGCCACTTTGCTATCTGGCTTTACTGTATCACTATTTCTTTTGTTTTGCTTTGTGGGCATATTAGCTGTGATGCTGAGGCATCATAGCATGACAGTGGTCTCTTCGTTGGCCATGTAAACTAATTATTTCACTCTTTGTGCTTGATGTCTTGTAGAGTATTTCTAATTGTTTCTCTTGCATATGTGACATATGCTGTGTACATGACAGTGCCTGAAAATTTGTGGATGTTCTCATCCATAGCATAGGATCATAGCAAGTTACTAGGCTACTGGCCTTGAGACCCTTATAAGCCTAGCTGAAAAATTAGCCCATGTTCCCACAAGTCAGCACCCATTGCCCCTGTCCAGCAGGGACACAGGTAGCATCACAGAAGTGTATTTTCTTTTTTCCATCCAGTCATCCAGGTTCATCTTAGAGGGATAATGAAGTTCTCTGCTTGATGTGGAGAGGGAATGTATTCCACAGATGGGAAAGTCTCTGGGAGACAAATCTGTCCTGCCAGCAAGTCCTATTGATGTCACAGTCAAAGTTGAGGTTTTGCATGTGGGTCACATGAGTGGAGTTTGGCTTGCGGATATGCAGCAATTTCATCAAGGTGTCTTCACAAATTGCTCTGTATGCCAGACATAGAACATCTCTGAGGAGTCTGTATGAGCCTGAGTAGATGGACATTTTAGCCTATCCGTGTAGGATAGATTTTTGAAGCCCTGAATTATCCTGGTCAGGAACCTCTGTGGTCTCTCCAGCTGCTGCATGTGCTTCGCGAGGTACATGCTGAAGGGGGCGTTATACTCAATGATGGGAGGAATACAGGGAAGTGATGACTTCTTTGTTCTTGGAAGAAATACCCTTACTAATGAGGTGAGCTATGTAGAAAGCTGTACAATGGAGGCAACATGGTGGTCAAAAATTAGATTGCTGTCAACTTGGATGCCCAGGTCCTTCACAACTGCTTGCATGCTTAGGATGATGTTATTAATGTGATAATTTGTGGAGATGTCACTCTCCCCAAAGGGGGATGATGATGCATTATTTGGCATTTAGTTTGAGGCCTTGTTTCTGGCACAAATCATTTGTCTGGGTGAGACCCTCTTGTAGTATGTCTGGGTGAGACCCTCTTGTAGTATGTCTATATCACTAGGGGAGTTGATGACAGCACCCTTAGCCATAGACCTCTAGTTTAGGTTTGCACCTCGGAGAAGTATATCCCAAACACCAGGGGCCCCAAGACCAATCGCTGGGGTATGTCGCTCATTATGGGTCTATTACTTGAGGTAGCTTCCCCTATTTTGACTGAGTGAGTTCTGCCAGTTAGCCAGTTAGCTACCCATCTGGTCACATACGGATGTATGCCAAGCTGGGATAGTTTATCTGTTATGCCCGAGCGGGTAATAGTGTCGAAGGCCTTGGCCAGCTCAAGGTAGGTGGCATGGACCATGTTCCCCTCATCCATGGCTTTGGTGACTGACTCAAGAATCTTTCAAATTTAACAGGCATGATCTCCCCTTGACAAAACCAAACTGTGTGGGATCAAGCATTTGGAGGTTGCTATATCCACAACATTTGTGTATGTGGTGTCCTTGGCCATCAGTTTTGGTAGATTTGGATGTTTCCCCTTAGATTGCAGACATATCTGAAGAAGGCCTTATGATTGTCTTTAGTAGATGTGGCCAATGTGGACTGTTGTTAGCTTTGGAGGACTTCACTAATACCCTCATTCCCTCTTGGTCCTCGACAGCAATTTTTTCCTTTTGTTGTAGAGTTTTATAGCTGATGTCCACCAGACAGGTTTACTCTTCCTTGAGGTGGAGGATTTTGTCCTGTCAGGTATTGCTGAATCCATGCATTTATATAAAGGGTCGTATAGTACTTTGGTTTATGTTTGGACATTAGAGCCGGTTCCCACTGTTATCGCTAACTTAGTTTTGCATGTAGAGAAGAGTAAGATGGCCCATTTTGTAACATACTAAAGTGACATTTATTGTTTTGTATGGTAGAGGGATATGCTACATGGAATTGGCCCAATTTTTTAAATTTCTGCCACTTATGTAGTGGTTTAACTGACCTTGCATTACGTACACATATGAGACAAAATCATCACCAGTGGCTGTCTGTCTGAAGAGAGGAAGGCTCACAGACTGCTGAACAAAAAGGCATCAGGGAACTGGTTGCTACCCGGAACCTGTGGTCCCCATACCTGACATGAGAGGTCATTGGTAGGAGATGCTTTGTGCAGTGAAGAGATCTTTGTGAGAGTAGGGGCCCCCACAGCCTGAGGGGCATTGCCACTGCACTGTCAAGGATCTGACAGGTGTTGGAGGAATGTGATCCCACCTGTTCTAAAGTGTCCTGCCATTCAGGAATTGATCAAAATATAAATGTCCGTTATCTACCTGTGTACAACAAATCTGTAGATGATCAAGGGACCTAATGTGATCCCAACAAAAATATTAAGTGAACGACTCAGAGAGCTGACATTGCCTGAAAAGATAGCAATATATTGGCAAGGAATCCAGCTCATCGACACCCGATCTCTCCAAATATTCTAACTGCACGATCACACTGATTTTTGCATAAGGAGAGGCTTCCTTACTCCACCCACCAACAGTTATGCAGTCATGCTGAATTTAGTACATAGTCTTCAACAAAGCACAGGAATCTATTGGTCACCAAATGGTGCACCACTTTACTGATACTAGCCCCCCCCTTTATCTGTACATGGGTCTACAAGCAAGTCCTCATAAACATGGACAGCCTGGCACACCTTATAGGCCTTAATTCCACCCTCAAGTGGATGTCATGAGCATACACAGCACCATGGTAGTGTGTTACCCATTCCCCATATGCACACATGCTAGCAGAAGCGATCATTCCTGTCTTAGCAGCACTAACCCAACATCCTCAGTCTGGTTGTTACTCATGCTGCTCAAACTTCTGTTTGTATTATGGTGGTCAGTCATATGAGGCCACCTGTTCCTTCTCCATGGAGTCAGCTGCTCACTTCCACCCCCTCTAGCCCCTGTGTTCTAGCACCGCAAGTGCTTCTTGAACTTGGATTATTCAAGTTGTAGTTCAGGCTTTGTCTCTCTACATCATGGACACGAGTACATCCATTCTGTGTTTATTTGTTCACCTTCCTTGTTGTCCTGCCTTATGTATCACACCTGCTCATTTTGTTCAATTTGTGTAGTGTATCTGCCTTATGCTTCCTTCTGTGGCTGATGAGAGTTCCATTCCTCTTTTTGCCTTTAACTTCACTCACCATTCTTGATTTCCAATGTAAAAATTGAGGCATCACCCTGAGAAAAATATTAGCATTCCTCCCTGGCATTTTTAACCAAATGTCACTATGTTGGTGTGTGGCCTTCTTTGAAAAAACATTGGGTGTTATGGACTTTTAGTCACTTACTGTTTGCAGCATCCCAGTGGAGCTTTGTTAGGTTTCTTGCATCTCTGTGGAGTGTTGGTAGCTTTGTCTTTCATTACAATGACACCCTTTTTTAGGTATTGTGGATTTTGCAGTTGTTACATAGTCAATATGAATTAAAAATATTTCCACGTTTCACCTTTTTACTCGTTTTAGGTATTCATAGTTGTTCAGTACCTGGCATTGTGTTTCTTCTTTAGCAGAGGCCTTCTGTATTGCCTTGCAGACCTTTTGGAATTTTGCCCATAATTTACTAGTCTCCATCTTTTCCATATTCGGTTTTTCTGTGTATAATCACTGTTAGATGTTCTTAACAGATTCTATCTGTATACTGAATGAAACAGAACAACTTCATAAACATGTTGATATAACAGTTTGTGCATTGTCATTATATTTTTCAAGTGCTTAAGTTTCTTACTGAATAATAACAGAAAAATATGAACACAGTGGTGTTGCCTTTAGTACAAAAGGCTTTGTGTTGTATTCCTACAGTAGGTAGCTGGATTGCTGAAGTTGCAGGGGAGTGCTTCACACTTGAGTGTATCATTCTTTGGATAAGACATTAAATCGTGGTTCCATCTGCAGAGCTGATGGTAACTCAGGTGGGTGTAAAAGATCCCACGGCTCCTATCAAAAAGAGTATGGGAAACTCCCCTAAGTATTGGCCATATTTTCCCTAGTGATATAAATGCCACATCAGGTCTCCCATGAAAATGCGCCACTAACTTAGTGGGGCTGACGTGGTCAACAAAGGATAAATAAATTAATAAAAGAAATAAGTAAATATAGCATAATATGTTTTGGCGCCCTCTTTTTAAAATACTAAGATGAACTCCTGAATTATAATTTTGTATGCTAGCATTTAATATGAATGTATGTATAGTGTGTATGCATATCCATGTGTATATTTATAATACATAAGCACATTTATTCACATGCACACACATAGGTAATGTATATATGCATTGTACAACCGTGCATGTAAAGAACACATTTTGAGAGAATTTGCAAATCTGTCAGTGCATTGAATTTTGGTCATATAAATTATTTTCTGTGTTAAGTATTGTTGGTGCTTCACATTGCAGTGAATGTTTAAATCTCTACTGCCATATGACGACATGCACTTCATGGCTTTCATTCCTATATGTACCTATGTAAATACTGGTGTTGTATCCATGCGATTGTTCTAAGGTTCCAGGTGGAAGGCATTAAAAATGTTTGAGCAAAGACTGCTACGAAGTTGCTTTGCATAGAATGCAGCAGTTTTCTTAAATAAGATTCACTATACAAATATTATGGGTTTCCCTTACAAAACAAGCAAAGAAACAACCTACCACTGAATGTAAGCCCAGGTGCCTGCAGTCTGTGGCTTAGGATGTGGCTTTCATAGGGCTTTGTAGTCCCAGACACAGAGGAAGCAAGCTGTGTATGCAAAATGAGAGATATGCTCATGATTTGTGCAACCATGCTCTGAGATCATGTCACTTCTTGTCATGTGACCACTACTTCTGACCATTTTCGTGACAAGACAGCCACAACTTTCCAGAGTTGAGGTTGATTGCGTTGATGACCGATAGTGAACTGCTGTTTTTAAGCAAATGCAATGTGTGAGAAATAAAATGAATGATGATGCATGATTGTAGGCATACATAGACACAAGACAAGAAGCCATTGAAGTTGTCTCGTATGTCTTTACAATTTTCAGAAATGTTTCAGACTTCTTAATCTCTAAGGATACTTGAATAATGTATTTATAAAGTGGTTAAAGGGCTCAATTTTCTAACTTATGAAGGATTGTGTGATGATGATTCTACAGTACTTAGATATGCATTTTTAAATGTCCTAAACCACTGAAAATGGATTATTAGTTAGTGATGAGTTTCTGTATACAAATATTTGAAGACAGTCTTGCAGAAAGTATACGTACGTGCCTGACAGTCACGTTCCGTTGTTCTCATTTCTCTAAACTAGCTTATATCTGTCATGTTGTTCTCCCACAAATAGCAAGCCCTGCCTTTCTTTCATTTTCTCACTGATGTAGAACTGAGGTATATGTATTTTGTGAAAATATCCTCTCTTTTTAGTCATTTTGTTGTGTTCCATGTTTGTATAAGGTTAATTTCTATGCTGATTGTGGAAGTATCACATAGTATATATAGATAAACAGAAGCACCCTGCCCATTTGTCACAATTGTATGCTTTGTCTCAGTTGTTTTTATTCCAGTGTACAACACACAACACAGTTTGTTTAGCCACACTTGTAATGAGATGACTTGCAGCAGGTGCAGAAGAAATTCAACAGATGTTTATTAGCTAAACACTGACTTAAGACAAAAGTTTGGTCAAACAAGAGCCCAGTTACCAGGGGTCCTTTGGTGTCTTCCTCCTCATCACATTCCAGAGAGCACCAGAAGTCAAGTGACTAGTAAGTAGTAGTAGAAGAGAATACTGAGCCATTTAAGTCTGGTAGATCATTTTTATCATTCCTCGTTGCTCCTCCTCTAAGGTTTTTGGGTTATAGCTGTGCAATGTTTAGCACTACTGCATTTCAGTACTTGTTTCTGCACTTTTATTCTTGGCTTTGGTGCTTGTGTGTGGAATCCGCACGTCGTCTTTGTGATTATATTTTTTTTGCTGGGTACTTACTTCTCTCACATCCCCAAGAAAGGGTTTTGATGATTTGGTTATTACCACACATTGCTTTCAAGGGTGTGTGTGTGTGTGTGTGTGTGTGTGTGTGTGTGTGTGTGTGTGTGTGTGTGTGTGTGTGTGTCTCTGCATGCAAAGATAGACTGGTGTGTGGTCCAAGATGTTTCCTGCTTTGTATCCACAGAGTCCTAGGCATACTCCAGCTCCCTCTCAAACCTGAATTGGACAAACTTATTAATTAAGAGATGAATGAATGTCCACAACATGTTGACAATCTGTTGGTAGCTGAGTTGAAAATGCTAAAAATGTTCCAGGTTCTCATGCACCACTGTGAGCTCCAACACTGGTTCTTTTGTTCCCAAGGGTAGAATAAATTGGGGTTTGGCTTTTGTTCCCCTTTTTCTTTCTTTCTAGGATCACGCCATTTTTCAGACTTGACCTTGTTGGCCTTAACTGTATAAAGCAGTAACATTTGTCTCTCGTTTCAGCAGCCAGTATTTTCCCTCCCTCCACTGTATTGCAGTCCATAGGTTATAGGGTCTCTGCTGCCTCACCTAAATCATTGCCAGGTTGGGACTCTAATCTCTTGTGGTGCCAGGGCTTGGTTGCTGTGCAGCTTGCTTATCTGCTTTGAATAGTGGGGTTAGTTTCTCACACTTCGACCTTCTGTCACAGTCTTTTCACACTCAGGTTGTTTATTAGGCACAATAGTATTGCCATGCATCCCAAATCTCTAAAACATTCTGCTACCCTAGGTAGTGTAAGCAGGAGTTTGGGAGAATCAACATTTACAGGCTGCCTGTGTTAATTAGAAACATAGGTGCCAATCAAGGCGTGGATTTCTGGTTCCCCATAAGGTTGTCCAAGTTGTACTTGAATTGGTTTAGGGAGGAACTCTGCTTCATATGGATGGGGAGCAAGTCACCTAACCAGACAATACTCTTGGTCAGTTTGGGAATTAAGGTGAGCTCTTCAATGGTCTTTTGAATCCCATTCCAGGTAGCTGTCTAAGAATCTGTTAATTGGGTTTCTGTTAAAATACTGCCTGGCTGTACATTTTTTATCTCTAACTTCAATTTCCTATAAACTGTCACAACACAAACAACTCTATCCTCCTGTCCTCTATAATTGCTAACCAGTTACCTCCATAATAAATCCAAGCACTACTTTCCACTGTAGTTTTCTCCTCTTAATCCTGCTTTGTGGGGACAACACCCCAATATCAACCCCTTTGTATTGGTGTCCTTCTTATATATTCCATATCTAAGAAATGCTTATCCAGATGAAGCTTCCTCACTGCTTATCAGTAACAAACTGCACCTTCTTAACACACAAACAGGGATTGGAGGTTGGTGCAAAAGATAAGGTGTTTACCTCACAGACACAAGGTACAGGGCTTAATTCTCTCCTTTGAAAGTGAACTTGGCAAGGCATAAAATGTCCCACAAGGGCAGCCGGCCTAGTACCTATCAATGAACCTATAATAGTCCAGTTTCCCCTGACTTTGTTGCAGTAACTACATCCTGTGTTAAAAATGGCACTGTTAAACTGTCCTATTTTTCCCAGAGTACTAGTACCTGTCAAACCCAGACTGTGCAAAAGAGAGGGAGGTGAATTCCGTAAGTCATATATTCATGTTAGTGTACTACCACAGTCTAGTCTAAATATGACTGTGTTCTTAAGTGGATCATTGCAGAGACTGACTGCAAGAACTCAATGAAAATAATAATTCGCTTTACTTGTCTGCCACAGCCACATTAACACTTCCTTATCACCAGTATTTCACATAAAATCTCAGTGATGTCCCTCCATTTCTCTGTTGCACTATTCATTACAATAGGGGTCCCTTGCCAAGGGTGGCCTGACATCCAGCCAGCACACCCAAGCCTTTAGGTTGCTTTAAGGTACACCGTATGTCACACTTATACTCCTTGCATAGCATAGGGCATAAAGGTGACGTGCAGATGTACCATCCTCAGAACATGTTTGCCACCAGTCTGAATGCCATCCTTTGATCGTTGGTCTGAGCACCCATTCCATTGCTAGTACACAAAGCTGTTTCAGATAAGTGCCTTGTTGAGTTTTGGTTATCATACCTTTCTTTTGCTGTATTGTTGCTTGCAGATTTCATGTCATCCAAGAAGGGTAAATTCCAGTGTGAGAGACAGACCCACCATAAAGACAGTCATGAACAGCGCCTGTTTTGTCTTGGCACTTCACACGATCATTCATCCTGTCCTATCTGTCAGGCCTTTGTTCCCAATACCCTTCGTAGTAGGCTTTCTTCTATGATGCTTTAGCTTGAGAATCGGTGTCTTAAGCTTCTTGCGAAAGACACAAAAGAGGGGAACTTCCTGCTTCGAGGGACAGCCGGGAATCTTCTGCTGTTCACACTCTGATGCACGTTGCTGTGAAGGCAAGTGATAGCTTGGAGGTTCACCTGGCTTCATCATCAGATTCTTCTGCCACAACCAAGTTGAAGGCTGTCAGGGATACAACCTTAGGCACGTCCGAGGGGGCATTGCAGATGTCAGCTTCGGATGTTCAGTGGGAACTGTGGCTTATTTCTGAGGGGCCTAGGGGTGTTCCCCAAATTTTAGTCGGAGAAGAAGTCCCTACTACAATTATTGAATGCCATCTGGGGTTGGAACCATCTAAATTTTTCAAGACGGATGTCTGCTTAAATAAAAAGCAGAATAAACATATTTCCTCAGCTCCTTAGGCTCCACAGAGTGAATGACAGTCCTTCACTCAGGGGTTGTTTAGTGCTTTGATGGCTTTAAAACCTCCTCATTGAGTTTGTATTCCAGCCCTCCTTGGTCCTCTACCCCCATTAAGAGAACCAGAGAACAAGATTCCTCTGAGGAGGAGGAGGCAGATTCAGGTGAAGAATTCCTTGCTTATTCCTCCCAGATTCCCTCTCCTTTGGGCTATGGATCAGAGGAAGAGGAATCTACCAGTCCTGATACTCACTTTGAAGATATTTCTTTTGGGGGCACTATCTCTAGGATGATGGAGTTATTTAAATGGGATTGTGAGACGTTTCTGAGATGCAAAAAAAATTATGAGCCACTGCAGATGGCTTCTCCCAGACCTTCTGCTGTCCCTCCTGATTTGGCTGCTTTGTTGGAGCAATTTTCTAATACCTCTAAGGCTTCAGATTCTCAGGCCCCTGCCCCCAAGAAATCTGACAGGTTGTATAGGGTGCCTGAGGACTGGACTTTTCTGTACAAGTGTCCTTCTGCTGACCCCTCTGTGGTGTCAGTAGTTTCTGACAAACCTTCTCAATTACTTCCTTCTTCTAAGTTACTGTCTTCTGACAAAGATAGCAGAGCTATGGAAAGAATAGAGAAGAAGGTCTATACCTCTGCTACCTTGGCTTTTAGTGCTGTTAACTGTTAGATCCATATGTCCAGGTACTTGTTGGCTGTGCTTTCCCAGGCCTGGGGGTGATTTCTGATCTTCCAGATTCTGAAGGTAAAACATCTGCCCTTTCCCTTTTAGGGACTTCTCCCAGGTAGCTTCCGTAAAGTGTACTTGTGATGCAGCAGATGCTTCTTCTAGGGATGCTGCTTTTGGTTCAGTGATGAGGAGGTATTCTTGGCTTTGGCTTCAACCTGTGCCTGATCATATTAAAATTAAGTTGATGGATGCCCGTCTAGATACTAAACACTGCTGCTGATTTGTTTGTCCCTTCAGGATAAGGGCAATGCTTTACAGGAACTTAAACATGTGTTTGTTTGTGTTGTGCCGTGCCTAAATTTATTTATTTATTTTTATTTTATTTTATTTATTTATTTATTTAACATTTGTTGACTGAGAAAGTTCGATTAGGACAGAGCCTATTTTCAGTGGAGGCCCAGAAAGAAATGCTCCAGACGCATATCTTTGGAAATTTCAGAGAAACTACCCCAATAAGCCTTTGTTCACAGGCAATTTCATCATCCTTCTAAGGGTAAAAAGGGTGGCAAGCGGGCTCCTCCTTTGAAGGCTACTTAGACTTCTGTGCCTCAGAAGTGTCTTTTCTGATAAACCAGTTGCTGTGTGACAGTCCTATTCTTCCCAGCCACTTTCCTCTGTCTCTTTGCCTATCTCTCTCTCTCTTCCTGCTTGGCTAAAGATTACACAGGATTCCTGGGATCTTTCCATTGTCTGCCAGAGGTATGTCATGGTCTGGAAATCTATTCCCCCTTTTATGGGAATTCCTCAGCACCCTCAAGAACAGCTGTCCTCCTCACCAGGGGTGTTTTGAGATCTTTTGACTCAGGGTACTTATTCAAGAGGTACCTATGTCCCAAAAGGGAAGGGGTTTTTACTTCAGGTTGTTTATAGTGCCCAGGAAAGAGGGTACCTGAAGACCAGTTCTAGACCTCTCTCATCTAAACACTTTTTTTTATTTTTGAAGGTGCCCTATTTTCAAATGTTGTCCCTTCAGACATTGTTCCCTCTTTTGCTTTCTCAGGCTTAAATTGTTTCTCTGGATCTTAAGAATGCTTATCTCCATATCCCTTTTCATCTCCTTTTCAGCAAGTGTTTGTTTCTTTGTTGCTTCCTGGTATTTTCAGATGTTCTTCATCTCACATTGCTGCAGTCCTTACACTTGGGTAGTCCGCTGTCCTCAGTGGCCCGATATCAAAGTATTAAAGGCTGTCCGTGGTGGGCGCATTTGACTGACATCAGGGACGCAGGGGTATTAAATGCATGACCCACAGTCCATATCTCAGTCTTTTTTGCCGCAGGTCCCATGTGCAAGCTGCAAGTGCAAGTGGCGTTTGCGTTCTGAGTGATTTTTCAGAATGAGTTTCAGAGTTAGTAGTACTTTGGCTATATTTTAGTTTTTCTATTTTTTAGTTTGATTTGCCAGTACGTTAAAGTTTCCAATAGTCATCAAAAAGTCAATAATTGCATTAACATGGAGATTATAGAGATTATCATACTTTGTGTATTCCTTGCTTAGGGCTGGGTGACGGGCCACGGCGCTGTAATAAACTTATTCGCCTTGTGCTAAAGAAGGCAAAATTGAGTTTGGAGAAGTGAAGGTGTGCAATTGGGAAGCGCGGTAAGCCGCTAATTATCTGGAGGAAGCAAGGGCCTTCCAGACGCAGAGAGAATAGAGCCTGCTCTGGACTACCGTCTGTTTGGTGTGAAGGTGGGCCTGTGGTGCGTGTGGAGGGAGGGGTGTCTCCGCGAACTGGTTGTTACTGGGTGTCTTTGTTCCCAGGTTGCAGTGAGTGGCTTGCAAGGGCTGGTGCTCCTCAGCTCTCCTCCTGAGGCTGGGTCCCCCTCCCTCCTTACTTCTCCCCCCCTCTTTCTCTGTTTCTAGCAGTTCACTCCCAGTTTCCAGGCCAGGTTCCAGCTGCAGGCATTGGTGCCAGCAGTCTTTACCCCTAAATCCCAAGAAGATTTCAGCCCAAGAAGCATATGCTTAAATGGCAGAATAATTGATTCCTGTGTTTGCCTTCTGAGTTGGGTCCTGATAAGCAGCCTGGGTTTGGAGTTTGGGTGCCGGGACTTGATAGAGTCTTCTCCCGGATCAGTCAGGAAGTACTCTGATTCTTCTGATTCTGATGTCTCCTCTTCTACTCCTTCTGGATCTCCTAATCTTTGATGAGCTTTTTCTGGAACTCTTCTCTTTGGTTTAAGCTTTTTAGTGGGAAGGTCAGGACTTCTCTGATTCAGGACTCTCTGATTTTTTTTGTTTACCCCAGCATTTTGTTTTAGCCCCCTTTCCTGTTTTTTTTCCTTATTCCTGGTTTTTACAAAGGCTTCTCTTAATTCTGCCTGATTGCTCCCTGCTCTAGTTCTTTCCTGCATTCTGTAAGGGTGTTGGGAAGCTCATAAGTATCTTTTAAGAAGAGGTTAGGCCTCCCAGAGTAGGTGTTAGAGCCTTGTTGGTGTTGACGGGTTGTAAAGAATCCAGGGCTTGCAGACAGAGATGAGGGCCTTGAGACAAGTTTCTGTTGCCTTTGCTTGGATATCTTGAAATTTGAGTTTCACATTCTTCCACTGATGAAAGAAATGAACCACTATCCAACATCACATGTTGATGCTAACTAAACAGGTACTGCTTGTAGGTATTGATTATGAAGTGCATGTAGGTTAGTGATTGTGTAGAACAGTTCAGTTTATTGCAAGCACGCTACACAGGGGGGCTAGCATTCTTTGCAATGGGGTTTTGCTGTACAGGCCTCGTCTATGCATTGCGGCTGGCTAGGTGACAGTGTTTTGGCTTGGCTGTTATATCAGGTTTTAGTCTGATTTGTTAATGTGAAAATTTTAGATGCTCCTTTACCTTTGCAGTTGTTCAGAAATCCTTGAAAGGCAGCAGACTGTTAAAAGAAAGAAAAGGGATTTTTGGGTCCAGCCCCAAAAAAATTTTTAATAAGCAGGAGGTTCTCCCCAAAGTTTAAGTGGCCAGTAGAGGGTAGACGTGGTAGGGGCAGAGCAGATCCAGTCAGTCTCTTTCAGGCAGGGGGGTAGGGGCACCTCCTCAGTTCTCTTCCAGCCTAGGCAAGGTCAGTTCTCAATGACATACCTTTTCATTTGCAGAAACCAATCTCGAGCAGCAGCACCTTTGGGAGGATTTTTGGCACTTTTTCAAAAACAACCTAGCAGAAGAGCAGGACTTTTGGACCTTCAACAGCACAAAATAGGAAATCAGGTACATACCCAAGAGACTTTCAGAGAGATACTGTGCTACCAAGTCGGTTGGGTTATATAGATCATCACACCTCCTTTCAAAGGCATCCAATAGGGCCCTCCTCCAAAGGGAATGCCAGAGAGCAAGCCGCCTTCTCTTTGGAGCCGCCTGTTCCCTTCTTCCCGGGCCCTAGTCAGATTGAGAGAAATTTTTATTTCTCACCCTCAAGGATTATCTGGGAATTCCATCGTTCTGGAGGTTGGCAAAGATACAATGTTGCTCTTCTGACATTTTATCTCTAAATGGTAAATTTGGATCTCAAGGAAGCTCTTACCTCAAGCGATATACAAATAAGTTTCAGGAAGTACTTGGAATCGAGCCTGGGACTTCTCACTATCCTGTTGCAGCTAGCCTTCATATTCTTATCTATACTTTGAATTATTTCTTCTGCTGGCTTCTTTCATAGTTCTCACATAGTGAAAGCTTTCTTCAGGCTAAAAGCTGGAGATCTGCCTGGTTTATCCTCAGCTTTCTGGAGCTAGTCTTCTCACAGAGGAATATCTCTATCATCATTTGAGATGCCTGCTGTATCATGTGAGCGAAATGGGTATTCTGTGAGTAAGAAAAAAGAGCTCATTCTGGATCTCTGGGAGATGTGCGCTAGCATCCCTCTGAGCCTCTACCCAACCCAGGACAAACAAATACCCACCCTCAGATCTTGTCAACTATCTCATCCAACTCATTGACTGCATATCGATTAATTCTTTATTTCTGTTCATACATCCAAAGTTCGTGCTTTCTTGTACTCTGGCTTCTGCATGGCATCAAGCCGATGGTATCTCAGGAAAAGGTACTTACCAATGGATCTGAAAGCTGTCATTGAAATTGGACCAAATGTATCAAGTCATTTTGCAACTGCAAGTAGGAATGGACAAAGTTTATGGGGACTGCCATGCACCCAAAGGACACTGAGTGGGATTCACTGTCGAGATGCCAAAGACATTTTTTCTCTGAATGACTGAGAGTCAAAGTGGATACAAAACAGTGGCATGTCAGACCACAAGCGAAGTCAATCCACATGAAGAAGTGGATACAACGGTCAATAAGGAGTCAGACTACAACATCTACATATCCACATGAAGGAGATTTTAAGCTAGTTTGCATTTACAGCTTTGGAATTACTCATCAACAAGCAATTCATAGCATTAATATCCACAACAACAAGCGTCAATGATTTCTGTGTTGAGAGAACAAGTTCTTGCTCTCATTTTTGGGCAAGATCTGATTTTGTGGGAGACTGCTCTTGCCTAGGGCCTGTTTCTCAGGCAATTATGGATCCCCACAGTGGAAACTCCTCTCCAGAGATGTCAGGAATTGACAGTGTCATAGGGGAAAATGAGGCAGTCAATCTGTTAAAGTGTAATACCTAAACGTGTAGCTGCCACTAAATGCACAGAGGTAGATCAGTTCAAGTGAAAAAAACATTGTTCCAACTTGATTTTGGAGCTTCTTTCATCTGTATACCTTTTCTCCTCTGCCTCTTTCTCCAAAGGTACTGGCTCAATGTTCCTGGACAAGCTCCGGATAAGGTACTTTCCAAAGTGATTGGCCTCGACAATTCTGTTGTCAGACTCACCCAGGTACGGAAATCCCCAATCTGTTTGCTATTTCCATTCAGCACTCACAGGAATTACTGAGAATGCTTAATGTCATGGCCTCTCTGGCCTACTACAAAGGATTGCACATTCTGTTTTTTGTTGGAAGTCACTTTTATTTTTGCAAGTTTCAATGTGATTTTGTAACAGGAGAGCATATTCTTGAAGGAACTCAACAACTTTTTAAATGGACAGTGTTATTTTGGATTGCAGCAAAGTGGATTTTGCCTCTCCAAATCCTAATTTAGTTTATTTTCATTATTTTTGGAGATTTTTATTTTAAAGGTTTGCAAAGAGGAGTTTGTTTCTTATTCTTCTTAGATTTACTTCACTATCTTTACCTCCACCATTTTTTGTGTTGGTTACTTCTGAGCTATTTCTTTTATGACAGAATATTTTTCCCCACTATGATCTACTTATCTTGGGATCTTGCTTTTGTAAGAAGGAAACTCACTCTCTAACCTTTGAAATTGCAGCAGTATCTGAGATTTCCTTTTTTTTTGTTTATTCTTCTTTACAACCTTTTTACCTCTGAAGGGTTTCTGGTGCAGGAAGAGCCTGCAGTTGATTCTTTTTTGATTTTTTAATCACAAAGGGCTTCTTTTGTTTACTAATCCTTCCTAAATGTACTAAGGTGGTCCTTTGTTGATTGTTGAGCCTTTTGTCATTTGTTACGTTTTAGAAGGGTTTTTGAAAATAAAGAAGATTCTAAGGTGGTTTTGTTGCAAACTATTTCGTTTGATTTCATTTGATTCAAAGGGTTCAGTTCCTCTCAAGATGTTGTTTGTTCTAGATGTTGTTATTCTGGCCCCAACTAGGATGTTCCTGCAACTAAAGTGGATGTTTCAGGGGAGGCTTTCTTTGAGCCCTTGCTTTTGAAGGGTGGGGTTCCATGTGTATTTCTGTTGCCCCCAAGGGTACTGACCAAATGCCTCGCTCCTGTGATTGCTTTTTGCAGGCTTCAGGGGATCCAAGTCTTTCCTAACTTGGACGACCTACTGTTTCAGGCATCTGCATCAGAGATCTTGTTGCAAAATCTTCATTTTTGCCATTTCCCTTCTATAAAACCTGGGGTGCACAATAAACGTCATAATGTCTTTTCTGACTCCTTTTCAGGGTCATGTTTTTCTGGGGTGCAGTATCCAGATTGTGCCTATGCTGGCATTCTTGCCTCCTTCCAAGGTCATAACACTCATTTCCTTTTTTTTTTTTTAAACTGTTCTTCTTCTGCCCCTCTAACAGCCAGGGAATTTCTGAGAGCTCTGGGGTTCATGGCTTCCATTATTCCTATGCTCCCTCTGGCCAAACTCCACATGAGAAAGTTTCATTGGTTTCTGAAGTCAGTTTGGCATCAACATGTGCATCCCCTTGAATTTGTAGTTCCTCTTTTGCCTTATCTCAAGAAGGAACTTCAGTGGTGGATTCAGCAGTTGTCTGTCAGTCCAGGGCTCCATTTTCACCCCCTCTTCCCATTCAAGAGCTGTTCATAGACACTTCAAATGTGGGATGGGGAGCAGCTTTTGGCTCCCTAAAAGTTCAGGGTGTTTAGTCGCCTCTTCAGGGTGTTTGGCGCCTCTTCAGCAGAAAGAGCACATCAGTGACAAAGAGATGAGAACTCTCTGCTGGCTCTTCAGGCTTTCCATCCTCTTTTCTCCCTGGAACCTCTCAAGATGTTTACAGACAATACCACAGTGATGTGTATGTAAACAAGCAAAGGAGGGCAAGATCTTATCATCTTTGCCACTTGGCTTTCCTGGTCTGGGAATTTGGTATCCAATATCAAGTGACTCTTCAGGCAGTTTACAATCCCTCAGGTCAAAGTATTGTGGCAGATGCTCTGAGCAGGTCCTTAATGCATTCTCATGAATGTGTCACAGAGATGTGTTTCTGAACATTGTCCACCAGTGGAGTACTCCTCTGATAGATCTTTTTGCCTCCCCTCTGAACAGATAACATACTGTTTTTTGTGCCAGAGTCCCAGTCTGGTTTGGAAGGTGGCTGTCATATCTTTTTCTTGGAAGGGGATGTTTCTTTACACTTTCCCTCCCCTTCCCCTCATTTCAAAAATCCTGTTCCAAATTCAGCCGGATGCTCCCAAAATCTTGTTGGTGACTGTCTTTTGGTTGAGACAGCATTCTTTCCCTCTTCTTCTGCATTTAGCCAAGGGCAATCATCGCGTGTTACCTCACTGGGTCGACCTCCTCACACAAGACAAGAAATCTCTCATCCATCCTCACCTGTCCACTCTTCATCTGACACTATGGATGATATGATTTTGGTTCCACATAGACGCCTTTTTCTCTGAGGGCATGCTTAGGATCCTGGAGGAGGCAGGAAACCCAATACTAGGAAATCTTACTTATCCAAATGGAAGATGTTTTCTGTTTGGTGTCTTTCTCATAACCTGGATCCACTTTCTGGTGATGTTCCTTTGGCTCTCTATTATCTGTGTGAATTTCTCAGTGCTGGATTGGCTTAGTCTTCTGTTAAGGCCCTCTTATCAGCTATCTATGCTGGTTTGCCTTTATCTCCTCCTTTAGCTTCTAGACTTCAAGCTAAACAATTTCTTAAAGGTGTCCTTCATATTAGGCCTCCCAGGAAGGCTGTTCCTTCTTACTGGGATCTTAATTTTGTTTTGGAAAAATTAACTCAGGCCCCTTTTGAGCTTCAGCTTCCATGCAACATTGGTCTTGGAAGACTGTATTTGTGTTAGTCCTTACTTCTGCCTGATGGATGTCTGAGCTTTAAGCCCTTATGGCTTGTCCTCCTTTTCTGATGTTTCATAAGGATAGGTGTCCATGTGTACAAATCCTTCTTTTATGTCCAAGGTGGTGAAGGGGTTATCTCTTAACAGGTCTATTCATTTTGTCCACTTTTATCCCTTTTTCGCAATCTGCCAGTGAGAAGGTGCTGCCCACGTTGGATGTGCATAGACAACTCAGATTTTATTTGGATAAGACTAAGATTGTTTTTGTAAATCTGAGCAGCTCTTTCTATCTCCTGTCATCCTAGGTCCTTAGGATTGGCTGTGTCCAGGCAAACTATTTCTTCTTTTATTTCTAATGCCATTTCTTTTTGTTATTCCTTTCATGGTAAGAACCTTCCTTCTGTTAAGGCTTATTCTACTAGAAGCATGGCTTCTGCTGGTGCTTTTTTCAAGGGTTTGGATATTAACTCTATTCTTGAGGCAGCTACCTGGACTTTCATGCATACATTTACCAAGCACTTACAAGTTGGATGGAATTTCCAAAGCTAGAGCTGGTTTTGCTGGGCCATCCTTCATGGCTTCCTTGACGGCTCTGCTGGTCCCATCTACCTCCTCCCTCTCTTCTTCCTGAGCTTTGACACTCTCCCTACTGTAATGAATACTGCAACAGTGAAATGGAATGACATAGTACAGTTGTGTAAAATCTTGCCATAATGGTAGATGTCCTTCTCTTCACTGTTGCAGTATACATTCCCTCCCTCCACCCCCTGGTCCATTTCTCTTCTGGATGTACTGATTACCTCTCTTTTCTTTGGACTGGCATTCCTACTGGGGATGTCATTTCTGAGGATGGTATGTCTGGATGTCATTTTTATGGCCTATGGTACGTGAGGAGCATACTTGTGATGTATGGTGTACCTAAAGGCTTTGGTATACTGGCCAGATGGCAGGAAGTCCTTGGTGGGGGATCCCTATTGTAAAGAATACTCTAACAGTGAAGAGAAGAACATCTGCCATTATGGTAAGATTTTGCACAACTGTACTTTCATCCTCCAGCTATGAGAGCATGCTCCCATTTTATGGTATTCCTTAATAAATCTCTCAAATCTAGCTATGAGAGCATGCTCCCATTTTACAGTATTCCTTAATAAATCTTTCAAATCTAAAGTCCAATAGAGCTCTAATATTTTGATTTTTACATTTCATTCTAAAGATTAGATAGATTTTAAATAATGCTCGGATAAATAAAAGTTACTAGAATTATAAATTTTGCATTAGCTTGCATTTTATGAAGGACATGGAGTCAAACTCAAATATCTGTCATTATTTAGTGACTTCAGTCCTCAACAATTGGCCAGAAAACCACAAATGTTATGAGAAACAGAGACCAAAAATATGTGGCAAAAATCTGGATATTCTGAACAGTTGAGAGGTATACTTCCAACAGTCTCACTACCTTCAGTTACTTCATAAATAATTGTCCAAACTCTCCCCTATACTTCCAACTTAATAAACATTTCTGAGCCTTCTAGCACTTTTTAAAATTGTATATATACCCAAATGTCGCTTGAGAAAGGAGAGTCACTCTTTCTGTCAAGGAAATAGATATACAACCAATCCCCATTTTACAGTGGTTTGTTAACCAGTGTAATGTCTTTATTCAGTAGTGTCTTCAGCACAGTCATAATGCATTTCCCAAAATGCCTTGCCCATCATGTGGCAAACAGCCATCGTATGGCCAAGCCCCAGTATTTTAACACCCCATTCAGTAGATTAATTTCTAACTCCGGTTCATCCTGCTAGCCATACAGAATATCATATAAAATACTCATTCATGCCTTTTTCTGTGAATGCATTCAAAAGTATGAGAATCACTGCTTGATTTCAACATAGATTCTGGATAGGCAGAAACACCATAACTGTCCTCTGCACCTTCAGTAATGGCATTCTTCAAATGTCCAAGGCACTAATAAAGGCCTTCTCAGTAAGTCTTTTTGTGTGCATCGCTAAGGCCTTTAGCTTAGTTAATCACTAACTCTTGGGATCCCTTCTACTTTAGGCTAGCGTTACTTATGAAGTGAACTGATGCTCCGACTTCCTTTGCAACAAATCAAGATATGTAAAAAATTATTTCCATCTTCTTTCCCCTCATCTTCAATTGCTAAGGGACTTTCAGAAAGCTTATCTTAACCACTCCCCCCCCCACCGTTTGTCAAAATCTTTCCAGCCTTACTGCTTGACATCAAGATTGTCTTCTGTGCAGGTTGTGTGGTTATTTACAGATCTCTCTCCTCTGTTCTCCTTTTTAAAAATATCTTGAGTGCAACCTTTCAACATGGCACAGAAACTACATCCAATTATTTAGAAGTATTTAAAAATGCACTTAGAATCTAAATATTTTATAAAACTAATCCTTATTTACTGATGAGTTACAGACCCTTTAAGGCATGAGATAGAAAGCCCCCCTCAACTTCAGATACCAAGATCTGTGGCTAGGCCAAACCCTTCCTTCCAAATATCATGTCAAACTAAATCTAAAATTAAAAGGTTTCTGTTTTGGACCCAGAAGATCCCCCAGAACCTTTCTTAAGCTGCCAGAATAGGAATTAGGCAAGGAATTTTAGAACATAACCTTATCATCACTGCACTCACCTCTCCGAAGTCTGCTGGTCTGCTACCTTGGTTTCACTTTCTGAATATCATTCAGCTGTCTTGTGTTCAGCTAAATCTGTCAAAGAACATATTCTGCTACTTAGACTTTTCCTTTTTAGACTAACAAAATAACATTAATTTTCTACTATAGGCAGTAAGCATAACCTACCCATATCTCCATAAACTAGTTAAGATCTTGTGCAGACAGTGTTTCTGAGAAGACTGCATAGCAGATGCTGCATACGTTAAAATCCATTTTTAATTGACTAAAAAGCCTGGGATTCATTTCAGGGATGCCTGAATGATTATGAGCTATTCTTGGCATGTTAATCCTTTTTAATAAGAGAGTAAAGTGCCATTCGTTTAAGCATTCAGTGACCAACTGAGCTCCTGTAGTCCTCCTGGAAAGTATAAGTCACTCCTCTGCTAGATGACTTGAGCATATGTAACTTGACACCGTATTGGACTTACATGTATTACCTATGTATATTTTAAAATGTTTTAAGCTGATTTTTTGTGCATGTTGTATGTTGAGTACTCTTTAATCAAGAGCTTTAATTTATCAGCCTCTCTGCTGTATACCTCGGCAGCTCAAAAGACATTTTTTTTGTAGTTATAACAATGTGCTCCCCCAACATTTCTGACAAGGTGCTCTGTAGAGTATTTGTAAAATTTGCCCTCTTGATATAGTCATAAAAAACATGCCCTTAATTACCCCGATCTTTCCCACCACACTTCCAACATTTGCTATGTACCTGAAGAAAAAATTCTGAAGTCTGCTTGGGGTATAAAAATACCTCTGCAGACACTTCCATGCAAAAAACGTAAACCGTATGAAGTCTACACGCTTTTTCAAGCAACAATTTAAGCAGCAAGATGCTAACAAACAAGATTAAAAACACTGGGAAGGAGGCTTTAAAAAGAAGGAGAAAGCCTCCCAGAACCAAGGACAGTTCAAAATGTCAGAATGACTGATTGTCTGTCCACACTCTCCAACCCCCACCCCACACTTGCAACCTGTCACTCAGTCTAAGTCTGCCTCAGTAGCATCAGATTGTTTCAGACAAATGGGTTCTGAAAATCACCTAACAGGGGTACAAATGGCAATAGGAGAGGTTTTTTTTTTCACCTTTTCAGGAAATTCCTTCTCATCCTTTAAACCAAGTATCCATGTTTCTTCCATTTTGGAGCAAATGTCTCAGGGTTTATAAGAGTTACTATCCACAGATCAGAGGGGAAAGGTTTTTATTATAGGATCTTTCTGGTACCAAAGAAAGAGATTAGTCCTAGACCTCACATTTCCTCAATCTGTGTCCAGGTTCCAAAGTTGAAAATGTTATTTCTTTAATCCCTGTTACCATTCATTCTTTTACTCAGTTTCATGACAACATCAGACATAAAAGATACATAGCCTCACATTCCAGTTGACAAAGATTTCAAATGCTTTTTAAGATTTTCTGTGTCTGGCTTACATTGTTAGACCCAAGGGTATGACAGAGAACTTAGAGAAATCATCTCTCATCCCTTCACAAAGGATAGTTTTTCCCAGGGTGTCACCAGGATACTTCCTCTAGGCAGAGCTTTTCTTCTACTAGACAAAGTACAAATATGCAGAGAAATCTTTCTGAGCTTGTGCAGCTAATCTCTGGTATCTGCCAAGGAATTTCTTGAGATTCTGGATTTCATGGACTGTATGATTTTCATGATTTGTGTGGATAGACTTCACATGAGAAGATTTCAGTGGTGCTTTAAATCATTACGGTCTCAGCGTTAACACCTTTTATCTTTTTAGATTCCTATGCTGGTGTTTGTGAAAAGGGAGAGATTGTGGTGGATGGACCAGTTCTCTCTCAACCCAGGTCTCCCCTTCAGTCTTTTAAACAAATGCATCAGATTATGCTTAGGGACTCTATCCACAGGGGTGAAAGTGCAAAGTCTGTGGAACAAACACTACAGACAAAAGTACATCAACATCAGAGATGCTGGTAATATTTGAACGCCTTAAATATTTTCTAGTCCCCAGGACCTCTTCATGTTATCACACAGTACACCACTGTGATGTGGTGTATAAGGAAACGAGGATGATATAAAATCTTACCCTCTTCGCAAACATGCAGTGATGGCCTGGGGGGAGGGGAAATGGCAGCAGCACCTCAGCTCACTTTGATTCTTTGGGCCACATACATTTCATCAGAGCAAAATATTATTGCAGACAAGCTAAGTAGGACCAGGGCAACCTTCACAAATGCAAATTTCACCTGGGGATTATCCAGGAATTGATCCAACTGTAGAAGCAGCTCAGATAGATCTGTTTGCCTCCTTTGAAAACAAACAGATGAAAAAATGATTCCTTGCAAATAGTCCTGGAAGACTGACACCTTCTCATTTCCATGGATGAGAATGTTCCTGTATGCTTTCTTACCAAAAACTTCCCCACATACTGTACTTATATCAAAGAGGAGATGTTTGATAGACCCCAGCCTGAAAGCACTTCAGCTGACTGCCTTTATAATAGTATTGATACCCTTTAGGCACTTTTTTTTCTGAAGGACATGCAGCAGGTATTAAAGGAGGCTATGAACACCTGCTACTAAAAATCATGTATGTGTAAATGGAAGAGATTTTCTAGTTGATGACATGCTAAGAACGAGGACTCATTTAAGGCTCAGGTGATACTGGTTCTAGAATATTTGCAAGAGTTATTATCCTCTGGCTTTTCTTACTCACTTAATCAAGATTCATCTTTTGTTCATTTCTGCTTGTCTGCCGTAAGATTCCCCTTTCTACTTGTCCTCAAATCAAGCAGTTTTTAAATGGTTTTCCATATTTTCCTACCTAGAAAATGGCTTCTCCTTGGGATCTTAACTTTGTGTTGGAAAAACTAACAGTTCTTCCATTCAAACCACTCATCAAGTTGAGTTAAAAATTTTGAATTGGAAAACTGTGTTCTCATTACTTTGACTGCTGCAAAAAAGAGCATCTGAGTTTCAAGCTCTTATGCTCATACCTACCTCATTTTCCACAAAGGTAGGTTTCTTTATTTCTTTATTATTTATTTATTTCCAGTTTGATTACCGGGGAAGTCCACTGGGCCCTGAGGACCCGTTTTCAGTGGAGGCCCGGGGAGAAAAGCTCCAAATGTACAAATACAAAATACAGAAATATAAAATATGAATGATACATTGAGGTGACCAGTTTGTACAATAGGAACATTCATTATTACAACAAAGTCAACTACAACTTCACTAAGGTTATTCTAAAAGGTTATACAATTATAAGCTGTTCTTATAGGGGAATTTAAGACAATGCATTATTTGAGCACATAAGCACATTCTTAGAAGGTTATACATTTGTAAAGGTATTCTTATAGAGTAGTTTGAGAAAATGCATTATATAAGCACATAGAGAAGAGAGTTAAGAAATCTATTTACAATATTTACATGAAGGGGTATGAGGATAAGTCGTTGGGACATTCTGAGTGCAACGGAGCACTCCATGTGGTATGGATATGTTCTTGGATAGTTTTTAGTTGGGGTGGACTAAAGGACTGCCTCACCTTTTTACACTCTAGGTAGGATATTGGTGAGTTTTTGAGAACAAGTCTTTATTTTATGCCTAAAGTGATTTCAGAGTTTACCTTGCACCAAGCTATTAATCTTCCTGTATTATTTCCAGAGCCAGAAAAGAAGGGAGAAAGAATCTTACATACTCTTGATGCCCATAGGTAGCTCAGACAGTAGGATGTAACAAAATCCTTCAGGAAAGCTGATAAACTCTTTGTACTTTTCCCTTACATTCAAAGATTCAATCAGCGTTAATGTAGACATTTTCTATACGTTTGTCTCGTGTTATTTTTTTGCTTTTCTCATCATAACAAGTTATTTTAGGCAGGGTTAGGGCCAAGTCTATCAGGGCTTTGGCTTCTGTAGTTTTTTGAAAAGGGGTGGACACTACAAGTATTCTAGAGACTGCAGCTTGGTCTTCTGTACGTACGTTGGCAAAACATTGTAAACTGAATTCCTTTTCTAATGTTGAACATAGTGCAGTTGTCTTGTTTTTGATCATTTGCCATAGTGTGGAAGTAAATACCTGTGTGTGTGTGTGTGTGTGTGTGTGTGTGTGTGTGTGTGTGTGTGTGTGTGTGTGTGTAGG
This sequence comes from Protopterus annectens, assembly GCF_019279795.1. Taxonomy (NCBI): domain Eukaryota; kingdom Metazoa; phylum Chordata; order Ceratodontiformes; family Protopteridae; genus Protopterus; species Protopterus annectens. The sequence goes on along the minus strand of NC_056729.1, from coordinate 1,110,662,345 downwards.
TTCATAGTTAGGTACTAGGCTGTCGTCCCATGGGCCTAAGTAAGCCTAGCCAACAAGGTTCCCTGGCTTACGCCACACAAGAAAGTTATTTTCCTGTGCCCCTGTCGAGCAGAGCCACAGAAGTGATCCCGGGGTGTATTTCCTATTTCCCATCCACTCAAGACTTTTCTTGAAGAGTGCTAATGAGGAACTTTGCTTGACATAGATGGGTAGCTTGTTCCGGAGTATGGGAAGTCTCTGGGACAGGAATCTATCCCTCCAGCATGTCCTGTTTAATGTGGTTACAAGGTTTAGGTCTCTAGAGCATATAGCTCGGAGGGATTGGGATTTCTTTAGGTGTAGCATGTCCAACAGCTCTGGGTTTGACATAGCTTTATATGTTAGGCAGAGATCACTTCGGAGTAGGTGGTATGCTACGGAGTAAAACTGGAGTTTTTTGAGACGTTCAGTGTAGGGCATCTGTTTGAGACCAGAAATCTTCTTTGTGAGGTACTTCTGTGGCCTTTCTAGCTGCTGCAGATGTCTTGTGAGGTACATTCCAAAAGGGACGCTGTACTCTATAATGGGTCTAATGAGTGTCAAGTAGAGGGGCACAGTGACCTCTTTTTCTCCTGGATGAGAACCCTTTTGTGAGGAGGCGTGCCACATAGAAAGGATTTCCTGACTACTGTGGTGATGTGATTATCAAAGGAGAGACTACTCTCCACCTGGGTCCCAAGGTCTCTTATCACACATTTGGCGTTACGTAGACTGCTGCCTATGGAGTAGTTCATGAGTACAGAGTTTTTACCAAAAGGGAGGACAGTGCACTTTTTGGCATTGAGCTTGAGGCCATGGCTCTGACACCAGGCATTTGTCTCAGTGAGTCCCTTCTGTAGGATGTCCACATCATTTGGGGACTAGACTATGGCTTCTAGTTTGCAGTCATCTGTGGACTTTGTTAGCCAAAGGCCTTCTATGTTAGCCTGTACTTCAGAGAAGTAGATACCAAACAGGAGAGGTCCCAGGACTGAACCCTGTGGTACTCCATTTGTCACTGGTTTGAAGTCAGATTTGGAGTCTGCAACTTTTACAGTGTGGGTTCTATCAGTGAGTTCCAAAAGAAAAAATTAAGCCAGCAACTGGTGAGCCATGAGAGCAAATAATTTATTTGACTTCTTAAGAGTACTGAAACTTCATAAAGCTTAATTCAGACAGACCGGTGTTGGCCTGGATTTAACCTGGCCTTCTTCAGTGTATTGTAGAAAAAAGCATACAAAATAAAAGAAGCACTATATAGTAAAACAAAACATATGATTGGCTGACATTAGACATCACAGTCATTAAACTCATGAATATTCATGATGTGTTAGAAAATATTCAACATGAAAAGAGTTTTTATATTTTTATATATTTCATAAATATTCATTAAGCCCCGGATTAAACAGGGCACCAAGTTTGGTTATCCATTTCTTTTCTTTCATATCAAGTTTACCATGCCAACCAGATTTCTGACTTCGATCACCAATGAGTTTATCAATGATAATAAAATGAAATTTAGCTGTTGGATGTTTGAGTGTATGTTTATATAGAGCATTTGTGTTCCTTTTACACTTGATGTCACTCAGATGTTCTGACATACGTAGCCTGAAAGGCCTGGAAGTTTGACCAATATAAAAAGAGTGGCAGCTGCAACAAGCCATGTAAACAGCCCAGTCAGTATTACAGTTGGCAAAGAATTGAATATCATATACTATGCTGCTATTTTTACTACTAAATTCCTTGGATTTCAAAATATGTTTACAATTGCCACAATGTCCACAAGGAAAACAGCCAATGAGTTTATCACCCAAAATTGTGGTCTGATACAAATGAGGTAGCATAGAGTCAGAATGATGTTTATAGTGATTGAAATGTCCTGCTAAATTCTTTCCTTTTCTGAATGAAAAGGAACATACATTGGGTAATAACCTGTTAATATTACCATCCGCCTTCAGTATATTCCAATTGTCCTTAATAATATTCATAAAGCCATTAGTATTTCTGCCAAATGTGGTAGTGAAGCGTAATATGTTTTGGGCATAGATTTTTCTTATAGGTCAATAAATCTTGCCTCCAAAGCATGATTTTTCGCCATAGTAACATATCCTGAGTTGTAGCCCCTACTGATAAATCTATTGTATAGATCCTGAGAATGTTGTTTAAAACTAACCTCATCCGAGCAGTTGCGTCTCAATCTAATAAACTGTGATTTGGGAATGTTCCTGGCTATGTGTTTTGGATGATAGCTGGAGGCATGGAGTAAAGTGTTATATTGAGGAAATTTCCTATATACTTCAGTATTCAAAGTATTGTCCTGATTTCTTGTGACCAGAACATCCAAAAAGGTTATGGAGTTCAGGTCATATGTAATAGTGAAGTGTATACCCCATTTGTTATCATTTAAGTATTGCATAAATTCATTAAGATATTCAATGTCAGATCTCCATACCATCCAGCAGTCATCCAAATATCTCCGCCAGATATCAATCTCAGGCAAAAACAAATTATGGGTGTCATCATAGATCAAAATCTCCTCAATGTATGCCATGAATAAATCAGCATATATCGGGGCAAAGGATGCCCCCATTGCTGTACCTTTAATCTGTAAGAAACATTCCTTATCATAAAAAAATACATTCTTTGCAAGTACATGTTCGGTGAGATTAATCAGAAAGGTGTTGAAACCAGGTTGGTAGATGTTTGATTTTTGAAGCCAATATTCAATGGCATCAAGACCAGCCCAATGAGGGATGTTGGTATATAGTGAGCTTACATCTAATGTACATAACAACCAATTCCCTTCTATCTACATATCATTAATAATGCCTAAAAATTGGGTGGTATCCTGTATCCTGGATCTAACACATGAAAGTAGAGGTTTTAAATATCTGGTAAGAAATTCAGATAATGGCTCAGTAAGGGATCCTATACCCGAAACAATGGGTCTACCAGGTGGATGTAAAGGATCCTTATGTATCTTTGGCAAAAAATAAATGTATTGTCTTGCAGGATCAGTAATGATTAGGTGACTTAAGGTTTTAGTTGTTATTATTCCATTTTCAACTGCTGAGTCTAAAAAGTTGTTAATCTGTTGTTTGAACATAAAGGTGGGGTCCAGTGGCATCTTAGTATAATACCGGGCATCATCCAGTTGCTTGTGGGCCTCGATATCATAATCACTCCAATTCATAACCACCACTGCCCCACCTTTATCTGCATGTAAAATGACAAGTTCTTTATTTTGTACTAATTCTTTCAAACAAGATAGGTCATTCACCATCATGTTATTTGGCATTGGTAAACAAGTGTTAGATGAAAAATGTAAATCACTAAGTACACTGCGTAAAAATAAATTAACCGAAGGATGCATCGGAGGTGTAAATGATGAAGCATGATACTTGAAAGTATCCATTTGTGGTTGTTGTTCTTCCCCCTTATCCTGAAAAAACAATTTAAGGTTAATAAGTCTACAAAATGCAAATAAATCCTGTGCAAAAGTGTCTTCAGGCACAAAGAAACCAGGTATAAAAGATAGACCTTTATTCAATAAAGATGTTTGTTCAGGTGTTATTACAGTGCTAGAAATGTTACAAACATTATTGCCCATAGCATAATTCACTTGTTCGTTAGTACTTCCATAAGATTCTGTAGACTTGTGACCCTTTTTGTGTTTCCTGCCCCCTCTTTTCCTTCTTTTCCCTGGATGTTCCCTAAAGGGGATGTATAATTAGTGCGTTTGGGTATGGGGGGCTCCATGGTGTGCTGTGTTTCTGTGTCAGTACCTGATGATGTATCATAATCAGTGGTATCAATATGACTGCCACGTCCTTTCAAAATGGAGACGCTTCCTTTGGGACCTGATGTATTACTGTTATGCAACTCCTGAAATCTGACATGTCTAGTATATTTGAAGGGTTGCCCCCTCTCATAATCAGACTGATCACGAGAAAATTTTTTAAGTTTCCTTTCCTTTAAATGATTATCAAGATTTAACAAATCTGAACTAAGTTTGGATAATGATGCAGAAAAAAATGTATCATTCTGATACGGATTACAATCCTCTATTAATTGTGACACCTTAGAAGTTTCTTTGTCTATACTCCTAGTATAATATTTAGACAAGGATTCAACAAACTTCATAGAGCATTCTTGTTGGATGGACAACCATTCAGTAGTTAAAATATCATCAGGATCAGAGACTAACAGTTGAATTTTGACCCTAAGGCCCCTTGGACTAATACCCTTAATCAAATATGCTTTGAGTAATTTGAGGTGCCAAACAAAAGATCTAAGTGTTTTCATATTTTTATTTAAATCACCAAATAGTTTTTCACATCGTTGTTCCGGCTTCATGGAATTAGTATTGCCTGATACTGCAGTAGCTTGGCCAATACCAAAAAGTGCAAGATCATCCTTATTGGATGATAGATCCAAAAACATCTTGTTTAGCTCCATTGATGATATAAAGTCAGTATAATAAAAAAGTTTTTCGTAGCCACGCCCTGTTAATGAAAGAAATCAATAAACGGACAATAATGGCAATATATTAGTTTATATCGAATTCTTCAAACAATTACCACGTCCAATACGGGACAATAATGGTAAAAAACACAATTTCTGATGAATAAACACTGTGACAGACCAACACACAGTACCAGATTTCCAAATAGGTCAAATGTTTGGCATCCAAATTGTGTTTGTATATAGAAAAGTTGTTATAGTGATATAACCTTTAAAATAATATGTCTACATATATATATAGTCCAAGAGAAACTCAAGACCAAATTCAAAAAATATATAATATAAAGCCAGTAGATCCTTGATAATATTAACAGCCCTAATGGAATGTATATACAGACCATAGAATAATATTAAGATGTAATCCTGGTAGCAAGCGAATTTGTTTAACAAAATATTTAACAGTTGTACTAATTCAAAGCACGCTGCTGTCCAAGCATAAGGAAAAAATCCAAATAGACCTGGACAAAATTATATGTATAGGTCATGTATAACTAGAATCTGTGATAAAGCATATGTATACATTCCTAAAAAATCATATAGATGTATACATGTAAAACATGCTTCAATAATGATCCCAATAGTTTCAATGAAATTACTAACAGAAATGCCCCACTGATATTTAAACATTCATACTATCTACAATACGTAGTTAAATGAATGTAAAACATTTGCATCACCTAGATTACTAACATTAAGATTTGTGTCCTAATAGAGTATTTAAACAACAGTTATAGTCAGCAACCATACAGCAAAAAATGTTTCCCAATAACCCTATGGCAGAGAGAACAGTGAAAACACATTAGCGTTAACAAATATAAATAGAAATTGGGCTAAAGTCAAAAACATAGGTAATATCTCTCAGTGAGCCAATTGGCAACCCATCTTGGAACGTAGGGATTTATACTTAGTTTAGTGAGTTTAGCTATAATTCCAGAATGGGGGATGGTGTCGAAAGCCTTGGCGAGGTCAAGATCGGCTGTGTGAACCACCTTACCCTCGTCTACAGCTTTGGTGACTGCCTCCAAGAAGTCGATCAGGTTCAGGAGGCAAGATCTGCCTTTCACAAACCTGAACTGGGTGGGGCCCTGAGTTTGGAGGTTATCAATGTCTTTGTTTATGAGTTCCATGATGATACGTTCCATGGCCTTACAAACCAGGCTTGTCAGGCTAATACGGCAATAGTTCCCAGGATCAGTGATGGTTCTCCTTTTGTGGAGTGGGATAACTGTTACTGTGCACCATTCAGTGGGCACAAAGCCTGATGTGAGGCTGTGATTGAACATGGTGCTTAGGTGGGGAGCCAGTTTGTTCTGAAGTTCGTGTAAAACACAGCCTGGGATGTGTCCGGTCCCATGGATGCTGTGCTTTTGGCTTTAGAGAGTGCAGCTTTTACTTACCTAGTTGTGATTACAGGGACTATGCATTCTTCCTGTATAGATATGGGCCATTTAGGGGGTGAGAGGGTGGTAAAATTAGCACTGAACCTATTTGCCAGGATGTTGGCAATATCAGTTGGTTCTGTAATTTTCGTGCCGTTGTGCTGTAACTCAGAGCAGATCTGGGTGTTGCCATTGAGATTCTTGACATAGCTATAGAATGCTTTGTGGTTGTCCCTAGAATCAGTGGCAATTTTGTTTTCGTAGCTAGCTTTGGAGGATCATATAAGCAATCTCAGCTTCTTACTGAGACTGACCAGGGAGCTCCTCCACTCATGGGATTTTACTCTCTTTTGCAATAGTTTCTTCCTTCTGTTGTAGAGTTTGTTTATGGCAGGGTTCCACTAGTTTGGCTTCCTTTTTTTGGAGGATAGCGTCTTGATTCTGTTTGGGTTAGCACAATCCATGCACTCGTGTAAGTGCTTATAGAGTGCATTTGTGTAGGATTCAGCAGTCGTAACTGTATTGTCCATCTGCATGGGTGTTATGAAGTTTGCCACTTCTGTCTTAAGGAGAAATTTTTTACTGTGGTTTCCTTAATGGGGGGTGGGGGTGGGATGTGGATATCTAGGGTGATTAGCTTATGGTCGGATCTGACCAATGAGGAGGTGACTTCAGGTGTGGAACACCGGTCACTCATGTTGGTAATGACTAGGTCTAGGATATTGTTGCCCCTGGTGGGGGTGTGGATAAGTTGATCCAGGGCATTGTAATGTATGAATTCCAGAAAGAGTTGAGTGAAGGAGTTGGTACATGATAGTTTTCCCAGTTAATGGTGGGGTAGTTGAAATCGCCCATTATTAGGGTGTTTGATTGAACCCTAATATTTTCCAGTATATCAAGAAAAGTGGATTGGGAATCCTGGGGCATGGTGGGGATTTGTAGCAAGCTTCAATTTGGATTCCATGTTGTCCCAGGCAGACAGATACTAGATCCCCATAGAATGACACCAAAAGCTTAGCCAATTGTTAGTCAATCATTTTGTCCTTGTACTGCAGTATCGTTCTGGGGGATGGCAGGATGCTACTCAGGGCTAGGGTCATACCTGCCTGGGCTACAAGATCAGAGAGCTCTTCCATGTCTCTTTTCATGTAGTCCAAGGAGGTACATCTCAGGTCATTCACACCAACATGGACAATGACAGAGTCATATTTGTACTTGTTTTGAAGTGACCCGAGTGTGTGGGTTATGTGGCTGATCCTGGCACCCAAAAGGCAGCTGACAGTAACCTTCTCCTTGTTTAGCCTGGTGAGTAGGACATCAGTATGCCTGACTATGACTAGTGTGTTGGCTATGTTGTTCATTGTTTTGCCTTATGGGCTGTGGTTGAGTGACACACTGAGTCTGTGGGCAATGTGTCATGTGGGTTTTGTTGGGGGGTGGAGGTTGCTTGCGTTTCTGCTTTGGTGGTCTCTGTTGCTTGAGCAGATTATTATTGAGAGCCTCCGCAAATGTTTTTGTGTGTGGATTTTGGTGGTGTAGGTTTAGTGGGACTATGTGATGAGGGTGGTGTGGTGCAAGTGTTTACCTTCTCCTCTTGACTATCAAGTTTAGTCTTGGTTGGAGAGAGCTTTACCTCCAGTTTGGCTAGATAAGTGCATCTCTCCCAGTTTGTAGTGTTGGGTAGTAGGAGGAGAGGGTTGTCTGTATACATGAGGCAATTGCTACATTGCCCCAAGATGCCCAGGTTCATCAGACAGGCAGGAGAAAACAATGGTAGCTGATCCTTGGACATGCCTGAATAAAAAAACTATTTTTCTCTAGACAAGTGAGAAAAGTGAGTACAAGAGCTGTTTTTCTCTAAGCAAGTGAGGAAAGTAAGTACAAAAACGGTTTTCCTCTAGGTAATGAGGAAGGTTGAGTGCTGTAGTAATTTGTAGGTTATTTAGTGCTTACAACAAGTTCTGAACAAGTGCTGAGGACGAATAAGCAAATTCAAGTTCTAAAACTTAAGAATCTATATCTGAACTAGACTAGTTACAGGAAAGAAACAAGTGCAAATGCGGGCTTTTAAATCAGAAAATTGAGAGAGATGGAAAAACTGCCCAGACAGCCAATAACTACAATTTCTGGGCCAGAACCACTGCTTATGTGGTAGATAGGTTACCTGGTGCTTACCACTCCCACTGATAAGCTAACAGGCTTCCCTCCAACACAGGCAGGCTTGGGGGGCTCAGAAGCTTACAAACAGTCCTGGATATAGTAAATCTGTATCTGGACTAGACTAGTTACAGGAAAGGCAGGAAACAAGCGTAAGTTTTTTTTGTTACAGTTAAGTAGAACACAGAGAGAGTCTAGCAAAGTTTTTTTTTTTTTTGTAAAGGAAAGGGGTAGAGGAGAAGCAGAAGATAATTCAAGGTTAGGAAACTAAGTGGGTTGGCCTTCTCAAATGTTCTCTCTGTATTAGGTAGAATGAGCGAATGACACTAGACTGGGATGAGTGTCCCAAATCAAATTTACAGTAGAGGTGGGCAACTGCAAAGCCACCAAGTATAACAGCAAGACACCGACAGGGAGGGAGGGTCGGAACAACACTACAGCTACTAGCCTACTCTCTTTTAGACAGCACACACTACAGAAATGTTTATCACAGCAGAAGAACAGCAGTGAGCCACAAAATAAAAGTTTCTAAACAGATAAAGGATGGTTTTCATTATTGCCTGGTCTGAAATGATTATGGGACGTGGGTTAGAGCTTTCAATTACATACACATGCTCCTGTGAAATGTAATTTCTCTCCAGTCTTGCATATTTATGGTACCTTCTGGGAACAGTCTGTGCATTCTGTCTGAGTTCCTCCTACTGAATAGACATCTTTCATGCCAAACATTGTCATATATTGCTTCAGAAGTCTACTCTGTTTTTTTAATTATATCTTCACCTTCTAGATCCCTCTGATACATAAGCAGAGAATATTATTGATGGGTTCTAGCCTTTAACCATAAATAATATCTGCCTAAAACAATATTTCCTTTTCTTCACGATTAAGTGAGTTTCTGCCACATAGAGTTGGTGTATGTCGATTTAGTGAAATATAATCAACACTGCAAAGTACCATATAGGTTCATAGGTAAGTACTAGGCAGCTGCCCTTGTGTACCATTTTAAGCCTACCCAATTTTCCTCTTGGTTATAGATTGGCCTTACCATCCCGAGTCGATAATTATATATTACCTAAAAGAGAATAACTGGGATCATATCATATAGATAATTTGCAGGGGACCCATGCATGGGATAAAACATTTAGGAGCTGCATCTGCCTGTTAATAGTACAAGGGCAGTCCTGGACTAAATTTTCTGTTTCCCAGTCATAGAGCTGAGTTGCACTTAGTCAGTGATGAACTTTGTTTTATGTGGATGAGAAATTTGTTCCACAGGAGCGGTATCCTCTGTAAAATATACCTTTCTCTCTAAACTGTTCTGTTGATGTTGCAGAATGGGGTTTACATCTCTACACTGAGTATTGGTGGTGTCATTTGACTTGCTGATTTGCAGTAAATCCATTAATAATTGTTCGGATGGTACCTTGTATACCAGACATGGATCACCTCTTAGCAGTCTGTAGGATACCGAGTAGAGTGCTAGGGCTTTGAGTCTGTCCATGCAGGACGTGTATTTAGGGCTTCTCTCCTTTTAGTAAGGTATCTTTGTGGGCATTCCAGTTGTTGCATGTGTCTAGACAGATACTTGCTAAAGGACTATTATATCCAATGTTACATACTTTATTTTGGGTCAGGTTCTTAACAGAAATATTAATATGGCCCATATTCATAAAGTGACATATATCACCTTTTTTTTTTTTTTTTACTTACTAATGACTTGTTTGAATCAGGAGCCATTCCTTTATTGTGTGCTGACATGGCATTTGAAATGTTTCACAGTAGTAAGAGAACAGTGCCTGACATATTTGAATAAATATAATAATTGTATATTTTAATGCTAATGAGGTACAAGTATTTCCAAAGTGGTGGTAGTGTGACATCAGATTTCAATGATAATTTTTACAGCATTATGGAACCTTTCAATTGATGCCATGGAAGAAGATCAACACCATATTGATAAAATTATTAACATAAATATCTATATGGCACATATTCATTCATTGTCATGAAAATAAAATCACACTTTTCTGCTTACTGACAACCCTGTTTGGGAAAGAATTTACTTCTGACCCATATGCTGACTAGGATAGTGAAGTGTTGTTCTACAGTGATACTAAGTGGACAGTACCTGACTTGTTTTCAGAAACATGATATCTCTGCATATCTGCACATTGCTAAGAGTATAAATATCTCCAATGCAGTGGTACTTGTGCACAGACTACCACTGAGACATTTATCAGCATTATGCAAGCTTTCATTTGGTAACATGAAATAGTATGTAAACTCAAAAGTATTAATATTGTTTATATATGGTGTTGATACTTAACACTAAGACTACATTATTATTATTATTCCTGATAAGTCTCCAAGAAAATACAGTTGTATTAGTGGTAAAAGCTCTGAGGGGAGTTCTCTAGGTTTTGGGGGGGTCGAAACTTCCCTCAATTTCTTATATGACTACCAAGGGTGTAGTCAACATTGATTGGAATCAAATGATTATGGCATTTGTACAGGCTTAGCTAGGATAAGCTCACCAACCATCTTAGTTGCTCCTTCCCAGGCATCTGTCCCAATGTCAGAGGTCTTTGAGTCAAAATTAATCATAGATTTCCCTATGTCAGTGTCAATGGACACCCCTTCTCCAAATTGATCATCACCAGCCATGCACCTGAAGCCTTCAGAGCTGGCTGTACCTCTGTGCCGCAGAACTGAGCCAAATGCCTCTGTGCCAACTGTGGTGCTGACCGTTTCAGTTGTGCTTGCTGTATCTGGGTCCTCAGTGTTCAATACATTGGCTCCAGTCTTGATTTAAGTGCCGATTGCCCCATCTGCATTGTGGATGAGCAGCATTGTTTCTTGTGATGCTTCTTCCCGTTGACAGACAAAAAACAATATCCTAGCTGATATATCCTCTGTGCTTTCTGGGTTTGTGTCACATTTGCTTTAGAGACTGGCACTTGTATATTACTGACATTCACAGACAGGATCACAACCTTGGCTGTTAGAAGTGCTTTCATCGTACTGACATCAGATCTAGCGTTTGACTTTTTAAAAATATTTTTGGAAGCTTTTGAGCTAACCTGAATTCTCTGTGATAATCAGATTTGAATATTCTGTATATCTAATTCTGTATCCCCTTATTCAAAATGAGCAGTTTATTCTGTTTTTCTTCTACACTAATTGATTTTAAAAGCTGTCAAAAGACATAGTTTTTGTCTTACCTCATATGTTGGTATCAACATTATTTTTTTGTGAGGACCAACTTTGGTGTGAGTTTGGGGTTGAATATTTGACTTGTACATCCAGTACTGATGAAGGAGTTGAACAAGAATTTTTACATCAGGAAGAAGTTGAGTAATGTTTTTCTACACACCTTTATTAAAATATAATTTAAGATGTAGGCACACATAAACAATGCAAGCAAACAATAAAAAGGAAACTGCCAAAAGTCCGGTGAACACTCCGTATACAGGTTAGCAATATAAACAAAGTATAACAAAAGGTGACCCAAACGGAGTGAAACTTGGTTTCCTGCTTCACTCCGTTTGGGTCACCTTTTGTTACACATAAACAATATTAACATTTTCTTATTTACTCACATTATACATGCTATCTGTTTGACTGTTTTTCAGTCCAGTATTACATAAATTGCTAAATTCTTGCCTTCCCTTAAACCTCACTATTCCTTCTGAATTTTATTCTACATTATTCCAACAAATTCCATTTATTTCTATGTAATTTGCTCCCTCCCTTTCCGAAAGAGCCCTCTTCAGGTTCTTCTGGCTCTTCTACATTATTCAATATACAGTTCGTTTAGATTTTGATTTCCATTTTCTAGTAATTGCTTACAGTAAACTCTGTTAACCAGCACCCATGGGGATTGGTAGATGCCAGATAACTGTAGTTGCTGGTTGCTTGAGAGTTGCTATTAAAAATAGGCCTGACTAATACTGTATCCTATTTTTTTGTTTGGTGTGATTTGTTCTTAGGTTGGAGAGAGAGAGGGAATTTATTCCAGTCTTCCTTTTAAACTTTAGAACTCTAAAAACATAAGGTATGTTTCTGCAGGGGGGAAGCAGAAAGTGCAGCAGCTGAAAATTGTAATGTATTTCTTTGATTTTTTTTTTCTGGTTGCTTGAGTTCCAGTTAACTGAGAGTTTACTGTATTTGCCAGCTAACAGAAATAAACTTAATATGGCTTTTGTTTAGGCAATTCAGATCTTCTGTCCCAGCTCAGAAAGAATAATTTCCTTAGTTACAGCCAGTTGCTCCCCCAATATTTCTGACAGAGTGCTCTGTAGGAGATTTTTAAAGTCTTCCATCTCATTCCACCCCCACCCCCCCAAAAAACTAACATTTTCTCAGTTATCACTTTCTTCCCCATCACACCTCCAGCATTTTTTGTCAGCATTAGGAAAAATTCTTTCAAGTGTGCTTTTGGTATAAAAATACCTGCAGTGGATTTAAAAAGTTTACACACCCCTGTTAAAATGCCAGGTTTTTGTGATGTAAAAAAATGAGACCACAATAAATCATTTTGAAACATTTCCCACCTTTAATGTGACCTATAACCTTTGCAGTTCAGTTGAAAAACAAATCTGTTAGGGGAAAAATATAAAAAAATTAAAAAATACAATACGCTGGTTGCATGTGTGCACATCCTTAAACTAATACTTTGTGTGTGCACACCCTTAAACTAATACTTTGTTGAAGCACCTTTTGATTTAATTACAGCATTCAGTGTTCTTGGGTAGGAGTCTATCAGCATGGCACATCTTGACTTGGCAATATTTGCCCACTCTTCCTTGCAGAAGTGCTCCAAATATGTCAGATTGCTTGGGCATCTCTTGTGCACAGCCCTCTTCAGGTCACCCCACAGATTTTCTATTTGATTTAGGTCTGGGCTTTGGCTGGGTCATTCCAAAACTTAAATTTTCTTCTGGTGAAGCCATTCTTTTGTTGATTTGGATGTATGCTTGGGGTCATTGTTGTGTTGAAAGGTGAAATTCCTCTTGATCTTCATGTTTCTAGCAGACGGCTGAAGTTTTAGGCCATAAGTTCCTGGTATTTGGAACTGTTAATAATTCCCTCCACCTTGACTAAAGCCCCAGTTCCAGCAGAAGAAAAGCAATCCCAAAGCAAGATACTACCATCACCATGCTTCACCTTGGGGATGGTGTTCTTTTGGTGATGCAAAGTGTTGTTTTAGTGCCAAACATACCTTTTGGAATTGTGGCCAAAAAGTTCAACCTTGGTCTCATCAGACCATAACACATTTTCCCACATGCTTTTGGGAGACTTGATGTATTGTTTTGCAAATTTTAGACGGGCCTGGATGTGTTTCTGTGTGAGAGAAGACTTCTGTCTTGCAATCCTACCCCATAGCCCAGACATATGGAGAATACTGGAGATTGTTGTCACATGTAGTACACAACCAGTACTTGCCAGAAATTCCTGCAGCTCCTTCAGCATTGCTGTAGATCTCTCGGCAGCCTCCCTGACCAGTTTTCCTTGTGTCTTTTCATCAATTTTGGAGGGACGTCCAGTTCTTTGCAACATCAGTGTTGACCCATATTTTCTCCACTTTTTGATGACTGTCTTCACAGTGTTCCATGGTATATCCAATGCTGTGGAAATTTTTTTCTACCCTTCTCCTGACTGATAACTTTCAACAATGAGATCCCTTTGATGCTTTGTAAGCTCTCTGCGAACCATGGCTTTTGCTGTGGCAGGCAACTGAGTAAATTTCAGGAAAATCCTACTAGGACAGCTGAACTTTATTTGGGGTTAATCAGAATCTCTTTAATTGATGGCAGGTGTGTACCCAAGAAGACTGAATGCTGTAATTAAATTAAAAGGTGCTTCAACAAAATATTAGTTTAAGGGTGTGCACATTTATGCAACCAGCTTATTGTACGTTTTTTATTTTTTATATTTATTCTCTTAATAGATTTGTTTGTTTTTAATTGAATTGTACAGGTTATAGATCAGTTAAAGGTGGGAAAAATTTTGAAATGAGTTATTGTGGTCTCATTTTTTTTATGTCACAAAAACCTTACATTTTAAGAGAGGTGTGTAAACTTTTTATATCCACTGTATATATATGTGTGAGTGCGTATATTTATATATGTGTGTATGTATATGTAGTATGTGTGTGTGTGTGTGTGTGTGTATATATATATATATATATATATCTATATATATATATATATATATATATATATATATATATATATACACACACACATATTTAACTGTGTGGAAAGAATATTTAGCTGAACTGGAACTTTTCACTCTGCTCTTCAGTGTGGAAGAAATATTAGCTGAACTGGTAGTTAGTCAGTGTTTGCTGAATTTTGTTATTTGCTAGTAATTACAGGTGTGGGGTAGTCACATTCTTTGATTTCCTGTCCTTGCCTATTTAAGTGGTACAGTGTGAAATATTTTCTGCTTAAAACCTCAGCTTTGGCCGCTAACAACTTGTTATATTCAACTGGACGTATAAGAGAATTTAAGTACCTTTATCTGCTTTTTTCCAAAAATACAGTATTTAAATTGATTTTAACTGTGTGGAAAGAATATTTAGCTGAACTGGAACTTTTCACTCTGCTCTTCAGTGTGGAAGAAATATTAGCTGAACTGGTAGTTAGTCAGTGTTTGCTGAATTTTGTTATTTGCTAGTAATTACAGGTGTGGGGGTAGTCACATTCTTTGATTTCCTGTCCTTGCCTATTTAAGTGGTACAGTGTGAAATATTTTCTGCTAAAAACCTCAGCTTTGGCCGGCTAACAACTTGTTATATTCAACTGGATGTATAAGAGAATTTAAGTACCTTTATCTGCTTTTTTTTTTTCCAAAAAACACAGTATTTAAATTGATTTTAACTGTGTGGAAAGAATATTTAGCTGAACTGGAACTTTTCACTCTGCTCTTCAGTGTGGAAGAAATATTAGCTGAACTGGTAGTTAGTCAGTGTTTGCTGAATTTTGTTATGTGCTAGTAATTACAGGTGTGGGGGTAGTCACATTCTTTGATTTCCTGTCCTTGCCTATTTAAGTGGTACAGTGTGAAATATTTTCTGCTTAAAAACCTCAGCTTTGGCCGACTAACAACTTGTTATATTCAACTGGACGTATAAGAGAATTTAAGTACCTTTATCTGCTTTTTTTTCAAAAAAATACAGTATTTAAATTGATTTTAACTGTGTGGAAAGAATATTTAGCTGAACTGGAACTTTTCACTCTGCTCTTCAGTGTGGAAGAAATATTAGCTGAACTGGTAGTTAGTCAGTGTTTGCTGAATTTTGTTATTTGCTAGTAATTACAGGTGTGGGGGTAGTCACATTCTTTGATTTCCTGTCCTTGCCTATTTAAGTGGTACAGTGTGAAATATTTTCTGCTTAAAACCTCAGCTTTGGCCGGCTAACAACTTGTTATATTCATCTGGACGTAAGAGAATTTAAGTACGTTTATCTGCTTTTTTTTCAAAAAATACAGTATTTAAATTGATTTTAACTGTGTGGAAAGAATATTTAGCTGAACTGGAACTTTTCACTCTGCTCTTCAGTGTGGAAGAAATATTAGCTGAACTGGTAGTTAGTCAGTGTTTGCTGAATTTTGTTATTTGCTAGTAATTACAGGTGTGGGGGTAGTCACATTCTTTGATTTCCTGTCCTTGCCTATTTAAGTGGTACAGTGTGAAATATTTTCTGCTTAAAAACCTCAGCTTTGGCCGGCTAACAACTTGTTATATTCAACTGGACGGAATTTAAGTACCTTTATCTGCTTTTTTTTCAAAAAAATACAGTATTTAAATTGATTTTAACTGTGTGGAAAGAATATTTAGCTGAACTGGAACTTTTCACTCTGCTCTTCAGTGTGGAAGAAATATTAGCTGAACTGGTAGTTAGTCAGTGTTTGCTGAATTTTGTTATTTGCTAGTAATTACAGGTGTGGGGGTAGTCACATTCTTTGATTTCCTGTCCTTGCCTATTTAAGTGGTACAGTGTGAAATATTTTCTGCTTAAAACCTCAGCTTTGGCTAACAACTTGTTATATTCAACTGGACGATAAGAGAATTTAAGTACCTTTATCTGCTTTTTTTCAAAAAAATACAGTATTTAAATTGATTTTAACTGTGTGGAAAGAATATTTAGCTGAACTGGAACTTTTCAATCTGCTCTTCAGTGTGGAAGAAATATTAGCTGAACTGGTAGTTTTCAGTGTTTGCTGAATTTTGTTATTTGCTAGTAATTACAGGTGTGGGGGTAGTCACATTCTTTGATTTCCTGTCCTTGCCTATTTAAGTGGTACAGTGTGAAATATTTTCTGCTTAAAAACCTCAGCTTTGGCCGGCTAACAACTTGTTATATTCAACTGGACGTATAAGAGAATTTAAGTACCTTTATCTGCTTTTTTTTTCAAAAAATACAGTATTTAAATTGATTTTAACTGTGTGGAAAGAATATTTAGCTGAACTGGAACTTTTCACTCTGCTCTTCAGTGTGGAAGAAATATTAGCTGAACTGGTAGTTAGTCAGTGTTTGCTGAATTTTGTTATTTGCTAGTAATTACAGGTGTGGGGGTAGTCACATTCTTTGATTTCCTGTCCTTGCCTATTTAAGTGGTACAGTGTGAAATATTTTCTGCTTAAAACCTCAGCTTTGGCCGGCTAACAACTTGTTATATTCAACTGGACGTATAAGAGAATTTAAGTACCTTTATCTGCTTTTTTTTCAAAAAATACAGTATTTAAATTGATTTTAACTGTGTGGAAAGAATATTTAGCTGAACTGGAACTTTTCACTCTGCTCTTCAGTGTGGAAGAAATATTAGCTGAACTGGTAGTTAGTCAGTGTTTGCTGAATTTTGTTATTTGCTAGTAATTACAGGTGTGGGGTAGTCACATTCTTGATTTCCTGTCCTTGCCTATTTAAGTGGTACAGTG